>NW_020173979.1:2665087-2743846 GCF_003031525.2 Neophocaena asiaeorientalis asiaeorientalis | reverse complement strand
CACCTCCCAAAGGCCAGAGCTGCCACCTGGGGCCCTGACAACGCAGGGGCCCACAGTGTTGTGATATGTTTGGATGGGGAGTGCGTTTGGTGCCAGTGTTACCAGGCTCCGAGGGTGACTAATCCCATCTGCATTTTTGGTTTCAGCTGCCTGAACTGTTCATCTGGAGAACCTCAAACCTCTCAGTTGTTTCTGGAGAAGCTTGCCTCCCATTTGCAGATGCATGAGCTTAATTAAACCCATTCTCCAGCCCCCTCAGCCACCACTCACACACATATGTGCCCAAAAAATACTTACTGAGCACTTACTATGTGCCAGACACTAATCTGGGGAGACAGCAGTGACAAGACAGAGTTTTTGATCTAATGGAACAACAAAAAATACAGTGTTTTTTAAAAAGAAAAAAATATCTAGATAGTGTTAGAAGTGCTGTTCAGGTAAATGAACCAGTGTGAGGTGACTGTGGTACTCAGAAGTAACCTGAAGTTACTTCTAGTTCGGGGGGTGACGGAGGCAGGGAGCAGCTTCTCTGGGGACGTGGCTGAGAAAGAGGTGTGTGTGTGTGAAGATCTAGAAAAAGAGTGATCTAAGCAGAGGAAACAGCTTGTGCAAAGGCCCTGAGGCAGTAATAGCAATGAGGCCGCCGTGATCCCACCTCACAGCCAGTGAGGAAGGACAGGGAATAGGTTGGGGCAGACTGGGTTATATAGGGCCTTCTCTGCATTGGGGAAGAGTTTGTTTTCTCTAAATGCAATGGGAAGCCATTGGAGGGGTTTACAAGAGAGGAACGGGATGTGGCTTACATTTTTTCAAAGGTCCATCTGGCTTCGGAGGGGAGAAAGTGCCTAGACAGGCGGTGGGTATGGGGAAAGCTGGGGCCGGGACAACCTTCAGTCTCTTAAGGTTCAGGTTCCCTCTGTCCTCCACCTCTTCCACTATCTCCAGGAGGCCACCAGGGCCTGGGCAAGCGTTCTCCTCTCATTCTAGTATCACTGTAGTAGTTTTTTTTTCTATACTTTTACTGTTTTTACTTGAAAATTTCCTTTAAATCAATTGCTATTTTACTTAACTGATTTTTTAAAAGGAAATTATATCACAGCCCAAAGTCATGAGTTTAATGCATGACTTACATTTTTTTCCTAATACATATTAACATAAATACACAGCTATTAAAGGTTTTTTTTTTTTTTTTTTTTTTTTTTTTTTTGCGGTACTCGGGCCTCTCACTGCTGTGGCCTCTCCCATTGCGGAGCACAGGCTCCGGACGCGTAGGCTCAGCGGCCATGGCTCACGGGCCCAGCCGCTCCGCGGCATGTGGGATCTTCCCGGACCGGGACACAAACCCGCGTCCCCTGCATCGCAGGCGGACTCTCAACCACTGCGCCACCAGGGAAGCCCTAAAGGTTTTTAAATGAACAAGCGAATATAGTCTTAAGACTAAAGATGAATAGTGAAATTATAAGAATGATAGTTCACCAGAAACATATGAGTTTGATACACTAGTTATTTCTTTTCTAATACACATTAAAATAAACACTTGGTTATTTAAAAAAGGAAAAAAAGCTAATCCAAGTACCAGTTCAAATCATCTAAATGGGCCCTGTCTATTCTACTTATTGGCTGTGTGGTCTTAAGCTGGTTACTTAACCTCTCTGAGCCTCAGTTTCCTCTCAGTGAAGTGGGGATAATAACAACCCAACCTCGTGAGGTGATTATGAGAACTACATATGTGAGAAGTATTTAGAATAGTGCTTCACACAGTATAGGCTCAACAAACATAATGTAGCCGAACCAGCCCATGGATGGTCAGAAGGAGTTTCCCAGCTGTCTGCAGGCCCAGTCCAGCCAGTACCCAGACCCACTGAGCCAGCCTATCCTTCTCTTGCCCCGCCATCCCCCAATCCACACCCGGGGAATTCCCAGGTTGACCGACTGGGCCTGACCCCAGGAGGGAAGGTCATGGTAAATGAGGTGCATACACATTGCTAAGGACAGCCAAGTGACCGGTATGCTCAGGGCTCAGCACACAGCCCCAACCAAGGACCCACTCGATGGACCTTACCACAACCCTTCTCCTCCCCCAACAAGCAGATAAGAGGCCCAGAGCGGGGGAGGGCCTTGCCCAAGTTCATACAGTGAGAATCAGGAGTTACACCCATGTCAGGGACTCCAGGGTCCCTTCTTTGCCCACGGCACACACATGTGTATATGTCTGTGGGTTTTAATCCCCTCCAAGGGCTGCGCTGTCTGCTCCCCACTTCTTCCCACACTTCCTGTACCCAAGAACTTGCAGTTCCTGACGGTCCTGCTTATTTCACACCTGTGCATTCTGCTGGCTGTTCCCTGTGCTGAAACGCCCTTCCTCTACCTTTGCTGCCCCCTTCACCCCTCTCCCACCTGGCAAACTCCTACTCATACTTCAGGGCCCAGCCAACTGCCTCCTCCTTCAAGAAACCTTCCCTGATCCTCAGCCTAACAGAGTCAGTCCACTCCTCCTCCTTGGTCACAAGGTGCTTCTAAATCACAGCGACTGAGAGCTCCTGGAAGGTGGAAAACAGCCTCTCTCTCAACTTTGTTGTTATCAGTATCTACTAATAACTAAATTAGTATCTACTAATAACACACGAGAGAAAGAATTCACGAATCAACTGGCTTGTTGTTCCATGGTCTTAAAGGCAGCAGTTGTGTTTAGTGGTTTTGTTGTCGTTGTTGAGAGTAGAGCATGGGCATCCCAGCAGGGCTGCCGTGTGCGTTCTCACAGACTGTGCACTGCACAATGCCGGGGATGCCAAGCAAACAGACTGCAATGTGAGTGATACCCTCTGGAGGTGGGCAACATGCCAGCCTGACCCTTGGCCATTCTGGAAACACAGGCAGCCCATCAGGTAGTGGAACAGAAAGGGTACAGGCTTTGGATTCAGACTCACTTGAGTTCAAATCCCAGTTTTGCCACTTATTCACTGTGTGTCCCTGGGCAAGTGACTCAACCTCTCTGAGCTTCTGCAGTAAAATAGGAATAGATACCCACCTCACAGGGCTGTCATGAGAGTTAAATAACGATATACCTAACACATGGTAGGCCCACGATAACTGTTCCTTCCTTTCCTTAGACATCTGGAACTCCTGTACCCCTTCTCTAACTTCCAGACTGTTTGCACATCCAGTCCAAGTTCCTCTCAGACTGACTGTAAAAACTTTTTGTCCTTGTCCCAGAAGCCTGGTCACTAGGACCAGTTTGATACAGATCAGTAAGATCCTGTTCCTCTAGGAATTTCCCTCACAGATGCCCTCACATACGTGCATGAGAATATACACCAAAGCATCATGTATAGCAGCAAAAGACTGGAAACGAACTACACGCCCACCAGAAGAGGCAGAATAATGAATTACATGCATCCATACCATGGGTACCACACAGCCGTAACAAAGAGGCAGCTCCCTGCATACTAACAATGTGTCGTTTCCAAGATAAAGTAAGGGCAAAAGAAAAGTATGGAACAGTTTGTTTAGTTAACCAGCTGGGGGTCAGGATCTGACACAGAACAAGGAAAATGACATAAGGGAAAATTCTTAGTTCATCCGAGGGTGGTTCATAACTAGTACCACTCGGGATGCAGAGGAAAGAGGCTAATTCCTTACACACAATGATCCCGTGGGCCATTAAGGAAACTCCACTGAGAAAGGCTGGCCAGACCGTCTCTGAAGGACATAGGGGAAACTGATAATATCAGTTCCTGGAATGGAGAATTAGGAGACCCGGGGTAGGCGTGGAAAGAAGTCACTTACTACCCATCAGATACGTGGGTACTTTTGAATCTTTTGCCATGGACATGACTTAATCTGTTAAAATGAAAGCAAACCATTTTCAACAAGATTGCTTTAAAGTTTATATGTATGAATTAATAATAATAATAATGCTCTTTGACCTTGGGCAAGGCTCATGGTGACTCCATTTCCCCGTAATTAAAGTGGAAGGACCATCGGGGGAAGAGGACAGATTGCTGTTCTCACATCCCAGCGCCCACCACTGTGATCCAGTCCTGAGGGCCACCGCTGGATTTAAGCAGGGCTGTCTTCAGAGGTGTGGGATGTCACCATCCTGGGCCACGCCTGATTTGGGCACAAGCTCTAGGTCCCAGCAACTGGAGCTTGTTGTTTACACCATTTCCCAGGGAGCAGGGTCACAGTAGGCCCTGGCTCAAGGGGTCTAATTTTAAACACTGGGTTAAAAAAAAGGTCAGATCCTGGCTACCTCCAAGATGCATGCACTTTAGAAAGATGACCCTGAGTGCAGAGGCCAGGAAAGAGAAAATGATCTCTCTCTACTCCTCCCTCTCTCCCTCCTTCCACAAACTCCAGCAAGTGCCTATCTATCTGCCAGGAGTGCCCAGCGGGGAGGAAGCAGTGCCCTGGGGCAGTTCCCATTTCACCCTAAGCCAGGCGTCTCAAAGCTGCCTGACCTCAAGAATCCCATCTGGGGGCATCAGTTCAAAGTAGATCACTAGCCCCCAGCCACGTGATTCTTAGGGATCTATTTGGATTTCTTATTTCACATGTGGTTTTCATTTGTTTGGAGTTTTTTGTTTGTATATTTGTTTTATAATTTGTTTAGATCAGAATCCCAAATGAGAGCTACACTTGGCAGTTGGTTGATATGGCTCCAAATCTCCTGTACTCTGTTGATTTCCCCTCCATTTATTCATTTATTTCCTTACTTAGTTATTGTTTCTGTTTCCCTCTCTCTCTCCCTCTCTTCTTGCAATTTATCTGTAGAAGAAAGTCTATATCTATAGAAGAAGTCTGTATCTATAGAGCCTCTCACATCTGAAGTTGGCTGACTGCATTTCCCCAAGGTGCCACTTAACATGTTCCTCTGTCCCCTGTAGCTCCTGTAAACTGTTCAAATCCAGGGACCTGATCAGATTCCGGTTTGAGTTTAGGGCAAGACTACTTCCTGGGTGCCGCATGTCCTTCCATCAGGAGGCTCATACTCTCTTTTTGTGATGCGAGCAGCTGTAGCTGCCCATTCATCCATTAGGGGTTACCCAGTGATGACTCTCTAATTCTATCATTTTTTCCTACATTTTAAAGCAGGTATAAGTCTATAAATAGAAACTTACCCTCATCAACCATTTGGTTACCCTAAGGTACCATCTATATAGGAAAGGTAGAATTAATTATGATTCTTTCTCTTTCTTTAGGAGCTCAAATCCTTTTTGGTACAACAATTGTGTGCTGGCAGTAGGCACATCCTCTGAGCCTCTGTTGCCCCACCTGTAAAATGGGGATGCTGGTGAACTCACAGACTTATTCTGGTATGTGCAGAGAGTTCAGTTCTCCTGTCTAGGCTGTGTGCATGCAGGCTTTCTGTGAACTGCAGAACCGGGCACGCAGCAAGATTTTTCGGCCTCCTCCCACCCCTCGACCCAGCCTCCACCCCAAGCCCACTGCTGGAAGATGGCAGAAGCCATCAGGGGCTTCCCTTAGCCATGCACAAACTCCGTTTGCCGCAGGTGGCCCTCTCTGTGCCTGTTTCCTGTACGGTGAGGATGCTAGTGCCGTCCTGGGGCGGAGGGGCTGTGGTGCTGTGGGAATGCAGCCAGGGGCCTGACACCTGGGGAAACCCAGTAAGGGGTCCTCTCCCTGTTCTCCCAGCTCTCTCCCTTCAGGATACACACACACACCCCCAGTGCGCGCACACACACACACACACCAGCGTGGTCACTAAGGGCGGCCCTATTGTTTGGCCACTTCCCCAGCCCGGAGGGGGCGGCTGGGAACGCGAGGCGACCCTTCCTGCTGGACGCTGACTCGCCTGCGGAAGGAACAGAGCGTCTCGGCGCTGGTGCATTCCTCTCGTGCCGGGCCTAGCGCACGCACGCACGCACGCACGTCCGCACCTCCGGCGGCGTCCTGTCGCCCGGCCCCACAGCCCTGACGGCGTGATTCGGCTCCTGATCTGATTGGGGACGGGGCTCCCTGGGTGGGCTCAGTTGCCCATTCGACGGCTGAGCAAAGTGGAGGCCAGAGGCAGTCAGCATGCCTGGGGCAAATAGGGCAGAACCCGGGCCCTTGAAAATATGCATTTTCAAACTATTTTCTAACTACCTACTATTCCCAAGATTTGATATCTCCCCCCTACCTGCCTCCCATCACCTCTGGTACCCAGGTGCCCCGCTGTGCAGCCTGCAAGGGGTGGCCTGAGGACCACTCAGACAGCGGATTTACGTGACCACGTCTTGCCACTCCACAAGCAGTGGGGAACAGAGCCATCACTTCCTGAGCACCTACTAGTGTCAGGCCTCCTGTAATGACAGTCTCTCAATTAACCCTCATGACAACTTGACCAAATAGATATTATTTATCCCAAGTTAAGTGTCTGGCTAGGAAGTGACTGAACCCTGGATTTCTTGGGTCCAAAACCATCCTTTTTCCAGGCAACATAATTGGGGGACTCAGGACCCAGAACAGCAGAATTCAGATCCTGGCGCCCTTACTCACTCCCTGTTCTGCAATGGGCAAGTTGCTTCACCTCTCTGTGTGTCAGTTTCCTCATGTGTAAAATGGAGATGATAACAGTACCTACCATATAGGATGATGGTGACCATTCCGGAAGATGATGCAGGTGGTTTTCTTATTCTTATTAATTTCACTTGTAGAACTAAAAGGGGCTGAAATGGAGCTCAGGTCACCAACTGTCCCAATTTGTCTGGGTCTGAAGGGTGTCCTGGATGCCAGACTTTCAGTGCTAAAACAGGGACACCCTAGGCAAACCGGCAGGTATGGTCAGCCATCATGACGCTGGTGTTTTTAAAAGTCCATACTCATCTCCAAAGGGTAGGAATATGGCCGTTTCATGCTCTCAGTGCTGGTGAATTATCCCAGAAACCCTCAGGCCTCAAGCCCTTTGTCCTGGTCTCCCTACTGTGCCCTTGCATAGCCAAAGAGAAACCAGACATTCTCAACATGAAAATTTTCCACATCCTTCAGGGCAATCTTCTGGTGCCAGAAATAGCAGGATTTGGGAATCAGCCCAGGCCACTAAAAATAGCTCCCACAGCCCCCTGGAAGGCCTGCACCACCTGGGCCCCAGGTGGCCTGCCACCCAGCGAGCTTCCTGATCCAGCCAGCACCTTAAATGACCATGAGCTCCACTGGTCCTGCCGACCAAGGGCAGCGGACACAAAAAAGGCCAGGACCAACCTGGCCTGCCACCCAGAGATGTTCCTTCCTCTACCCCATGGCATGTCCTTCCCCTCCATCCAGACAAGACAGCACATCGCCTGCGTTCACACCTGGACAGTCATACGAGGGCCTCAGTGGTGCTCACACAAGCAGGGACACATAGCTGCCCCCTCCCTGCCCACCTACCTCAGTGCACACTTCAGCACACACAAAACAGCCACACGCATACACACCAATCATCTATTTTCACTACTCAATTGTCCCTACATTCTTAATTTAAGGCAGTGTTTCCAAATCTTTAATACCTTTGCTTCGATTTCTCTACAACCCCTCCACCTGGCAAATGCTAAGAAGATTTTTGCTTTTTGCTATTGGTAACTGGGGTTAAAAAAGAAAAAAAAAAAAGGATGAATATTCATTTTCAAGCTATTTTCTAACTACCTACTATTCCCAAGATTTGATATCTCCCCCCTACCTGCCTCCCATCAAGTCCGTGAGAGTCCAAGGCCAACAGAGAGAGAGGACGCCTGGGGACACTGTGGGCGTCCCCTCCAGATTCCTGCCCAGCCTCCCAGCCTGAGCCTCACAGCCCTGGTCTAAGGTGGGAGCAGGAAGCAAAGGTACTCTGCCTGGAGAGGGTCCAGGGCTGGAGGCCGGTACACCTGGGGCATCGCCACATGCTAGAGCAGACACACCGCCTGGGCTCCCTGTGCTGCTGCCCATATCCCACCCTGGCCTGCTTGCCTGCTTTCTGGGAGGGAAACAGAAGCAGAAGGAGGGGCTTCCCTGGTGGCGCAGTGGTTGAGAGTCTGCCTGCCGATGTAGGGGACACGGGTTCATGCCCCGGTCCGGGAAGATCCCACATGCTGCAAAGCGGCTGGGCCCGTGAGCCATGGCCGCTGAGCCTGCGCGTCCGGAGCCTGTGCTCCGCAACGGGAGAGGCCACAGCAGTGAGAGACCCGCGTACCGCAAAAAAAAAAAAAAAAAAAAGAAGCAGAAGGAGGAGTGTGTTCCGGAAACAGCCCTCCAAGGAGAGGAGGCCACATCCTTGTCCTGTGGAAAAGCAGAGGAAGGAGAGCTGCCTACCTGCCAGGGTTTGACAAGCCCCGAGCGCTGAGGCAGGAAGTCGAGTCCCAGTCGGGCTCCCCCCACCCCACTCCCACTCTAGCCTGAACCCTGGTTCCAGAGGCCTTGCTCTTAACTGCTCTGCCAGGAACCAGACTACCTGAGTCCATGGAAAGACTTGGGTTTTATTCCGGATCTGATAGGAAGCCCCTGGAAGGGTCTAAGCAGAAGTATGCCTTCAGGTATTAGTTAGAATTAAGTTCAGGTGCAAGAAAATCCCAGCATAACAGTGGCTTAAACAACATAGGAATATAGAAATATAGTTTTCTCTCACACAAAAAAAGCCCACCAGAGACAAGCCACAGACTGGGAGAAAATATTTCTGAAAGACACAACTGATAAAGGACTATTATTCAAAATACTCAAATATCAACAGTAAGAAAACAACCTGATTTTTTAAATGGGCAAAAGACCTGAACAGAAGAAGATAGATATAGAAATGGTAAATAGGGGACTTCCCTGGTGGCGCAGTGGTTAAGAATCTGTCTGCCAACGCAGGGGTCACAGGTTCGTTCCCTGGTCCAGGAAGATCCCACATGCTGCGGAGCAGCTAAGCCCATGTGCCACAACTACTGAAGCCGGCGTGCCTAGAGCCTGTGCTCCGCAGCAAGAGAAGCCACCACAATGAGAAGCCCACGCACCGCAATGAAGAGTAGCCCCCGCTCGCCACAACAAGCCTGTGGGCAGCAATGAAGACCCAATGCAGCCAAAGATAAATAAATTAATTAATTAATAAATTTTTTAAAAAGATGGCAAATAAGCACATGAAAAGATACCCAACGTCATATGTCATTAGGGAATCGCAAGTTAAATTAAGTTACCAAAATAAGCTACAAGGATATATTGTAAAACACAGGGAATATAGTCAATATTTTTAAATAACTATAAATGGAGAATAACCTTAAAAATTGCAAATCACTCTATTGTACACCTGTAACTTATATAATACTGTACATCTACTGTACTTCAATTAAAAACAAAAACAAAGGGACTTCCCTGGTGGTCCAGTGGGTGAGACTCTGTGCTCCCAATGCAGGGGGCCTGGGTTTGATCCCTGCTTGGGGAGCTGGATCCCTCATGCATGCCGCAACAAAGATCCTACATGCTGCAACTGAGACCCGGGCAGCCAAAATAAATCAATATTTTTTTAAAACACACAAAATACCACTACATGCCTATTAGAATGACCAAAATCCAAAACACTAACAATACAGGGACTTCCCTGGTGGTCCAGTGGTAAAGAATCTGCCTTCCAACGCAGGGGACACAGGTTCCATCCCTGGTCGGAGAACTAAGATCTCACGTGCCGCGGGGCAACTAAGCCCGTGCGCCACAGCTAGAGAAAAGCCCAAGCACCGCAAAGCAAGATCCTGAGTGCCGCAACTAAGACCTGACACAGCCAAAAATAAATAAATAAACAAATAAATATTTTTTTAAAAAAAAACCAAAACACTAACAATACCAAATGCTGGCAAGGATATGAAGCAACAGGAACTCTTATTCATTTCTGGTGGGAAGGCAATGGTACAGCCACTTTGGAAGACAATTTGTCGGTTTCTTACAAAACTAAACATGCTCTTACAATAAAATCCAACAATCATTCTCTTTGCTATTTACCTAAAGAAGCTGAAAGCTTATATCCATAAAACGTAGATCGGCCTTATTCATAATTATGTATAATATTATTTATGAATAATATTTATCATTCATTTACAAATGAATTATATTTGTAGTTTATGAATTTATTCATAATTGCCAAATGTTGGAAGCAACCGAGATGTCCCTGAGTAGATGAAAGGATAAATAAATGGTGGTACATCAGACAATGGATTTAAACCATCTAGACATGAAGGAAGTTTAAACGCTTATTAGTAAGTGAAAGAAGCCAGTCTGAAAAAGCTACACACTGTATAATCAAAAATGACATTCTAGGGACTTCCCTGAGGTGCAGTGGTTAAGTGTCCGCCTGCCAGTGCAGGGGATACGGGTTCGAGCCCTGGTGCAGGAAGATCCCACATGCCGCGGAGCAGCTAAGCCCGTGCGCCACAGCTACTGAGCCTACGCTCTGGGGCCTGCGCTCTAGAGCCGGTGCTCCATAGCAAGAGAAGCCACTGCAATGAGAGGCTCGCGCACCACAAAAAAAGAGTAGCCCCCGCTCTGGCAGCTAGAGAAAGCCCGCGTGCAGCAACGAAGACCCAACGCAGCCAAAAATAAATAAATAAATTTATTTTTTAAAAAAATGACATTCTAGAAAAGGTTAAACTATGGAGACAGTAAAAAGATCAGTGGTTTACAAGGGTTGGGGGTAGGGGGAGGGATGAATAGGTAGAACACAGGATTTTTAAAGGAGTGATACTACTCTGTAAGATACTATAATGGTGGATATATGCCATTATACATTTATCCAGACCCGCAGAATGTACAAAACCGAGGGTGATCCCTAATGTGAGCTATGGACTTTGGGTGATAATGCTGTATCATCACTGTTACAAATGTCCCAGTATGGGGCTGTACATTGATAGTGGGGGAGGTTGGGCCCGTATGGGGAAGGAGGTATATGGGAACTCTCTGTGCTTTCCACTCAGTTTTTCTGTGAATTTAAAACGGCTTTAAAAAATAAAATCTATTTAAGAAAAATTTAATTACTGATACAGACAACAACATGGACTAATCTAAAAAAAATTATGCTGATTGAAAAAATGCAGACACAACAGAAAGAATACAACATGACTCCATTTATAGGAAATCCAGAAATCACAATTTTAATCTATGGTGACAGAAAGCATGTCCCTAGGTAGGGATTGATCGGGAAGAAGCATGAGGGAATTTTTGATGATGGATATGCTCTATATTTTGGCTGTGTTGGTAGGTATAATACATTCTGCATACATTTGTTAAAATTTGAACATACACATAAAACTATATAGATTTGTCAAAAATCATTACATCATAAGGTTAAAATAGGTGTTTATTGAGGTAAAATTTATCTCGATAAAGTTAGAAAAAAGGGGGGAAAATGTCCCACTAGGGCTTATTGCTGTGCTCCATGAAATCCTTGTCAGAAGCATGAAGGCCTGAGAATTCCTTCCTACTTGCAAACTAACAAGTAAGCTGACCACAGTTTCGTAGATGCTTGCAGAAGACACAGGACAAGGGACTTTATTACAGCACAGCGGGCAGCATGAGGTTCATATTTGCACTGGTTCCCCTTGCCCCCCAAGTTCCATGGGGCCAGTGCAGTAGGCCCAGGTGGATGCTGTGCACACAATGGGTTTGGGTCAGAGCTAAGGCACACTGAGTTTAGGAAAATCCTAATCTTCTAAGAGGCTGCTAGCAAATCTAGCCAACATTTGCCCTGGAAAATAACATTATCTCTATTATCCTGCTCAGGAAACAAATCTGTTCTCTGTTCCAGAAGACACTATCTTAGTTTCCCCAGGCTATTTGCCTTAAAACAACTCTTGAAAAGAAATAATTTCATTTAAAAGGTGTCACAAAAGTTGTAAAAATGCCACAGAGAATTATCTCCCAACAGTCCTCAGGGACCCAGACTCCTTCTATCTTACTGCTCTGCCATCATTCCTAGTATTGCTTCATGGTTTTGAAAAGCTGCCTCAGCTCCAGCCATCACACCAGTATTCCAGACAACAAGAAGAAGGAAAGGGGGAAGAAAAGAAATCCCCTTCTCTTTAATGACACTCTCTGGAAGTTGCACACACCTTAGGCCTGACTTACCCAAATGGCCACACCTGGCTGCAAGGGAGCGAACTGTAAGACACATACCTAACTAAAAATCTATTACTAAAGAAGAAAGGAAAACCAGATACTAGCGGCAACCAGCTATCTATGTCCTAGTCAGTTTAATCATGGTCTGTGTATTTACTGAAAGCGCTGAGGATACAAGGATACATAAACCCCTTCCCAGGAGCCCTGGGGGCGTGGGGAGCCTCATCTAGTAGTCAGTACTTTCCGCCTTCCCCAAACTTTAAGAGCGATGGTGGGCCCCAGAATGAGGGCAGAGCTCACCCTTATCTTGCTTGGTGCAGTGGAAAGACCTTGCCGGACTTGGGCCTTGGACACTGAGTTCAGCCCAACTTATGGCTCTAAGCAAATCCTCTACTTTTCCAGGCCTCAGTTACTACTCCTTGTGACATGGCAATAATAATAAGCCCTGATGAAGAGGCCAGATGAGAGCATTAAATAAACCACACACGGAAAGCAATAGTCATAGTAGGAGCTCAATAAATGAGACTTCCTTTATCTTTCTTCTCTGACCCTGAGCTATCATGGCTATATTGGGCACTACCTCTGGCCAGAGATATCAGAAATAAAGTTGTCCCCAGTCTCTCATAGAACTTACAGTAGGATGAGCAACGGCCCAAGTGAAACTCAGGTCTTGCCTCTTCAAGGGCTGCAGGGCCCTTCAAACCAGAGAAGCAGCTCATAGTAGAATAACCAGGGTTGAATGCCGTGCCCTGTCACGTCCAAAGTCAGTGTGAGTGGGAGCCTGAATGGCTGACTCTGGGCCGTAGGGACAAGGTAGTCATAATCGTGTTATCTCATCTTCTTGGGACACTGTGCTCTCTGCAGTTTTCGGGTCCATGATGAGAACAGCCTAAAGAATTCATCCAATGAGAATACGGAGAGGAAGCCAGGGTCCAGGCTACTGCCTTTCAGTCTTTCTTCCTTGAGGGTCATGTCCTTGGCCTCACTCAGTGCCCCACAGAGCCCACCCTTTTAGATGCCCACCACAGGGGGCGCGGGGCTCTGGTCCATTTTGTGTAAGAGCAGCACAGTCGTGCGGACTCTCGTGAGGACTCTTGAGAATTCACCTCTAGGGCAAGTAGTTTGGGCCTGGGACAAGTCCTAGGGCCCTTCTTCTTTCCATAAAATCTAGTAAACAACAATAAATTGGCTTCAGACCATTCTTCATCCCCCTGAGGACAGGAGTCCTTTCTGTGCCATGTCCCCAGAATTCCAGGGCTCAAGAGTCACCCCCTGCAGAAAGCCTTTTCTTCTTTCTTCTCCCCTCTATCCACTCCTCCCTGCATCTCCCCACTCCCTTGTCCAGTCCACACCTTGCCACCAGCTCCCAGACCACTGTACTAAAATCCTGGGTCAAGACATCAGTCTCCACCATTTGCTGGGAGAGCCCAAGGTCAGGGATCGTATCTTGTCCATTCCTGTGCATCCAGTGTCCAGTGCAGGGCCTGGCACCAGTTAGAGCTCAGAAGGGGCTGCTTTTATGACTGGACTGCTTTTATGTCAACCAGTACCATCTGCCTTAGCCTCTACAGTGTCATCCACAATAAATACCAAGCCCCAGCCCCCCACCTGCCACTGCCACGAGGCTCTATCAGGCTGGCAATATCCTAGAATGAGGCCCCTCAAGAGTCCCAAATATTCCTTCATTCACTCAACCATTACTTCCCCAACTATAAGCCAAGCCTTACGTTGGGACACAGAAAAGGGCACGATCCTGCCCTTAGTGGCTCACAGTCTGGTCAGGGAGTCAGAGGTCCTCTTCCCCTCCTCCCCTCCCTCCCGCTTTCACTGCTGGCCTCCCTTTCTTTGTTCCTTCCATATGTACTTATTGAGCAACAGACAGACAACTAAACAGAGTGACAAGTGCCAGGAAGGTGCTGTTGAGAGCTCTGTGGGGGAGAATCCCCAGTGGTCACTGGAGCCCTTGACAAAGGACATTTCCAGGAGATTCAGTATAGAGATCTAACCCTCCTGCTAGATGAGAAGCTGTGAGTCATAAGCCCCAAGCAGCCCTACAGACTTCCCCATGAATCACCCACTGCCCCATTCTCCTAATTAGAGGCACACGCCATGGGGAATTCTCTTTGGATGGGAGGGAGGAAAGGCGGGGGGAAATGTGGGAGGATGGAGTTCAGAATGGAGCCCCTGAGGAGCTTTTCCCACTGTTGTCCTTCCAGAGTCACAGCCCTGATCCCAAGAACGGAGCCCCAGGATAAGCAGGTTTTGGATAGCCAGGGCCATCATGTTATTTCCTGATTACAAAGTGCTTTTATATGCTTTATTTCATTTGCACACCACTGTGTGTTACTGGAAATTCTCCAAGGGAAATTGCCTCATGTGGAAGGGAAAGAGGTTGGCTGAGCAGAAAAGAATCACTTCCCCCTAGCTGGAGCCCAGGACCCACCCAGAAAGGAGAGGAATTGTCCAGAGCCTTCAGAGTTCTCTCATTTATGCATCACATTTACTGAGTGCTCACTACATGCCAGGCACTGTTCTAAGGGCAGGAGATCCCACAGTGAACAAGACAGACAAGGTCCTTGCCCTCAAGGCCTTCCGTTCTAGTGGGAAAATAGACCACACACAAATAAGTAAGTGTTAGGCGGTGATAAGTGCTCTGTTGAGAAGTGAAGCAGAGAAAGGGATATGGGGTGGCCAGGGTTGGGGCAGGGCGGTTCTAGTTTAAGAGGGGTGGTGGTCAGGAAGTGGCCCATTGAAGAGATGACTTTTGAACTGAGAGCTGAAGGAAATGAGGAAGCCAGACGCAGGGATCTAAAGGGAGATTGGTCTGGGCGGAGGGAAGAGAACGTCCCTGAAGCAAAAGTGAACTCTGCCTATGCTAGGAAGAGATGAGTGAAGGGGAAGAGTGGCAGAAGGTGTGGTCAGAGATGTATCAGCCAGACAACTGATGTCAGGTTTTGTAGCCTTTGTAAAGACTTGGCCTTTTATTATGAGTGAGGTGGGTGCCATGGAGGGTTGGGGTAGAGGAGAAAAAGAAACCTCATGTGTTAGAAGTTTCACTCTGGGTTTTTAAAAGTCTAAATAACTCCCTTCCAGTCATGGCAGACCACATCGTCCAGAACCACTCTACTGCTGAGGACTGGAAAAGTTGGACAAAATACTTTTAAACATTTCAGTTTGAAGACGTTCAAGCGGTAAAAGGGCAGTGAGGAACTGTGGGATCAAGAGCTGGAAGAGGAAAACCCAGAGGGATGAGCATAGCATTGGGTGCCTCTTTTCCCCGAAGGGCTATCTGCCAATTCTGAAATGAGAAGCTGAACGGCTAACAACTTGAGCAGAGCTTTTAACAGACTCATGAGTATAATGGGACAAATATTAGAGTTCAGGGCACACCAGGAAGGAATCTGGTATACGCCTAGGCTTGCTCGTATATTACCCCAAAAAGTAATACAGGCTGGGGGGCTTGGAAAACCCCCAAACTTTTAGTTGCAACTACTAAAGAATACACCTTTAGAAGAAGAAGACTGTAGCAGTCATCACAGGGTCTAAAGCCCAGCTTCAAGTCCTCTCAAGCCATCTCTGTCTCTGTTTGGGTTAAGGTGATCTGGGATTCCTAGACCTCCAAGCCACCTAGAACAAAGTAAACCCTCTTGAGAAGAGGGTAAAACTGCCTTGAATAATCTCTAAAATTTTTCATACACAGTGCCTGTCACTCAATGAAAATAACCAGGCATATGAGGGAATAAAACATGATTTTACAAATATCAAAAGAAACCATAGGCAACAGATATAAACACAAGAGAATCTATATAGTTATATTGGTCACAGACATTAAAATAGCTATGTTTTATACGTGAAAATATCAAAATGGAGAAATAATAACAGAATTTTCCAAGACTAATGAAAGACATCAAGCCACAGATTTGAAAAAAGCACAAATCTTAAGCAAGGTAAATAGGAAGAAAACTACAGAGACATTATAATAAAACTGCTTTTAAAAAAGCTTGTAAAGCAATTATTCTCCAATAAAGATGTTTTTAAAATTTTTTTTAAATAAATTAATTTTAAAAAAAGAGAGAGAAAGAGAAAATCCAAAGCTACCAGGGAAAAAAGACAGATTACCCTCAGAGGGACAACACTAAGTTAGTAAGCTGCCTTCTCAAAAGACACTACAAAATTGAGAAGACAATGTCTTCAAAATGGTTGAAGAAATAAGGTTGAAACTGGAATTCTTCGCCCAGTGAAAACATTTTTCAATAATGAAAGTAAATTAAAATATTTGTAGGGAAGCAAAAGCTGAATTTGTCATCAAAGGTGTGTACTATAGGCAACACTAAAAGGCTTTTGGTGGCCAACAGACTGAGAGGGACAGTGCAGAAACAAGAACAGCCCTGAGGCTACTGCGGTAACATAGGCAACTTCTGATGGTGGCTGGACAAGAGAGGTGGTTTTGGAAGTGATGAGAAGTGGGTCTATTTTGAAAATGGTTATGTTTTGAAAATGGACCTGTCTCAATTTGCTGATGAATAAACTACAGGTTATGAGAAAATGAGAGGAGTCAAGGATGGCTCCGTAGTTTCTGACCTGAGCTAAGGGAAGAATGAAGTTGCCATTAACCAAGATTGCAAGAGCACAGATGGAGCTGGTTTGGGGGTAAATCAAAGGTTTATTTTTGGAATTGCCAAATTTGGAAGTCTAATATCTCACCTTCAGAGCCTTCATTCTTATCTTATTTCTTAATTATTTATTTACACACCCCAACAGCACCATTGTTAGCTACTTGAAAATAGGAACTTTGAAAAAAACGTAAAAAAAAGAATAGGAACTTTGTCTAACACCAAAGCATCCCTGGGCCTATATAGAGTCAATAAATATTTGTTGAATGAATGATTGAACGAGTGAATGGACTGCTGCTTAGCCTAAAAAGCCACAGTCAAGAAAAAGGTGGTTCTACCGTATTTCCCTTAGCAGAGCACAGTTGTGTGCACTGTGGCGCTAGCAACCGGCATACCCTTTGCTCTCCGAAGGATGAGGACACCTGAGCCGATAAAGGGGAGCAGAGGCCTGGCTGGACCCAGAGGCTGTTCTCCAACAGGTTTGCCCTGCAGGGTCCCAGGAAAGTCCCCATAAGTGGTCAGCCCTCCCACCTGCTCCCCAGAATGCAGCCTGCGGAGAAAAATAGCCCCGGGTGACCTGGATCCACCCGTTGAGGTGTGGGAAACCTGAGCTCGGCCCGCGCGGCCTCGGCTTTGTTTGCCTCTGTGTATGGCAACCAGAAACCACCGAGCCTGCAGTTCTCAGAGGCCGCCTCCCGCACCCCGCACCCCCCTTTATTTTAATCTCCTAAACTGATTTGTCAGCAGCAGGAAGTGACATGACAGCTTTCCTCACAAAAGGGAAACTCCTCCGCGTTTCCATGGGGATGGAGGCTACTGTAGGATCACAGATTTATATAATCTTAAAGGGGTACACGCAATGATGTCATCCACCAGGGGCCAGGGGAGGGAGGGAGGAAGGGAAATGGAGGCCGGAGGCTGCAAGTTCAAGGCCAATTAGCTGCGATTTGCAAAATTCCAAGGAAAGGAGATGATGCAGTGGAAGCATTTGGGGTTGGTAGTCTCCTAATGGAATAGTGGGTGTCTGGAAACCACCAAAAAGCATAAAGTATGCATTGATGCATATTCTACGTACTAGAATTAGAGGGCTGGGAGGAAGCTTACCCATTAGATCCACTGCAAGGTGGCCATTTTATGGGTGGGAAAACTGAGACCCAAGAACCGCTAGAGGTCATTAGGAGAGGGGAAAGAGACCTGAATGTTTCTCCAGTGCCCACAACCTGCCAGGCACTTCTACATTCATAAGCACATTTCCTCCTCACAAGTGAAGTAGGTTTTATTATCTTCATTTTACAGATGAGGAAACCGAGGCCCAAAGGGATAAATGGCTTTTCCACTTTGATATTATGGGGTAAAACCATGCTGACGTCTGGTTAGTTACAAAGCTCATCTTTTCCTCACTCCCACGAGCTGTCTTCTGGACTGAACTAGGGCTTTCTTCCCCAGTCTTCTTACAGACCCATGTTCCCAACTTTGCAGTGCCGTTTACTTGCTGTGTGACCTTGAGCTACAATTAGAGGGTTGTCTCTTCACCTCTCTGAGCCTCAGTTTCCTCCTCTGTAAAATGGATGTTGCTTTAAAAGTTAAATTGGATCATCTGGAAAGCACTTAGGACAGTGGCTGGCACAGGGCGCTAACTCTAAAATTGACAGCTGTTATTACATTATCAGTATTAAATGATCGAGTTGTCCCTATGTCAATCTCCCAGCTGAGAAACAACATTTTAATAGTTTAAGCATCTTTCTTCTCATCTTAGGCACTTTTTTTCCTTCCTAGGAAAAGCAGTCTCAGGCCAAAACTGACATCTTCTGGAGGGCCTGAGACCAGGAATCAGATGCATGGGGAGGAGGGGTTATCACCCTGGCTCTCCAGGGCTGGCAGGAGGTTAAGTAGCTTGTGCTGGGAGAAGTGAGTGAATTGTTTTCACTGGCGGCTCCCTTAGGCAGCCACTGTATTTTTCCACTGTGTGGATCACAGTGGAGATTAATGTTGGTTCAGCCAGTGCCTGCCAAGCAGAAAGTGATGGCCCGAGCCCACGGGGATGTCAGCCATGGCATCTGCCACGGACTCGAAGTCGCTGGTACATTTCCACGAAGGGAGATATTTGCAATAGTAGATTTCTAGGGTTTGATAAAAACACTGGGTATGGTTTGTTTTGAAAGGCGTGAACACACTTGTAATTGGAAGCCTAGCCGAGGAAATGAACTTGCCAGCCTGGGGTAAGTTCTTAGAACATGGAACACAGGGATCTTTCAGGCCCTGGGAGTCAGGTGGTGCATGGTGAACCAGTGCAGAAAGGTCAAGGCCTTGAATGATGGGGCTGGACCAGGACCACTACTCAGAGCACCCCTAGAAAAGTAAAGTAAGATTTTCGCTTTTCTGCTTCCTACAGCACTTTGTCCAGAAACAAGTAAAGGAGTGCAGGGGCTAAGGGGCCAGCAACCCAGGAGCGTCACTCTTATTTAGTTCAACATTAAAGACTGGATTATGGGTTGGTAGTTAATTATACCTTCTCTGCATTGGCCTGTTTGGCAAGACAGAGTGAAAATCGAGAATATTGCCCTAGAGCAAGTCAGATTTAATTGTCTGCCTTCTTCAACAAAATTATGAAAGCGGGGCAGCAAGTGACCTTTAGGAGGCAGCCACCAAAAATGCTGTGTACATGTGCAGAGATGCCTAGGGGATGTGCTCCAAAACAATAATGGTCAGGTTGGGGGTGGGGATTTCTGGTGATTTGTCTACACTGTATTTGCTTATAGCGCTTGGTATTCTTTTCACAAAAAATAAAGGTCTTTTCAAAGGCAAAAAAAAAAAAAAAGCACACATGAGAAGCAAGTGATAAAGCACAAAGCACATAGAATTAGGAAACAAAACAGATGTAGGGCCCAACTCCCCGACTTGTGCCACTTAGCTATGTTGGGTCTCACCATCTTCATTTGCAGATCTTGCCGAGTTGTTCCAGGGTCAGTTAGCACACCCTGCCTTGCACATAGTAGAAACACATTTATAGCAAATGTGTTGAAAAACTATCATCCTCATCACTTCAGCAGAGATCAGAGAGGGGAGGGAGGCTTTTTATGTTATCCTGGGGAAGGTATTAAATGGAAAAAGCAACCAAGTAAATGGCTACTTCTTCCTAGTTTTGGCTCTGGGGACACTTGAGGGAGACATGATGGGAAGATACATAGGTGGACACTTGAATCCAATACCAAGAGCTCAGCTCCAGCACCTATGTTTTTTTGTTTGTTTTTTTATGATTGATCACACTTCTCTACCATCCTTGCAACCCAGCCATCTTGTGGGACTGAGGGGCCACCAAAGAGTATGGGATCAGATGCCAGCACACATTCTGGAGGACCCTGTTCTCCCCTATTTCGGTGATGGGAGAGGGATCAGTGGGGCTGCCCAAGAAATAAAGCATCAAGTTTTCAATAGAAAGGCCATAATTTATTCTGTTGTATAAAAAAGTCATCCTTACGTAACAAAATGTCTTCTTAGAAGAAGAAATATATTATTTCAGGTCATAAATAATCAGCAAACATACAACTGTTGGCAACTTCAAAACAAAACAAAACAAAACCAACACTGGTGCTTTCCATCAGTGCTGAAAACAAACCTGCTTAGGCTATATTTACAGGATATTACAGTACTCACAACAGAAAATTGAGGTATTTGGTTCTTCTAGGAGTAGACACTGACATTTGTGAAGGTGGACCACCTACACAAAAATAAATAAAATAAGGTATATTCTCATATGTATATGTGTCGTCGGGAATGGTAATACTGGTAGGTATGTCAAGCATGAAAGTGTCTTCAGAAAACAGGGACAAGCAAAAAGAAATCGACTCACACACTGAGTCCTCTCTCTTCTGCCCCATTTTGTCATAGGGACTTTATGTACCCACTGTACGTTGGTCCCGAAACCTGCCGAGTTCAGCAAACGTCTTGGTGCTAAGTCATCGCTACGACCACTCAGGAACCCAGTGGAACTCGGGTGAAATTAAATAAATAAGGACCAGCCCTCACAAGCTCCCTTCCCTGGAGTTACTGCATTTCTCCTTTCAGGAAGGAGCCTGGAGTCCTGCTGGGTTGTGAGGATCACCTCCTGTGGCCTTTCAGCAGCTGGGAGAAGTTGTAATGGGGCTCTGAAGGTAGCTCAATGCACTGTTCGTGGGGTGGACGGGGATGGAGACCGGGAAGTTGAAGACGGTGGTGGTGGAAGTGCCGCAGTCGAGCACAGCCATGGCGGGACTCCCCGCCTCTGCCGAGCAGTGCGGGGCCAGGACCTGGGACTCGAACTGCAGCAGCTGGCCCATGAAGCTGAAGTTGGGGGAGATGATGCTCCGCCTCTGCTTCACAAACTCAAAGGCCTCGTCCAGCTTGACTCGGTTAGTCCTCATGAGGTAAGCGAGGCAGATGGTGGCTGACCGGGAAATGCCCGCCTGGCAGTGGACAAACACCCTCCCACCAGCGTTCTTGATGGAATCTGGAAAACAAAGTGCAGTTGGTTACTTGAGAGCCCAGGAGAACAGCCCCGACCCCAGGAATAGGCTGTCTAAGAAATGTCATGTGTGTCCTGTCCGGAGATGGTCAATATCGTCTCATGCCATCACACGGACGCTGTTTGCAGAGGCAGTGTGGAAAAGAACAGCAGGGCATTTAAACCCAGACCAGGCATCACCACTAAGCAGATTGCTATCGCACAAATCAACATTCTGAGATTCAGGGTGCTCATCTATAAAACGGGACACTGAATCTATATTTCTCAGAGATGCTACCCACACCAGACTGACATTAACGTCTAGAGGAAAGCTTAAAAGTATGTCACTCAGGTTCTTGCCATAGAGTTTAAGCTCAGTGACTAAAACGGAAGGAGTGAGCCAGAAGTCTCAGGCATCTGTTCCATTTACCTATGAAGTCAATTGCCTCGTTGAACCAGGAGCTGATGTCCGCCTTGTGGCTGTCCTCCACAGGGATGCTCTTGTACTGGTAGTGACCCTCAAAATGGTTGGGACAGTTGGCTGAGACGTTGATCAAGGCAGTGATGCCCAAGGCATCCAGCATATCCTTGCGAGAAGCATGATAGGCACTGCCCAGGTACAAAAAAGGCAGGATCTCCACTGGGCCACCCTGAAATCCAGAAATATCCAACACTTGTCAAGCTTTATTCAATGTCAATGCTGGTGCCCACACCCACAAAAACTCCCTGCCGGAAAAGTCAGTTTCAACACTGGGTGAACTCTGTAGCACTGCTGTTAGAGTATAAATAAATAGGGGACTAAACCCATTTGCCTAGGCAGGGCCAACAAGTTCATTTCTGTAGTGCCAACAATTAGAGACCCAGCTCCATCATACCACTTAACCATGGGATAAATAATATCCCGTGTCCCCTGTTATAAATAAAGCTGCATGTCGCTTTCTATATTCTCACTAGCACTGCTCTTCCACCTTTGCCAGCTGTTCCTTCTCCCCTCGGGCACGGCTCCCCCCTACTAACCTGGTCGTAGAGTGGGGTGCTGCAGGAACTGCACCCGGATTCGGCGCTGTCGGGGACGCTAGTACTCAGGGGAAGGCTGAGCCCCATGGGGGTCGACTGTTTGCTGCACAGCTCCGGGCAGGAAGCAGAAAAAGCTTCATATCCTCCTGGGAATAAAAAGAGACATTTTTTTTCTGTTAGTACCGCCGAGACAGGGCACCTTCATACAACTCCCCCATCCACTAGGGCTGTAAGTTTATCCCGGAGAGGCCCAGGCGAGTCTTTTGTTCCTAGTGCCAAACAAAGTCAACAAGTTCCCACAATGCGACTCAGGCGTCCAAGCGCTCCAGGTGGGGCAGCCCCCCAGGAGCTGAGGGCCAGGGGTCCCCGGGCAAGGCGGCAGGGGGCGTGCGGCCCGCCCCTGAGCACCCCCGACGGCGTACCTTTGAGCAAGAAGATTTGCGCACCGCGCGCCTCGCGGCAGAGCGCTCCGGCGGCCAGAGCCAGGGTGCCGTCGCGCTTGGCGCAGTCCAGGGCGGCGCTACGCTCGTCCAGCAGCACCACGGCTTGGTAGGCGCCGGCCAGCAGGCGGCCGCGCAGCTCGGCGTTGGGCACGATGTGCTCCAGGCCCATGGCGCCCTTGGCCCGGCGCCGCACAATGGTGCTGAAGCGCACGTTGACCGAGCCGACGATGTGGCCGGCGTTGAAAGCGAAGAAGGAACGACAGTCCAACAGCAAGCACTGCGCCGCGCGCTCCCGCAGCAGCGTCCGCAGGCCTCCGGCGTCCAGGGAGCCCACTTCCATGACCATGGCCGGCCCCAGCGCCCCCAGCGTGCAAGTCCTCCTGTGCTCTTTGTCCTGGGAAGCCAAAAGTAGAGCGACGGCTTTCGAGGAAAAGCCCGACCCCGGTTTTCTTTGCGCCAAACCCCAAACTGCCTTTGGACTGAGCGAGGGGTCGTCGTGCGGGACTCTAGACCGCCTCGGTTTCCTTGCTGCTCTCCCGACTGCTCCTCCGGCCCGCCTAGCCCCTACAGCCCCGACGTCCTTCACAGCGAGCCTGACCCGGGTGAGCGCGTTTATATGTGGCCTCTCGGCAGGCAGGCGAGGCGGGGCGGGGAGGGGCGGGTCTCGCGCGCTCAGGGGGAGGGGGTTTGTTTGTTTGAATAGCGATCACGTGACCGGTGCGGTGACGTCACCCGCCCTGCCGGGCTTGGCGCCGGAGGAGCCAAAGGCAAAGACGTCATCGGCCTCCGAGTGGGGTCCGCTGGCTGCGCTCTGGCTCCGGCTCAGGCCCCCGCCAGGCCATCCGGCCTGCGCCTGGCGCATCCCCGGGGACCTGGCCCGCGCCGCTCTCCGGGCCCAGCGGGAAGGGGAGGGGACGGGCACTCTGCCAGGCGAGGACTGACCTCCCGGGTGCGAACGGCGGGGAGATCCGGCCGTTTGCCACCGGCCTCCGCCTCCCCTCCCTCTCCACCGTGCCGCTTCCCAGCGCCCCCTCCGCCGCCCACCGGAGCGGAAAGGGGTTTCCTTTGTTTTTGCATACACGTGGGCCTCTTTCGCCCATCGCCTCGTCCCCAGTTGGCGAGGAAGCAGGTTCCCAAGGAGAAGCGATTTACTTGCCCAGTATCACACTGCTGGGGGTGGGGCAACAGCGAGGCGCCTGAAATGAGGGCTGAAGACAAATCCATCCCAGAACTACCGGGCTGAGTTGGGGTGGAGGTGTTCGGGGAAATACTCTCCTGTTCCCCAGACTTCCCTGTTCCTTAAAATGTACATTTAACGAGTAAAACGCCTTCCAATCGAATACCAAGCGGAAGAATCTCATTCCTAGTCGTGTAGTCCCTAGACGATTGTGAGCCAATGGAGCGCAAGTCAGGGGCCTGAACTCAGGGTGAGGGGTCGCAAGGCGCGGTTGTGGATTGCGGGGTTCGGGGTTTAGGGAGGCGACCCCCATCGCGGCTCGACAGCGCCCCACCAGGGGCCGCCAGACACGTTTCTGGCCACATTTGCTTAAGACTGAGCGGCTCCATCTCTTTATGCCCCAAATATGTACTGATTGAGCGCCTACTAAGCGCTGGGCTCGGAGTCTGCAAAGGGGAACAGGGGCCGGGCGCAGCCCCCACGCTCTGCTTCTCACCATCAATATGGGCCGAACTCGAAATCCAATCCTACAGTGCTTTAAGAGGATTTCCAGGACCTGGACAAAGGTTTGGGAAAACCCCACGCGGTCACCCTCGTCCTGGGCTCTAGTGACGCCCCCCTGGGCGGCGGAGCCCCTCTGCAGCAGCACCAACAGTGCTAGGTACACAAACATAAATACTGCACCACCGTGCTGGGGTGCCGAATCAGGAACATTCTGTAGTTTCTTAGCCTCTCCTCCGGGGGAGGGGGGCGTTTCACTGCCACCCTGGGTGGTTGGTCTGTGGATTGTATCACCAGAGGCAACTTCTGCATTTGCCTCGCTTAGCTTCGGTGTTCTCACATGCTCAAACTTTCTGCCTAAATTCTAGAAAAGTAAAAGGCTAAGTGCTTTTTTCTTGTAAAGGGCGTTTTCTACCTTCAGATGAACATTGGCTGAGGGCAGCAAAGAGGTCCTCAGATAATGGCAACGCCCTCCCTGTATCTTTTTTAAGAAAGAAAAAACTTCTTTGTTTATACTACTTATTCATCTGAGGAACTCAACATATTTTATGCGTTGAATCATAAAATGTTACAGCTGCTGACTTTTCACAGCATGTGAACTTGATCCAAGTTTTGTTTTTTTTTACCAAGAGCGGTTTTTAATACCTACACATTTTTTAAAAAGAAAACTTTTTTATACAAATATTACAGTGTTAAGTGACACAGTCTGGCCCTAAAGTCAGGTGTCTGCTGAGCTCTGCGGGGTTTTCCTCTCTATCCCTATTTGGAAAGAGCAGAGCTTGAACCCCACGCTGTCATTTTGTTGCTGGGTGATCCCAGGTGAATCTTGTCCCCCACTGAGCCTCTAAGCTCGCATCTGTACAATGGGTTTACAACTGTCCACTTTGTGGATGGTTTGAGGCCCAAGTTAGAGATGATGGATGTAAGGAACCCAGGCCCTACCCATCCCTTCTTGTTATGATTCACTAAGTTTCTTGTTTTTTCCCTTCCTAGCAGAGCAGTGCTTATATCATGCCACTGTGTGTTTCAGCATCTGGCATCAGAACCTGGGGAGAAGTCCACCACAAGATGCAGGTAGGTGTGGTTAGTACAGAGGTCCAGTTCAGGCTAAGGTCCCTCCTTGAGGCCAATCAGCACACAGTGGCACAGGTCAGAGGGGCTGGTGGTAAAGATGTAGCCACCCAGGCCCCCAGTCCAGGAAGTAGAGATGCTACTTCTGGCTGGAGATGGAGCCAAAGAGAGGCCCAGCATAATCTGGTCTGTGGTGACTGCAGAAGCAGCAAGGGGCTGGAATTGTGGTCCTGATGGGCAGAAGGGCACAAAAGAGCATCAGGGGATTTTTTTCTCTGGGGAGAGAACCTGGCCTTTCCGACCTGGGCTCTTCCTGATTTTAGATGTACTTAGAAATAAACCTGGAGGCAGGGCGGGGCAGTGGGACCGCCTGGCCTGGACTCCCCACCCTTAATGTGTGGCCTTGAGTAAGTCCGTTTCCCTCCTGAGCCCCCAGTCCCTCCTTCCTGTGATGGAGATAAAAACATGTACTCCTAGGGGCTGTGGGAAGACTCAGTGTAGCCGGGGTTGATATTACCCTACAATCTCTGTCTGAATCCTGCCCTCAAAGTCGACTTTGGAAAGAGTGGCATGCCCCAGATGACAGGCAGAAAGTGGCCCCAGCTCACTGTCTGCTCTGTGACCTTGGGAAAGTGGCTTAACATTCCTGAGCCCCCATTTCCCCATTTGTAAACTGGAAATACTATCCATCGAGGGCCTGGTGCCAGTCACATCTGGAGGTGGTGCTCTCGGGAGAGGGAGTTGGCTCCCACCGTTCCTGTCCTCTTCCAGAATCCACAGCCCTTTTACTGTCCCCCTAGTGCCATAAGGCAGGCAGTTCCTGCCTTTGCTCAGTATGCTTCCTAACGCCCTCTGTCCCACCAAATCCAAAGCCACCACTAGGCTCCACCCCTCCATCTGGCCCCGCCCCCACTGCTCTCACCGACTCTTCTGTTGTGATTTAGGCAAACCCCTGGACACGTGTTTCTCATCCTTTCCCACCCCGACACCTTTGCTCACACTGCTCCCCCTCCCCCTGCCAGGATGCTATCTCCTCTGGGCTCCAAGTCCCAAAGTGGCATCCCCAGGAAGCCTTCTTTGGTTTCTCCAACTTCTGCACCTGGGCCCCAGAGGACTTTGTCCAAGTTTTCTGATTATGTAAACATCTCTCAGATCCTTATCTTACCCTCCCTGAGTTGCTTAAGGGTAGGAGGTGTGTTTCTCTCATCCGTCACCTCCCCACCCTACTATCTTAGATACAGTGCCTGGCACATGGTAGGTCCACAATTTCTGGTATCCCTGCTGCCTTTCCAAAGTCACTCCGTTTTGGGGATTTGGGGCAGCCACGGGCACAGGGACTTAGCAGCCAGTTGGCCCATCCTAAGGGGCTGGCAAGAGGTGACTTCACCCTCCACACCCAGACAGTTAGGACAGAACCAGCTTCTGTTGCACAATCCTTACAAACAGATCTCACGGTCAGGGAAGGCCCGTGGCAGTGCATCATCTCAGCCAGCTCCCTCATTCGGGAGACAAGGACCCAGAGTGGTTAGGTAACCTATCCAGAGTCACAGTGTCCAGAACATTCTAAATCTAGTCAGCATTGTGTGGACTCTGTGTACAGACCCTTAAGTGTTTATCTCTGGAGGGTGGGGTTACTTTCATTTTCTTTCTTACAATTCTGTATGATTTGAATTTTTCAACACAAATGTGGAACATTTGTAATCAGGAGAAAAAGCTAAAAATGTCGAAAGGCAACCGTATTTAGGGTAAACCATATTTACCATATTTAGGGTGACTTGTTAAAAGCAAGTTACAGAGTTAGACTGCCTGGGTTAGAATCCCGGCCTGACCACTCACCAGCTGTGTGTCCTTGGACAAGTTACTTTACCTCTCTGAGGCTCAGTTGTCTCATGTATAAAGTGAAGATAATAATAACGTCTATCTTGTAGGGCTATTGTAAAGATCATAGGAGACAGGGATCAGCAAACTACAGCCCATGAGCCAAGTCTAGCCTACTCCTTCTTTTTGTACAATTCACAAGCTAAGAATGGTTTTTATATTTTAAATGGTTGGGAGGAAAATCAAGAGAAAAAGAATATTTTTGTAACGCGTGACAGTCGTATGAAATTCAAACTTCAGAGTCCGTAAATAAAGTTTTATTAAAAATCAGCCATACACATTGATACTATTCTCTGTGGCTGCTTTCACATTACAACGGGAGGTTAGTAGCTATGACACTGTCTGGCTCACAAAGCCTAAAATATTTACCTCTGTCCCTTTACAGGAAAAGTTTGCCAACCCCCGATATGAGATCATGGATGAAAAGCACTTTAGAACAATTCCTGGCACAGGGTAAGTGTTTAGTGAATTTTGTTCTTATTAGTATACGGATGTTTATAAAATCTTCTTTCCCTAGGATGTGTTCAAAAGCAGTAATTGCTTTTATATTTCGTTGAGCCTAAGGCACATTTCTCATATTTTAACGTTCCTCAAAGTGGAATATAACTTACAGTCGGAGGCATAGCATACTTAATTGACATAGTTAATTGCCAACATTTCTCTTTCTTTATGGTATATACATTAAATGGGGGTGGGGGGGGAGTTGGGTCTCAGAATAGCTGACCTCTTAGATCCAGGAGAATACAGTAGAGTAATTAAAACACTACAACAAGCAGTCTAGCAGGGGGACAGACTTGTCAATAGACAAGTACGACCCAGGTGCTAAGCGCCAGGGTAGACATCGGAAAGGCCGGAAAAGGGCCCTCTCCCAACTGGGAGTGAATTATGAGGGAAAGATGCCCAGAGGAGGGGATGTCTCCTTAGAGACAAAGACTGTGGTAGAATAGAAATGTCGGGACGAAACACCTCTGAGAGATGGGTCTCAGTTATCTACCACTTGGCCCCTGAGAGTCTCCGTTTTCTGCCATATAAAATGGGGGCAATAATAACCCCAAGAGACCAGCTCTCAGATTCGCTGTGGGACCAGATGAAGCTCCAGCAGCCTGTGTGAACAGGCCCCATGGCTGACCATTTCTGTTTGTCCCACTAGCTTGGGAGCAGGGAAATGGTTCCTTGCCGTTCTTGGCCCCCAGAACAAACCTCAAAGCAGGTTTGTTGGATAAACACATGCAGATGAACCCAGGAGCCCAAGAGAGGGACCAGGAAGTAACAGGGCCTCTGTGACTCAGACAGGCCTGTCCCTGAACCAAGGGCACCGCCTGCCAACATGGCCCCAAGCCCCGCCCCAGGCACCAGGGGAACTGACGCCACGGTGAGAAGTGACAAATCTCTGTTGTTAGTTAATTTTTTTGAGACGGAATATGAATTGAGACATAATTTCCTTTTCACTATTAGAAAACACTAATTAATGTTGAAGGGAGCAAATGAGGTCATAGTTTGTCTATTCCAAACTGTCCCCTGAAGGAAGGAGAAGAAAGTTACCGGTGGTGTGTTCAGAATCCTAGTTGAAGACTCAGAAATTGTGCCTACCAATTTTGCCTTTGTGGGTAAGTTATTTTGGGGCAGTTTTTATTAATAATTGCCAATCTCTACTGAGCGCTTGCTGTAAGCCCTAGCCCTTTGCCAAGTGCATTACATACATTTCCTCCTAGACTGTGACACTAGCCCTATGAGGCAGGTACCATTAACCACCCACAAAGGAAGAGATGAGGGAACCGAGGTCCAGAGAAGTTAACTAACTTGTCCAAAGGCACATACAAGTAAGCGGAGCAGCTGGGGGCCTGGTGCTTCCTCTCTTGCTTTCTAAGTCCTTCGTCCTTATCTCTCCACAGCACACAGAGGGCGTATCATGAGGGTGGCGCGTTGCGGCATTTCACTGTCTGTTTCATGGGCTGATGACTTTTAGGGGGCTGCTTCTAGATGCCAAAGGAAGGAGACAAGGAAATAGGCCTCAGACTCGGGCTTTCTGCCTGGCCCTCCCTGACTCACTGAGCCATACTGCACAAATGATTCATTCACTGACCTCGACCTCAGTGGGTTTGGCCACCCACTGAGAGTGAAGTCACACCTCCAGCTTTCCAAAGCATTCATTGGTTCACTCACCCGCTTCAGGCAGGCAAGAAACAGGCCTGGCTGGCCTTGCTTGGGGTCAGGAAAACACACAAATGCTTCTCGATGTCCTGAAGTCATGGCTGGACAGCTCAATTCCAGCCTAAGAGATCCTCCGAGGGGCCTGAAGTGGATTACTAGGGTTGTCGAAACAAAGTACCCCAAGCTGAGCGACTTAACATGACAGAAATTGCTTGTCTCGTGGTTCTGGAAGCCAGAAGTGCAAGACCAAGGTATTGACAAGGTTAGTTCCTTCTGAGGGCTGTGAGGGAGTATGTGTCCCAGGCCTCTCTCTTAGCTTCTGGTGGCTGGCTGGTAATCTTTGATGTTCCTTGACTTGTAGAGGCATCACGCCAATCTCTGCCTTCATCTTCATCAGTCACATCAGATTAGGTCCCACCCTAATGATCTCATGTTAACTTGATTACCTCTGTAAAGGCCCTATTTCCAAATAAGTTCACATTCTGAGGTACTTGGGGTTAGGACTTAAGCATACCTCTCAGGGGGAACATAATTCAACCCCAAAACAGGGCCCCAAAGATAGCCCCCTAATAATAACATGTTCAATACCATAAAGATGTCCATTTTGACCCAGGTAAATATATCCATTTTAAATGATCCTAATGAAAATACTGAGAGTAGATTGGGGTGTTTTTTGTTTGTTTTTTGTTTTTATTTTTCCTGGAGTTAAACAAGTTGATTCTGAAGTTGATATGAAATAATTATCAAGAATGGCCAGGAAAACTTAAGAAGAAAGGCAGTGGGATGGGGATAAGTCCTACCAGATATTAAAACATATCATAGGGGCTTCCCTGGTGGCACAGTGGTTGAGAATCTGCCTGCTAATGCAGGGGACACGGGTTCGAGCCCTGGTCTGGGAGGATCCCACATGCCGCGGAGCAACTAGGCCCGTGAGCCACAACTACTGAGCCTGCGCGTCTGGAGCCTGTGCTCCACAACAAGAGAGGCCGCGATCGTGAGAGGCCCGCGCACCGCGATGAAGAGTGGCCCCCGCTTGCCACAACTAGAGAAAGCCCTCGCACAGAAACGAAGATCCAACACAGCAAAAATAAATAAAATAAATTAATAAACTCCTACCCCCAACATCTTCTAAAAAAAAAAAAAAACATATCATAAAGCCCCAGCATTAAAATAGTGTAGTTAGGAACATGACTAGCCAGACCAAACAATGGAACAGAATAGAAAGTCCAGAAAGTTGCCCAAGTACATATGGAAATTTGATGTATGATGAAAGTGGCATCTCAAATCACTGGATATGATGGACTTTTTAATAAGTGATCTTGGGACAATTGGACAGCCATTTGGAAAAAAGATAAAAGGGGACCCATACCTCACACCAAACACTTGAATAAATACCCAATGAGCCAGAGATTCAGATTTTTTAAAGTGAAACCTTAAAACCTGTAGAAGAAAACATGAGGGGATTCCTTTATAACTCAGGAATGAGAAAAGCCTTTCAATGTAGGACTTGATAAATTCAGCTACATAAAAATTAAAGCTAAATTAAAAAAAAGCTTTTTATGGCAAAAAAAAAAACCTGCACAAGCAAAAATTAAAAAAAAAAAGACAAATGGGAGACAATATTTGCAACATAGAGACAAAGGCTAATTTCACCAATATTTAAGGAGTATTTAAAAACAGATAAGAAAAAAATTAAAATATGATTTTAAAATGGACAAAAGTGGGAATTCCCTGGCGGTACAGTGGTTAGCACTCCACGCTTCCACCGCAGGGGACATGGGTTCGATCCCTGGTTGGGGAACTAAGATCCTGCATTCTATGTGGTGTGGCCAAAAATAAAATAAAATAAAATGGACACAAGCCATGAGCAGATAGTTCCAGAAAAAGAGATGCGGAAGGACCCTGAGCATGTGAGAAGATGCTCATTTGTAATCATAATAAGAGACAAGAAAATTCTAATTACACTGAGAGACCCTCATCCTTCAGTTTGGCAAAAATGAGCATGTGAGAAGATGCTCATTTGTAATCATAATAAGAGACAAGAAAATTCTAATTACACTGAGAGACCCTCATCCTTCAGTTTGGCAAAAATGAGCATGTGAGAAGATGCTCATTTGTAATCATAATAAGAGACAAGAAAATTCTAATTACACTGAGAGACCCTCATCCTTCAGTTTGGCAAAAATCCAAAAATTTGATGGTACCGTCTGCTGAGAAGTGAAATTTGAATATGAATTGGACATTAGGTGATATTATAGACGTATTCACTTTTTGGTGGTTACTTAGGAGAACGTCTCCTTCTTAAGAGATGCGCGCTGAAGTATTTAGTGGTAAAAGGTCATGATGTTAGCAACTTCCTTGAAATGTTCAGAAGAAAATAAAAACAGCAGTAAATAAATTAAATATGGCACAACATGAACAATTGTTGAGTCTATGTGGTGGGTACAAGGGTGTCCATGGATGGCATTCTTCTTTCAACCTTTCCGCATGCCTGAAATTTTTCATAATAAAATGTGAGGTCCAGTCACATGGCCTCAAGGTGAACTCTGGGTGAAGTGGAAGCTGTCAGCGAAAGCAGCTAGCTCGGCTGAGACAGTAATAATTATTAACATGATCCAGCACTTACTGTGGGCACCGGGCACTATTTCAACAGCCAACTCATTAATCTTTACTGTCCTCGTTTACAGACGAGGAAACTGAGGCATCAGCAATCTGCAAAATCCACAGAGATCTGTACCCTCCCAGCTCTGCCGATTGATTTTAATCTGTGCCAGTGCCTGAGGATTGCTAATAGGCTTTGAAGAAGCAGCCTTAAATCGAACTGTTATTAAATTGGACTAAGTTCTTTTACTCAAGCAAAAGGGTTCAGCCAAAGGGTTAGCAGGGATCTTTCTGATGCATCTTATAAACATGAGCCATTTATAAGGGCTAATGTTCTGTTCTCTAATTTAGACTGAATACCTTCAGGCTCACTTAAGGAGAGAGAATGAGGAGATTATAATAAAGCAATTGTGCATTCAATCTAATGACTCACCTAGCAGCCCGTCAATGGTAAGTTAGGGTATTCTTTAAATCAAGGTATGTTAATAAAAGAGAACTTACAATTGAAGCGAAGTTGAATGACTTTCAAAGTGTATTTAACGGTGTAGAGTGCTTGCATCAATGAAAAATTAAAATGGTTCATGATTTAAAGGAAAATAGAGCAGCCCCACCCCAGTGCCTGTGTTCAAATCCCAGCTCTGCCAGTAACCTCAAAGGACGATGCCGGGGGCAAGTCACACATCCTCCCTTGACCCCAATTTCCTCATCTCCAAAGTGGAGATGACTAGCGCCCTCCTCCAAAGCTCTTGCGAGGGTTAAGTGATTTGGATGTGCTGTCTGGAGGGCCATGCACGGTTTGAGACAAGAAAAATTTGTGCTTTGGCAGAGCCACCCTGAGAGCCTGCGCTGATGGCTTGGTCCATGGGGCTCCACCTCCCTCAAGAGTCTAACTCACTTCTTTTTAAGGAGCGTCCACTCTGTGCCAAGCGTGGGCAGGACACTGGGGACGAGCAGATGAGGGACACATCGTCCCAGACTGGGAGGGAGAGGAACACATCAATCATCTCGCCACTCAAGGAGACAAGAACAAGGGCAGAGGGTGACAGCCAGCACAGGTGTGGGACACCAGAGGGGATCGTGGGGAATGGACAGTATTTTTTAAAGGATAATATCTTCTTGGGGGTGCACAAAAATGGGAATGTACTTAATGCCACTGAACTCTACACTTACCAATGCTTAAGATGGTAAATTTTATGTTACGTGTATTTTACTAAGAATATACATATATTGTATATGAATATATAATATATGTTTTAATGGGTAATATCTTCTTGGAGCCTGCAGCCCGGAGGATGTATTCTTTTTTTTTTTTAACATCTTTACTGGAGTATAATTGCTTTACAATAGTGTGTTAGTTTCTGCTTTATAACAAAATGAATCAACTATACATGTATATAGCTGATGGAGTTATATCTCCTCCCTCTTGCGTCTCCCTCCCACCCTCCCTATCCCACCCCTCTAGGTGGTCACAGAGCACCGAGCTGATCTCCCTGTGCTATGCGGCTGCTTCCCACTAGCTATCTATTTTACATTTGGTAGTGTATATATGTCCATGCCACTCTCTCACTTCGTCCCAGCTTACCCTTCCCCTCCCTGTATCCTCAAGTCCATTCTTTAGTAGGTCTGTGTCTTTATTCTCGTCTTGCCCCTAGGTTGTTCATGACCTTTTTTTTTTTCCTTAGATTCCATATATATGTGTTAGCATACAGTATTCGTTTTCCTCTTTCTGACTTACTTCACTCTGTATGACAGACTCTAGGTCCATCTACCTCATTACAAATAATTCAATTTCGTTTCTTTTTATGGCTGAGTAATATTCCATTGTATATATGTACCACATCTTCTTTATCCATTCATCTGTCGATGGACACTTAGGTTGCTTCCATGTCCTGGCTATTGTAAATAGAGCTGCAATGAACATCGTGGTACATGACTGTTTTTGAATTATGGTTTTCTCAGGGTATATGCCCAGTAGTGGGATTGCTGGGTCATATGGTAGTGCTATTTTTAGTTTTTTAAGGAACTTCCATACTGTTCTCCATAGTGGCTGTACGGAGAATGTATTCTTACACTGGGTGTACAGAGGAAGAAATGGAGACCCAGAGTAGGGGAGCAAACCTCCCACCCAGGGTGAGGGGGCTTCCTTAGGCCTATTTGATGGAGGTGGAAACCCACCCAGGGCTTGACTCTCAGGCCTTAAGTTCATTCTGCTGCAAAGACACAGAGCAGGACAGGGACCCAGGATTGTCTGACATCCAGCTGGGGGCTCTTTCCACTGCAGCCTCCACCCACCTATGCTCAGACTGGGCTCAGGGTTCACCCCCGCACACACACACACGCCTAACCCCAGTCCTAGTTCTGGGACAAGCTCCAGATAAGGGAGGGGGTGTAAAGAGATCCCGTTCCTTAACCCCATGCAAATAGGGAATGTATTTTCCTGGTTCCCAGGGGCAGAGTGGAGTCTCCAAAGGCAGGATCACCTCTAGTGGGTTGGCAGCTGGGGGAGTCACTGGGAGCCTGCCTCTGTCCTCCCCATCTCCTGAGCGCCAGCATTTTCTATTCAGATGAAATGAAATGCAAACAAGCTTCAGGTAGATCCCTTGTAGAGGCTGGGCCCTGTCTGGGTGTGGCTGGGCTGTTTAGGCAGGCATGGGTGTATATGAGCCTCCCCGGGAACCCCCACCTACTGCCTCCTGAATGTCTTCCCATCTGCATGGAGACCCTTCCCCTCCCAGCCAGGAGGGGTGGGGCAGGGGCCTGAGTGTCCCAGAGGACGCCCCTCCTAGACCCTCCTTCATCCAACCCTGGCTAAGCACCAGCTCAGGCCCTCCTTCCAGCCATATTATTTGTCCTTGGAACTCTCAGAACCATCTTGAGAAGGGAGAGGTATAAAGTCTGAGATGGTCAGTGCTGTGGAGAAATACAAAGCAGGAAAAAGGGTTAGAGGTGTGGGGTGTGAGGAGGGGTTCAATTTAAGTAGGGTGTTCCAAGAAGGCCTTGGCAAGAAGTTGACATTTGAGTAAAGACCTAAGTAGGTGAGGGAGTGAGCCATGGAACAGCTGGGGGAAGAACAATACAGGCAGACACCCCCAAACAGGAACAAGCCTCACGGGAACAAGAAACAGGCAAGAGGCACCCAGACTGTAAAGGAAGAAGTACACTGTCTTCATTCTCAGATGACATGATTCTATATGGAGGAAATCCTAAGGAATGTAAAAGAGCATACGATGAGAACTAATAAACAAGTACAAGGTCACAGGATACAAGATCGATATACAGAAGTCAAGTTTATTTCTACATAGCAAGCAACGAACAAGGCAAAAATGAAATTAAGAATATAATTCCAGGGCTTCCCTGGTGGCGCAGTGGTTGAGAGTCCGCCTGCTGATGCAGGAGACACGGGTTTGTGCCCCGGTCCGCGAAGATCCCACATGCCGCAGAGAGGCTGGGCCCATGAGCCATGACCGCTGAGCCTGCGCGTCCAGAGCCTCTGCTCCGCAATGGGAGAGGCCACAACAGTGAGAGGCCCGCATACCGCCAAAAAAAAAAAAGAATATAATTCCATTCCTAATGGTATCAAATAGAATAAAATACTTAGGAATAAATTTAACAAAAGAAATACGAGACTTGTACACTATTACAAAACTTCACTGAGGGAAATCAAACTCTAAATAAATGGAGAGACATTCCATGTTCTTACATTGGAAGACAATATTAAGATAGCAATACTCCCCAAACTGATCTATAGATTCAACATAATCCCTATCAAAATTCCAGCCCGCTTCTTCTTCCAGAAACTGGCAAACTGATCCTAAAATTTATATTGTAATGGGAAACACCTAGAATAACCGAAACGTTCTGGAAAAAGAAGAACGAAGTTGTAGGACCTTCAGTTCTTGATTTCAAGACTCACTATAAAGCTACAGTTGTCAAGACAGAGTGGGACTGGCATACAGGTCAATGGAACAGAATTGAGAGTCTAGAAATAAACCCTTACATTTACAGTCAATTGATTTTTGACAACAAAGTCATGGCAGTTCATTGGAGGAAGGATAGTCTATTTAACAAATAGTGCTGGGACAATTGGCTGTTCGTCTACTTGCAAAAGGAAAAACTTAGACCCTTACCTCACACCATATACAAAAATTAACTCAAAACGGATCATAGACTTAAATGTAAGAGCTAAAACTATACAACTCTTAAAAGAATACATGGAAAAAATCTTCAAAACTTTTTGTCAGGCAAAGCTTTCTTAGCATCATTTATAAAATAAAAAATCAAACTGAAATTCATCAAGGTTCAAAACTTCTGTGCTTAAGAGCCACCTTTAAGAAAATGAAAAGGCAAACAATAGACTTGGACAACAGATTTGCAAAACCGAATCTCATAAAGGACTTGTATCCAGTATTTACAAAGAACTTCTACAGCTCAATAATAAGACAAACAACCCAATCAAAAGATGAGCAAACAATATGAACAGATATTACTCCAAAGAAGATATACCAATAGCTAACAAGCACATGAACAGATGCTCAACATCATTAGTCATTAAGGAAGTGCAAATGTCAAATGAGATCTATATCACACCTACTAGAATGATTATGATCAAAATGACATGATAACAAATGTTAGCTAAGATGTGGAGAAACGGAACCCTCCTACATTGCAGGTGGGAACATAAAATGGGGCAGCATCTCTGGAAAACAGTTTGGTGGTTCCTCAAAAAATTAAACATAAACTTACCATGTGATCCAGCAATTCCACTCTTAGGTATCCCCCCTGGAGAAACGAAAACATACGTCTACGCAAAGATGTGTGAGCCAGTGTTCACAGCAGCATTATTCATAATAGACCCAAACTGGAAACAACCTAAATGTCCATCAACTGATTAATGAAATGAATAGGCAAAATCCATACACCAGAACTATACAGCAATACAAAGGAACAGACAAACGACAGGTGCTGCCATATGGATGAACCTCAAGGGTGTTATGGTAAGTGAAAGAAGCCGGACGCAGGGAGTAAATAGTGTACGGTTCCACTTTATATAAAATGTCCAGAAAAGGCAAATTGATAGAGACGGTGAGTAGATTAGTGGTTGTGTAGGGCTGAGTGGGAACAGGGATTACCTGTAAATGGGCATGAGAAAGGGATCTGACTGGAGGACTATTTGAATGTTCTAAAATTGATTTACGGTGATGATTGCACCACTTGGTAAAATTACCAAAAAAGCACTGAATTTTATACTTAAATGTTATGATATTTAAAATATACCTCAGTAAAGCTAATTAAAAAAAAAAAAGCTTCAGTTCAAGGTTCAGGTTGAGATTGAGTTTACGCCTGACCCAGGAGCCCTTCCTCATTGTGATAGGCTGGGATAGATGCCACGCTTTGGCCATAGAGCACTGTGGGTCATAGTTCCATAGCACAGCCCCAGTGGAATATGAGTATTTGTTTACATATTGGGCTCTTCACTTCAATATAAGCTTCTTGAGGGCAAACACCTAGTTTATTCTCAGAATCCTAGAACAAAGCCCAGCTCATATGGGACTCAACACAGGCTTGCTAAAGTAATGAAAAAGTGTGATTGGAGGAATTCCCTAGTGGTCCAGTGGTTAGGACTCGGCGTTTTCACTGCCGTGACCCGGGGTTCAATCCCTGGTCAGGGAACTGAGATCCCGCAAGCCGCATGGCGAGGCCAAAAAAAAAAAGTGATTGGAAAGGCAGAACCAAGCAGAAGGAGAATGTGATCCCATTAGTGAGGTCTTTCATCGAGACCTCCATGAGTGTGAGAATAATAACAAAGAAAGGGATAGCATGGCCAAAGTACGATGTATTTCATACCATGCGATTTTATCCTGTCATTAAGAGAAGGCTGGGCAAAAGGAAGCAAAGTCCACGTGTGTGTGAATGCCGTGTGGACACAACTTATTCTTTCTTTTAAAAAGTTGGCCAAGGATAGAAAGAGGAGAGAAGAGACAGGTCAATGAAAACCTTGGTTGGGGAGGCTGAGGTATCTGGATGATAAAATACGAAGAAAAGAAGGGAAGGGAAGGAGAAGGAGGGGAGGGGAGAGAGATGGAGGGGGCGGGGGGAGGAAGCAGGGTGGCCAGACCCTGCAGGGCTTCGCAGGCACTGAGTGGGGCAGGACCGAGGAGTCTGCAGGCAGAGCAGTGACCGGGAAGACGTGTGTCAACAGGGTAATAACAGGATTCACTTCACTTGGGCGTGTGAGGATGAGTTGAGCTCACAGAGCAAAGTTGCAGCACAGTGATGCATAGTAAGCACGAAACTCGCCAGTTAGTGACAGGATCACTGTTTCATCCCCCTAATACCCCCGGCCCAGAGAGGTGAAGCACATGCTCACTGAGGTCATAGTTTCCTGTCTCGTGACCCGCAGGGAGTCTGGCTAAGCAAGCGCCCTGCCCTTCAGGGGAAGCCCCAGGGCTGGTGGTCAGCTGCTGGAGGGCAAGGGAGCCGGGCAACGAGGGACAGGCGGAGTACAGAGTGACTGTGACCATGCCACCCACCAACTCAACTTCCTTGGCCTCTGAACCTCTGCTCTTCACCTGGGGACGGGAGAGTAGCAGTGATACCTCCTACAGGGGTCACTAAGGGGACAGAGTAAGGCAGAGCCAGTGAGGCTCTCAGCCCAGGGCCTGGAGTCAGTGTCTCACAAATAGTGCCACCTATTCAGGGGCCTTTATTTGGCAGGTGTTTACCGACAAGAACCACAGGCCACACCAGCTGGGGGATGCTAGGGACACAAGGTGAACAAGACGTACTTCTCTGGACCACACACAGACACACGCACAGATATACACAGATACACACAGAGACACAAACCCACACACGGAGACACAGAGACACAATTACACACAGACATGTACACACACAGATGCACACGTAGACGCACGACACACAGACACACACACACCATTAGTAAGCTCCACGTGTCAAAACACCAAATTCCAGAATGGGGGTAAGTGTTTATAAAATTCTTTCTGTGAACACAGTAGGTGACCCGTGGGCTTACTTGCTCAAGGATAAGCTGGGGAGGCTCTTCACAGGACATGCCGTCACTGGGTCCCTGCAAGCGGCATCTTCCAGTTCCTAATTGACAGCTTTCTTTGACTAACAGGCAGCAAAACCTCCAAAGCGCCCAGGTCTTCACCCTGGCAGAGTAACCGTCCTAAAGAGAAAAAGAAACATTATGACATTATGAGAAAATAAAGGGATATTGCTCTGACTTAAAAAAGTTGTGTTTTGTTTTTTCATTTTCTCGGACAGAAAGCAGCACTGTCAGCTTTAAAAGCAGGGAGTCCTGCGGCCACTTCAGCTCCCAGCCCACATACCACACGGGTGCAGTGGGGAGCCCAGAGCAGGATTCTCAGCCCTGGCTCCACACTGGACCCCCGGCATTCGAAATCCTGAGCCTGGGTCCTATCCCCAGCATTTCCAGTGTAACTTGCCTGGGGTGAGGCCTCGGCACTTGGACTTTAAAAATCTTCCCAAGGGTTCCAGTGTCCAGCCAGAGCTGAAAACTACTGACCTAACGGATTATCTTTAATGTCCAGTATCTGTTGTTGAGGGAAAAAAACAAACTGGCACATGGTAGATGCTCAGTATATGTTCATTCAAATGACATGCATATAGAGTGGTTTCCCTTTTTTTTTTTTTTTTTTTTTTTCAAATACAGAGAGTGTGTGTGTGTGTGTGTGTGTATGTGTGTCTTGCGCCGGGGTGGAGGGCTGTAATCAATCACACTGGACAGGGCTGGTGGGGCTCCAGCCAAACACATACAGGGCCCTTCTGGGGTGGGGGGCAGTTTCACTTTTCAGAGTGTGTGCTTCTCAAGCAGTGGCATTTTCCACTCCAAGCACGTGTCATTTTTAAAATTAATAATAAAGAAAAATAAAGAAGCCATGCATTGAGCTTCTTTCGCTTCCCTTTTCTTTACCTATTCAGGGGACAGGAAACACCCATAAATAGCCAGTGGGAAGGAAAGTCAAGGTGAGGTCTGAGTCAGTGAGCCAAAGCCATCAGGGGCTGAGTTGCCTGGCTCAGCCCTCCAAAATCCCTTCAAAAATCCCTGGGCCCCTTCCAGGCCAGCAGCCTGGACCCCACAGAGGGTCAGGGTAGCCTGGGAGCAGGGAGTTGGTGGAGCAGGTCCTGGGGGCCGGGAAGGAGCCTGGGTCCTGGACTTCCGAGCCAGCTGGCCCTCAGGAATCCAGTCTTGGGGCTCCACTGGGTCACGGCCCTGGGGCCAAGTCACCCTGGTAACCACGCTCTGACACAGCCACCTGGCCCTGCCTCTGGGCGTTTTGGAGAAAACTCCAGACGGGGGTGGTGTGGAGAGCCCACTGAGGGCCCCGTTATCTAACGAAACCACGGCACGATGTTCTGTGAGGGCCCCAGCAGAAGACCCCTTACCGCTGCTGAGGGTATGGAGGCCAGGCTCAGGGTACCTGGGAGCTGGTCCTAAGCCACACAGGCCCTTGCATTTTAGGAGCCCCCAATACCCTGCAGCCCCCAAAGCCAGGCTGTAGTCAATCCCCCACCCACACTGTCCCAGGGACTCTGCCTGGTGGTCTCCCCCCTGCTAGACAGAGAGCAGAAGCCCTGGTAATGTCTGTGCCCTAAATGAGACACCCTCCACCCAGGAGACCTAAAGCACTGAGAAATTGCAGCCTCGACCCCAGGAATGCCAAGGTCACTTCACTTATGTCCCCACCTATAAGAGCAGGAACTGACATCACTGAGACACCTGCTTCATGCCCGCTGCTTAGAGAACTTAAGGCAGAACTTGCCTTCCGGGTGGCAGTGCTGTTATTCGCCCCATTTACAGACGAGGAAACTGAGGCTCCGAGTCATTTGGGCACATGACCTGTGTCCCCACAAAAGGGGCAAAGCCAGGCTGAAACTCAAGACCCCTTGAGTCTTGAACAGGCCCTACAGTGCTCTCGGAGGACCTGAGTGGTGACAGGGACAGAGGGCTTCCTTCCCAACCCTGGCTACCTCGCCCGTCCTCAGCCTCAGGCATCTACCAGGAAGGCCAGGAAAAGGATCTGGATGGGGGCAGATCACAGCTGGCCTCAGCCTTGAAGACCAAGTGCGTGGGCTGAGCCAGGCTGGAGGCTGGGCCCCCAGAGAGCCAGCCTCTGGGCCAGGAGCCTGACTGACCTCTGGCCCTCAGGCCAGGACAAGTGTGTCCCTTCCCACCTCCCTCTTTCTTAGAAGTCCTCTCAGCCCTGCGCTTCCTGAAGTTTCCGCTGTGGTGCCAGCAACCTGCCTAACCCTTCATCTCCTGTGCCCCCCTTCCAGAACCCAGAGGGGAAGGGTCACAGGACGCAGGTGCCATAGGGTTCCAGGGGAAGAGAACACACATCTGGGACCCTCCAGGGTTCCATCTCAGCTTCATCTATTACTCGATGGCTTTAGAGACTTGGCCCCTCAGTGCCTCCGTTTCTTCAGCTGTCAGTGGGGTTGACAGAGACAGCAGCTTTGCAGAGCACGCCTGCAGACGGAATAAGGGCAGGCTTTGACAGGGTGCCCAGCACCTTCTCTGGGCCAGTCACTGTCATAACTGTTGGGGGTGCATGTGCATTTCCTAATGAATTCTTCCCAACCACCCAGAAAGGTAGAAATTTATATTTTCCCCATTTCCAGCCACGGGACAGAGACCCAGAGAGTGAAGGTAGTGGTCACAAGGTACGAGGTAGAATAATGCCAGTTGCAGCAACATGGATGGACTTGCAGATTATCACACTAAGGGAAGTAAGTCAGACAGAGACAAACATATGACATTGCTTATATGTGGAATCTAAAAAAAAAAGATACAAATGAACTTATTTACAACATAGAAACAGACTCACAGACTTCTAAAACAAACATATGGTTACCAAAAGGGAAAGGTTGGGGGGAGGGATAAATTAGGAGTTTATAGATAATCTACAAGGACCTACTGTATAGCACAGGGAACTCTGCTCAATGTTCTGTAATCACCTATATGGGAAAAGAATCTGAAAAAGAATGGAGATATACATATATATCTGAATCACTTTGCTGTACACCTGAAACCAACACAACCTTGTAAATCAACTATACTCCAATATAAAATTAAAAAATTAAAACAAAAAAACCCAACAAGGTCCATGGTAGAGCTGGGGGGAGTTGAGCCAAGGCAGAGAGAGATTTCATTTTGCCTCTGATGAGTAATAATACTTACCTGTCAGGCTTCTCATGAACTATGAGAAGGGAGCAGACCTGGCCCATTCACTGTGTGCCCCAGCACCTAGTAGGGTGCCTGACACAGAGTAGGCACTCTGAACGAAAGAAGGTTTTGGATGAACAGTGCAGATGTTTGGGGCTCTGAAATGAGACACCCTCCATTTGCCAGCTCTGTCACTTCCCAGCTCTGTGACCTTATAGAATCGTCCCTCCTCTCAGAACCCCAGTCCCTTCATCACAAAATGCAATGATAATGAAAACAATACCGTGAAAGGGTCACTGTGAGGATTAGTGGCACATCGAAGGGCCCCCTTCATCTGCAACTCTGTGAGTACTACCTTTATTATTGTTTTGAATTATTAACTTAAAACTTGGCATGTTATTAATTTGAAATGAGAAAATGCAAAGAGACTTTGAAAGGCACCACCCAGTGTGTCCAGCTGTGTTTTGATCCTGTTGATCTGCCTGAGGACACAGACAACAGGGTACCTTTCCCAGGTCAAGATGGAGGAGTGAGGCTGTCAGCTCTAGGGAGGGACTCATGGGGACATTTGGTGTTACCCTGTGAGCCAGCATGTGATGGGACTGACCAAGCATCTGAGACCCAGACGGGGCCAGACTGGGAACAGGCCACCTGCTGGACCCTCATTCTAGAGCCCAAGCCTGACACTAGCCAGATTGGGGGGCTCAGGCGGGTCATAGCCCCACTGTCTCGTCCAGCTGAATGGGCCTTTCAAGACCACCCCACTCACCCTGGCCTCATCGTTTCAATGAGAAAATGGAGGCCCCAGTGAGGGGCAGGGGGCTGGCCAAGGTGACCGTGAATCGTTAAACGTGGAGTCGAGACCAGAATTCCTGCCTCTTGACCCCAGCTGTCCACATCCCTCGCCAGGCTGAGCGTTCCCACTGAAGCCACCCTGCCTACTTCCGGTGCCCAGGAGGGCACAGACCATGAACAGGTTGACTTCTACCCACCCAGTCAAGGCCACGTGCCTGGTGATGGCCAGCCCCAAGCCTGATCTTACTCTCACTCTCGCCTGCCCCAACTCATGTCCTGACATGTGGTGGCACTCGGAAATACCTGCCAAGCAAATGAGACCCTGCTCAGTGCTGGGCCCAGGCTAGGACCCCTAGAGCCTTATAGGGCTACACATGAGTTGACCATGAGATCTCAGAGGTGAAAACCACGTGAAGCAGTGAGAAGTGTGACATAGGTGTGAGTCATGGCACATGAGGGCTGTGTGGTGAGTCACAGGCTCTGGGCCACATGGCCTGGGTTGGAGTCCCCTCCACCATGCACTAGCTGGCGGCCCTTGAACCAGTTTCTTAGCCCCTCTGTGCCTCGGATTGCTGGGGTAAGAGAATACTCAGCCCACAGAAGATCCGTGAGAGGCACACACTTGGCCAAGGGCCTGGCCCACGAGCACCACTCACCAAACCATCGCTATTGTTATTGTCTAGAATAGCTGTCTCTGAGCCACACACCTGCACACGCATACTGCTTCTGGATCGCTTCCCAAAGCAGGGCTGTCACCTTCCTTGACTCACTAGGACAGAGCTTTCTGAAAAGGTATCGGCATTTCCCTGCTGCTACTGTTGATTCCCTCCGGTTCTTTCTGGATGAAAACAACTACCCTGAAGCCTTTCATTCCTGCCCTGGGCGGTCACACGGCGATTCCTAGAAAGAAACCAAGGCCCATGAGTGTCTTCACTCTAACTGGCCCCAGACTTCTGGGTGAATTGGGGTCCACCAAGAGCCCTGATAGGGGAAAATGAGCTTGCAGTGACCTCAGGCTGGGTGTTTCTCCCCCGTGGGCCTCCTCATCCTCTGTGGTCAAATAAGGGGTGATCTAAAATAAGATCGTGATCTCCCTCCGATGTCCCTTTGATGGCTAACGCTTTGTGGTTCCATTTTTTGTCTTCTCTGCTAATGGCATCATCTGCCCCCCCAATAGCTCGCGTGGATTGAACACCTGCCATATGCCGGAAACTAAACTCAGGGATGGATATAACGGCAACTATCAGTTACTGAATGCTGTCACCTGCCAGCCGTGAACGCTCTTCCGATGATCTCATTTAATCCTCTCAGCAACCTGACCGTCCCCACCAGAAGCTGAGCGAGTAGGTTCCGCATGATGAGATGGTCTCATTCAGCTGGGATCTGAACCCGGGAGCCAGGCTTGGAATCACTAGGTCATGCCCAAGTCCCTACAGCCCTGTGAAGTGGGAATTATTATCTCTGTTTTACTGATTTAAAAAAAAAAACCACCTGTGGCCCAGAAAGGGGAAGTGAGTCAGTCCGTGTCATACTGTTTGAAATGATGGCCTCTGAGGATATCCTGCTTCTACCTCCTTTTATCCTGATCATCTCAGCCAAGGCTTTAAAGAAACGTACCTGATGGAAAAAAAAAAAAAGATGTATCATACTTTTTTTTTTTAAAGAACAATAAAATCAAGAGAAACTGAAAAGAAAAAAAGAAAAGGAAAAAAGTAAATAAAAGAAACGTGCTTGGACTTTGTGACTCTCAGTTCCAACTCAGAATTCCTGTCCTGTTACTCTGGGCCTGCAGCTGAGCTCCAGATAACCGAGGGCCCAGCCTTTGGCAGGAGGTCTGACCTCCAGATAAGCAGAGCCCCAATGTGGAACGAAGACACGAGTCACAGAAGAAGCTCACGTACCATCCGCCGCCCGGTTCCTTGTTGCAACTCGGGGAGGGGCTTTATCCCACCGGGGCACGTGCTCCACGCTTCACGTTCATCATCTTTTTTGTGGCCCATGACAACGTTGTCAGCTCAATATGACAATCTTTGTTTTGTAGGAAAAGGAGGTCGTATGGTTTATCTAAACAGGGAACCAGTGACTAGTGAACCAGGCAAATTATATCGCCCAGGATACTTTTTAAAATTCCAGCAGATTGTGGAGGGTGGGTTATTTTTCCACTTTGGGGGAGAGGGTTCGGAGCTGGAGGCTGCAGGACCCCCCTCCAGCCAGGCAGAGAAAGAGGTTAATGAGGAGCCGTGTGGCTGCAGCTTCAAATGCTCCTTCCCTGAGATTTATTCCCTTCAGGGTCCACCACGGAACCCACAGCAGCTTAGTTCCTCCTGTCAGTCCTCCCTTCGTAGACTCACCTTTCTGTCCGCAAGAGCCCAAAAAAGAAGAATTGATTGTTTGATTTCTGAAGGCCCAGGCACAGTGAAAACAGGGGCAGCTCCGAGGAGGGGTGGGTGACTCATTCCCTGACCAAGAGACGAGGCCAGCCAGAGCAGAGGGGACCTTGGGAAGACCTGGGCTTTTGTTCCCTTTGGAACCAAAATGAATCACCGATCCCACCAAGTCACACTGGCCAGTCCCGAACTTTCCCAGGTAAAACCAGCACAATCATCAAAAGTGAGTCAGGTGAGGCCCTAACAATGGGCACAAAGGAGAAGGCTGTGTTCTTCCTTGCTCTTCACCTTCAACCTAGCCCTTGAAAGAGGCCAGACAAGACTTGGTGCTCCTTGGGGCAAAGCGGAAACTGGAACCAGAAAAGGAAGGTTGGCCACAATGCCTCTAAGGAGACCAGCCAGCAAGGTGGTGACCACTTGCTGTGTGCTGGCTGTTTGGACACCATGCAAGTTTGCTCACTTGTTCACTCACTTGGGCAGGTGGTCAGGAGCATTGATTGGACGTCCAGCAGCTGCCGGGCATTCTGCAGGTTATCCTTCCTCCAGATTGCAGACCGTGATGCTCGTGCACGGAGGAGGAAACCAAGGTACTGGCCAGTGTCGCCCAGCCAGGAATCCACTCCAGAGCCGTCAGACTCTGGAGCCTTGCTTCTTTTGATCCTGTGTGTCTATGGAGACCCGGTCTTCATCAGTGGGCAAAGAATGCCCATTTCACATGTCACCGCCTGAGCTGGGCCAGGAGAGCCTAGAAAGCCCAAGACTTTTCTCAATGAAGCAGTCTCGGTGATTTCAGAGGAAGAGCCTGCCCCAAGGAGCAGCAGAACCCCAGGCCTGTCCTCTGGGTCCTCAGCATTCCGGAGGCCAGATGTGTGAGCCTGACGTTATCCGCCAAGTCGTGGCCTGGCTTCAGGCTGTGCTCCGCTGGCTTGTGACCCCCGCTCCTCTGCGCTCTCCTCCTCCTTTTCCTCAGCATGAAAAACTGAGTGGTGCTGGCAGCTGCTCGTCAGCATCTGGCGGAACATTCTGCCCCATAGCTGAGCACCTCTCACTCCCCAGCCATCCCTGGGGATGGCCGGTGACTCATATTTCCATTCTCAATGCAGGGCCAGGGACCAGCTCTTCCCATGACCACCAGGGCTGGCCATTTGGCGTTGGGATTAAGGACATGAGCTGTGACGTCAGGCAGGCCTGAGTTCAAATCCTCCTTCTGCTGCTTGTGTGTGATTTCAGGCAACGAACTTACCCTCTCTGAGCCTGTTATTCCATTTGTAAATGGAGATCATGGCTAACAGCTCTGGTATCTTCTTAATTGAAAAAGTTTCTTCCCTTTTGCTCACAACTCTAAAAAATGAACCATTCCCTCTACCAGTTTTCTTTTTTATACACTCACCATTCATAAGCCAAGGAGAGAGGAAGCTGATATTTGGTTTCTTTAAAATGCAACAGTAATATTTATGTACTATTTACCGTGTGCTAGGGATCTGTTATAAGGTGCTATCACCAACCCCATTTTATAGATAAGGAAACTAAGGCCCAGAGAGGTAAAGTAACTTGCCTAAGGTCACACAGCCAGTAAGTGGCAGAGCTGAGATTCACACCCAGGCTGTCTGGCTTCAGAATCCTGCCTCTTAATCATTATGCTGAGAAAAGTAAAGAAGATGAAACACATAGAGCATGTGGCATAGTGCCAGGCACATGGTGAATTCTGAATAAGTGTTTGCTGGTAGTATTATTACTACTATTGTTATTATTTTGCCATCAACATGTCTGAGTCTCATTCTTGACCATGAGAAGAAGCGAGTGAGGGCTCCCTGCCCTTCCAGCCAAATCCAAGAAGCTCTTGAGTTAAAGATGGTCATTGGCCAACCCAGATGCGTGGGTCTCTTGACATGCCAATTCAGTGATCCTGCTGTGCGGCCTTAAGCATCTGACTTCATGGCTCTGGGCCTCAGTTTCCTTACCTGTCAAGTGGGGATGCTCTGCTCTATCTTATCTTTGGGCTGGGAACAGGAGATAAAGCACTAGGTGTGTGCATTGAGTGCTCTGTTAAATATTGGCAGGCTGTCAGCATACCCTCCAGCCCCAGCAGCCTGGCAACAGAGGCCTGTTATAACCACTGGGCTGTACTGCTTCCCCGGTGGAATGTTCGTATCAAAAGGCAAAGCTTGCAATTTGCTTCCCAACTCCCCAAACCAAACAGCCAGTGAAATGCTAGTAACAGAAAACCCACCTGAGACAAAGGGTCCCTGTGAGGTTATAAGTGAAAGGCAGGGTACCTGATTATCAGGAAACGACAAAAGAAAGCAGGGCTGACAACATTGATGACAGAACACAATCTGAAGTCAAAAGCATCCAGCTGAATGGTAAGGGGATCCTTAATTCTCTTTTCCTCCATGTGCTACCCTCCATCGGCTTCTTATTTTTAATGTCCTTCCCAGACCTTTTCCGCCTCATCTAGTTCTTCCATGGTCACTTCATGGTCCAAAAGCCTGTCTTCTTCATATTCCTTGAGAGACGAGGCAGCGTCCTCCAGGCCTCCCCTCTGCTGCTTGCATTCACTTCTTGGAGGCTGCTGCCTTGTTGAAATGTTTCCTGCCTTGTCCTCTTTGACCAGACAGAGCCACTGCGCCTCCCTCCTGCTATTCCCAAGGCCCCACCCTTGCCTGCTCTCAGGGCAGTAGGGAGCTCGTCTCCCAGAAGGAGTAGAGGGAGGGTGGGCACCCAAAGGACCTCCACCTGGTGTGTTGCTCACAGAGCCATCTCCAGCACCAGCCTATGAGTGAGTACGGGGCCTGGCCAATAGTAGATCCCCATTAAAGGTGGGTTGCGTGAGCTTAAACTGACCACTTAGTCTGTAAGATGTTGTTAGTTCAACCTGAAAAAAAGTGGTGAGGAGGTCTTGTCTGGCAGCATTGGTCCTGAGCTACAGAGAGAATTGTTTTTAATTTCCTATTGAAGATTTTCAGCTAGAAAATATGTCCACCGGAATCTTCCAAGCCCATGCCTTTCTCTTACTTCCGTCAGCCAATGTGTATTGATTGTTTTTGCTACCAGGCTCTTGATGTTGTAAGAATGCAAAAATCGTGTAAAGCTTGGAGCAGCTAATTCTATAGAAGGGACAGGAAGCCTCCCCGCCACTGGTCAACATCTACGGAAAATCAGGTATTTATTACGTACAATGCAATGGGGAACAAACGCTTCATGGAGCTTACAGTCTAGGAGGTGCGGCAACAGACATCACAGTAAGAGCCAGGCACCCCACACACAAATAGCTACATTTCAAGACACTCCCTCTGCAGTTGGGCTGGGCTGGCCTAGCATCTTGGCTACTTACTTCATGTGACCTTGAGCAGGAGGCTTAATAAGCTCCCCGAGGCTCAGTTTCACTACGTTTAAATGGAAACGATAATTACTTTCTTCCTAGGGTCATCACGAGCATAAGAAACGATTCAAACAGCCGGCATATCATTTTTATTGTTATGATAAGGATGATGACAATATAATAAATGCCGGATGAACGGTACAGAAGAAGGGGGGAGGGGAATACCTCTTCCTGGAGAGGGATGGTATGCATGAGGATTTTCAGGAGCATGGGGTAGTTGGTGCTGGGTCTTAAAGGAGGGGTTGGATTTCTGTACAAGGAAGTGGCCAAGAGTGAATCAGTTCAAAAGTAGAAAAATGAATGATTCAGAAGGTCATTAAAATAAAACAACTAAAGAATCTAAACCAAATGACTGGCTTCCTTAAATATAAGACATTGCATTGCCAAGCTAAGAAAGCGTTAGTCAGGCGGGGGAGGAGGTTGCTGGGAAATTTCACCCAGTTCAGCATTATTGAGAAGTTGTGGGTTCCTGGAGCCCTCGGTGGGTGTTGCACAATCCTGTGGGGTCAGGGTTACCCAAACTCTGGTCCAGGGACCGAGAGGAAAGTGTTTAGGACAGGATCGATGTTAGAAAAAAGAAAGAAGCTATTTGTAAAGAGGAGCTGTCTCAACTCACAGACACGGAGAACAGACTTGTGGTTGCCAAGACAAGGGGTGGGCGGGGGTGGGAGGTGGACTGGGAATCTGGGGTAGGCAGATGCAAACTATTACATATAGAATGGATGGACAGCAAGGTCCTGCTGTATAGCACAGGGAAGGCAGAGTGGTCAATGTCCTGGGATAAACCATAATGAAAAAGAATATAAAAAATAATGTATATATATAGGTACAACTGGGTCACTTTGCTGTACAGCAGAAATCAACACAACGTTGTAAATCAACTATTCTTCAATTAAAAAACAAAAGAAAAAGAAGAGCTGTCTCAAGAGAATGTGGTCCAATGTATTGGAGGAGTCTGGGGTGGGTCCACAGGCCAGCAAACATTTGTTCCAAGAAACCAAGGCAGGGACGATACATATCCAGGGGTCTGGGTCTGATCCACAAGACAGACATATCCCATTCCTTCTCTCCAGTGTCCTGCAGCCCCTGCTCACTTTCCTCCGCCCTCTTATACTACAGGGACACCCCAGCCGTCTCCATCCAGCTGGCGGAACTAGACAGATGGGGCTCAAACCCCAGCTCTGCCACTTGCTGGCTGTGTGATCTTAGGTAGGTCACTTTACCTCTCTGTGCCCTCATTTTTTGTCTATGAAAAGGCGATTATAATATTCACTTCACTGGATTATGGTGGGGAGTTAATGGAACACATGCCTGGCACATTTAGGTGTTCAGAAAATGTTAGTTCCAGCACCTTCTCCTGTTCTCTCCCTTCTTCTGACTTCCTCTTTCCCTACCTATTCTGATGATTTCTTGCTGGAGGTAACCATAGAGTCTACAGGAAAATAATTGAATGCTTCCTATCTGGTACCCGGCAAGAAAGATCACTGATTTATTTATGTCATTCAGCTTACATTTATAAATATCTATCATGTAATGAGCATTGTGCTTGGAATAAAGACAAAGGGATGAGGGACATACAAAAGATGGAGATGGAATGCCAAGGAATTGAGAAGGGAGAAACCAACATTTCCAGTGCTCTTTGTGCCAGGCATGGAGGTGGACATACAGGATAAGGAGGTAAAAGTGGCAACCTGGAGCATTGGAGGGGCCACAGCTCAGGGGGAGACAGACACACACACACCCAAATGACAACTGTGGGGACCCATGGGAGGTTGTGATTTTATCGTCTCAGGCAAGCTGGGAAAGCTTCCTGGAGGAGGTGACAGAAGAGTGGTGGGTGCTGAAGAGTGAGTATTCCCCAGGTAGATAAAGTCAGGAAGAGCATTTTAAACTGAGGAACAGCCTATGCAAAGGCCCAGCTGCATCAAAGGACAGAATGTTTGGAGAACAGTTGGGTGCCACTTTAGAGGAAATGAAATAAAATCTTTTCATTTAGTGCAAGACCTGGCACGCAGTAAGTGCTCCATAAAAGCTGGCCATGAGTATTGACAGGTGGTCCGTGAACTTGACCTTCAGAGGTTAGCTAAGACTCCTACAGAGAGCCCAATCGCCTCCCAGGATAAAGGCAGGTTCAGGGTCAGAGGAGGGAAGGAAGTGAGCTTCAGAGAGGGGCTGTGGTATGAGACACTTCCTGCTTTACAGGGAGAGCCTCTGGATCCAGCCTGTGATGGGTGCTCAGCTAACGGGAAGGTGGACCACGCTGGGCCCCAGTCATCGGCTTGTCCTTATGAGCCAGACCCTGGGGATTCCTCGGGCCCCGGGAGAGCATTTGGAGAACTACCCTGCGAGTCATCTGCCCTGTGCAGTCACTGCCTGTCAGAGCCGCACTGGGCCGGCGGGGAAATGGGCCGATTGCAGCACGGAGCGGTGGGAACCAAGCCCTGGGCCCCAGAGCTGGGTTTGTTACTGGAAGACGGTTAGGTAATCCGTTCACTCATGCCCTAGACAAATGTGTATTGAGTGCCAACTGCGTGCCAGGTGCTGTTTCAGGCTCCGGGGACACTGCAGAGACAGACATCGTATCCCTGCTTCAGGGAGTTGACATCCTGGAGGAAAAATATGCACGAACAATTCCCTTCTGCGTTTATTGAGGGTTTACTATAAGCCAAGCCCTGGACCATGCACTGCGCCAGCAGGATCTCATTTAATCTCCTTAACTGGTTCATGAGACAAATCTTGTCTCATAATTGTTATCCCATTTTACAGATGACATTCTCCCACTTTAAAAACCTACCCATGGGACTTCCCTGGAGGTCCAGTGGTTAAGACTCCGTGCTTTCGATGCAGGGGGTACCAGTTCAATCCCTGGTCGGAGAACTAAGATCCCACATACCTGCTCAGTGTGCCCAAAAAAACAAAACAAAACAAAACAAAAACCTACCTACAGGGACCCCGTTCCCCAGATCTGCCCGTCATTACCTTTCAAAAGTGGGTGAGCTAAGGTGAGATGCAAACAATGACACACAGCCCCGCTCTCGGTTCACAGTGACCTAACGGGGCAGAAATGAGGGGCCTGGCATCTTCTGATAACAGCCAGGCGCCGCCTGCCCAAACCACTCTCCTGAACTCTAAGAGCTTTCAGATGCTTTCAGAGCTGCGTAATAATGCCCTTTCCCAGAATTCCTTAATCATCATTACTCTGGACTCAGGCATTTAATTGCTCATCTGTTTCTCAATTCTTTCATGAATGGAGAATTTCTTTCATGACTGGATCAGGGCTAGAGCAGCCTTCGACCAGATGGTGCTATAGGTGAGTCTCCCCTGACCCCCCATCCCCTGTAATTACCACTCTGCCTTACACTCTGTTGCCCTGTACCCACGTGTGAGCCCTGCTGTGTGCCAGGTGCTTGGGTCAGGAGCCCACAGGGAGGCAGAGGAAGAAGCAGGCCTCCAGGAGAGGGATGACAGATAGGAACCAGAGAGAGGGTATGGGGACCTTGGGAAGACCTGGGCTTTTGTTCCCTTTGGAACCAAAATGAATCACCGATCCCACCAAGTCACACTGGCCAGTCCCGAACTTTCCCAGGTAAAACCAGCACAATCATCAAAAGTGAGTCAGGTGAGGCCCTAACAATGGGCACAAAGGAGAAGGCTGTGTTCTTCCTTGCTCTTCACCTTCAACCTAGCCCTTGAAAGAGGCCAGACAAGACTTGGTGCTCCTTGGGGCAAAGCGGAAACTGGAACCAGAAAAGGAAGGTTGGCCACAATGCCTCTAAGGAGACCAGCCAGCAAGGTGGTGACCACTTGCTGTGTGCTGGCTGTTTGGACACCATGCAAGTTTGCTCACTTGTTCACTCACTTGGGCAGGTGGTCAGGAGCATTGATTGGACGTCCAGCAGCTGCCGGGCATTCTGCAGGTTATCCTTCCTCCAGATTGCAGACCGTGATGCTCGTGCACGGAGGAGGAAACCAAGGTACTGGCCAGTGTCGCCCAGCCAGGAATCCACTCCAGAGCCGTCAGACTCTGGAGCCTTGCTTCTTTTGATCCTGTGTGTCTATGGAGACCCGGTCTTCATCAGTGGGCAAAGAATGCCCATTTCACATGTCACCGCCTGAGCTGGGCCAGGAGAGCCTAGAAAGCCCAAGACTTTTCTCAATGAAGCAGTCTCGGTGATTTCAGAGGAAGAGCCTGCCCCAAGGAGCAGCAGAACCCCAGGCCTGTCCTCTGGGTCCTCAGCATTCCGGAGGCCAGATGTGTGAGCCTGACGTTATCCGCCAAGTCGTGGCCTGGCTTCAGGCTGTGCTCCGCTGGCTTGTGACCCCCGCTCCTCTGCGCTCTCCTCCTCCTTTTCCTCAGCATGAAAAACTGAGTGGTGCTGGCAGCTGCTCGTCAGCATCTGGCGGAACATTCTGCCCCATAGCTGAGCACCTCTCACTCCCCAGCCATCCCTGGGGATGGCCGGTGACTCATATTTCCATTCTCAATGCAGGGCCAGGGACCAGCTCTTCCCATGACCACCAGGGCTGGCCATTTGGCGTTGGGATTAAGGACATGAGCTGTGACGTCAGGCAGGCCTGAGTTCAAATCCTCCTTCTGCTGCTTGTGTGTGATTTCAGGCAACGAACTTACCCTCTCTGAGCCTGTTATTCCATTTGTAAATGGAGATCATGGCTAACAGCTCTGGTATCTTCTTAATTGAAAAAGTTTCTTCCCTTTTGCTCACAACTCTAAAAAATGAACCATTCCCTCTACCAGTTTTCTTTTTTATACACTCACCATTCATAAGCCAAGGAGAGAGGAAGCTGATATTTGGTTTCTTTAAAATGCAACAGTAATATTTATGTACTATTTACCGTGTGCTAGGGATCTGTTATAAGGTGCTATCACCAACCCCATTTTATAGATAAGGAAACTAAGGCCCAGAGAGGTAAAGTAACTTGCCTAAGGTCACACAGCCAGTAAGTGGCAGAGCTGAGATTCACACCCAGGCTGTCTGGCTTCAGAATCCTGCCTCTTAATCATTATGCTGAGAAAAGTAAAGAAGATGAAACACATAGAGCATGTGGCATAGTGCCAGGCACATGGTGAATTCTGAATAAGTGTTTGCTGGTAGTATTATTACTACTATTGTTATTATTTTGCCATCAACATGTCTGAGTCTCATTCTTGACCATGAGAAGAAGCGAGTGAGGGCTCCCTGCCCTTCCAGCCAAATCCAAGAAGCTCTTGAGTTAAAGATGGTCATTGGCCAACCCAGATGCGTGGGTCTCTTGACATGCCAATTCAGTGATCCTGCTGTGCGGCCTTAAGCATCTGACTTCATGGCTCTGGGCCTCAGTTTCCTTACCTGTCAAGTGGGGATGCTCTGCTCTATCTTATCTTTGGGCTGGGAACAGGAGATAAAGCACTAGGTGTGTGCATTGAGTGCTCTGTTAAATATTGGCAGGCTGTCAGCATACCCTCCAGCCCCAGCAGCCTGGCAACAGAGGCCTGTTATAACCACTGGGCTGTACTGCTTCCCCGGTGGAATGTTCGTATCAAAAGGCAAAGCTTGCAATTTGCTTCCCAACTCCCCAAACCAAACAGCCAGTGAAATGCTAGTAACAGAAAACCCACCTGAGACAAAGGGTCCCTGTGAGGTTATAAGTGAAAGGCAGGGTACCTGATTATCAGGAAACGACAAAAGAAAGCAGGGCTGACAACATTGATGACAGAACACAATCTGAAGTCAAAAGCATCCAGCTGAATGGTAAGGGGATCCTTAATTCTCTTTTCCTCCATGTGCTACCCTCCATCGGCTTCTTATTTTTAATGTCCTTCCCAGACCTTTTCCGCCTCATCTAGTTCTTCCATGGTCACTTCATGGTCCAAAAGCCTGTCTTCTTCATATTCCTTGAGAGACGAGGCAGCGTCCTCCAGGCCTCCCCTCTGCTGCTTGCATTCACTTCTTGGAGGCTGCTGCCTTGTTGAAATGTTTCCTGCCTTGTCCTCTTTGACCAGACAGAGCCACTGCGCCTCCCTCCTGCTATTCCCAAGGCCCCACCCTTGCCTGCTCTCAGGGCAGTAGGGAGCTCGTCTCCCAGAAGGAGTAGAGGGAGGGTGGGCACCCAAAGGACCTCCACCTGGTGTGTTGCTCACAGAGCCATCTCCAGCACCAGCCTATGAGTGAGTACGGGGCCTGGCCAATAGTAGATCCCCATTAAAGGTGGGTTGCGTGAGCTTAAACTGACCACTTAGTCTGTAAGATGTTGTTAGTTCAACCTGAAAAAAAGTGGTGAGGAGGTCTTGTCTGGCAGCATTGGTCCTGAGCTACAGAGAGAATTGTTTTTAATTTCCTATTGAAGATTTTCAGCTAGAAAATATGTCCACCGGAATCTTCCAAGCCCATGCCTTTCTCTTACTTCCGTCAGCCAATGTGTATTGATTGTTTTTGCTACCAGGCTCTTGATGTTGTAAGAATGCAAAAATCGTGTAAAGCTTGGAGCAGCTAATTCTATAGAAGGGACAGGAAGCCTCCCCGCCACTGGTCAACATCTACGGAAAATCAGGTATTTATTACGTACAATGCAATGGGGAACAAACGCTTCATGGAGCTTACAGTCTAGGAGGTGCGGCAACAGACATCACAGTAAGAGCCAGGCACCCCACACACAAATAGCTACATTTCAAGACACTCCCTCTGCAGTTGGGCTGGGCTGGCCTAGCATCTTGGCTACTTACTTCATGTGACCTTGAGCAGGAGGCTTAATAAGCTCCCCGAGGCTCAGTTTCACTACGTTTAAATGGAAACGATAATTACTTTCTTCCTAGGGTCATCACGAGCATAAGAAACGATTCAAACAGCCGGCATATCATTTTTATTGTTATGATAAGGATGATGACAATATAATAAATGCCGGATGAACGGTACAGAAGAAGGGGGGAGGGGAATACCTCTTCCTGGAGAGGGATGGTATGCATGAGGATTTTCAGGAGCATGGGGTAGTTGGTGCTGGGTCTTAAAGGAGGGGTTGGATTTCTGTACAAGGAAGTGGCCAAGAGTGAATCAGTTCAAAAGTAGAAAAATGAATGATTCAGAAGGTCATTAAAATAAAACAACTAAAGAATCTAAACCAAATGACTGGCTTCCTTAAATATAAGACATTGCATTGCCAAGCTAAGAAAGCGTTAGTCAGGCGGGGGAGGAGGTTGCTGGGAAATTTCACCCAGTTCAGCATTATTGAGAAGTTGTGGGTTCCTGGAGCCCTCGGTGGGTGTTGCACAATCCTGTGGGGTCAGGGTTACCCAAACTCTGGTCCAGGGACCGAGAGGAAAGTGTTTAGGACAGGATCGATGTTAGAAAAAAGAAAGAAGCTATTTGTAAAGAGGAGCTGTCTCAACTCACAGACACGGAGAACAGACTTGTGGTTGCCAAGACAAGGGGTGGGCGGGGGTGGGAGGTGGACTGGGAATCTGGGGTAGGCAGATGCAAACTATTACATATAGAATGGATGGACAGCAAGGTCCTGCTGTATAGCACAGGGAAGGCAGAGTGGTCAATGTCCTGGGATAAACCATAATGAAAAAGAATATAAAAAATAATGTATATATATAGGTACAACTGGGTCACTTTGCTGTACAGCAGAAATCAACACAACGTTGTAAATCAACTATTCTTCAATTAAAAAACAAAAGAAAAAGAAGAGCTGTCTCAAGAGAATGTGGTCCAATGTATTGGAGGAGTCTGGGGTGGGTCCACAGGCCAGCAAACATTTGTTCCAAGAAACCAAGGCAGGGACGATACATATCCAGGGGTCTGGGTCTGATCCACAAGACAGACATATCCCATTCCTTCTCTCCAGTGTCCTGCAGCCCCTGCTCACTTTCCTCCGCCCTCTTATACTACAGGGACACCCCAGCCGTCTCCATCCAGCTGGCGGAACTAGACAGATGGGGCTCAAACCCCAGCTCTGCCACTTGCTGGCTGTGTGATCTTAGGTAGGTCACTTTACCTCTCTGTGCCCTCATTTTTTGTCTATGAAAAGGCGATTATAATATTCACTTCACTGGATTATGGTGGGGAGTTAATGGAACACATGCCTGGCACATTTAGGTGTTCAGAAAATGTTAGTTCCAGCACCTTCTCCTGTTCTCTCCCTTCTTCTGACTTCCTCTTTCCTTACCTATTCTGATGATTTCTTGCTGGAGGTAACCATAGAGTCTACAGGAAAATAATTGAATGCTTCCTATCTGGTACCCGGCAAGAAAGATCACTGATTTATTTATGTCATTCAGCTTACATTTATAAATATCTATCATGTAATGAGCATTGTGCTTGGAATAAAGACAAAGGGATGAGGGACATACAAAAGATGGAGATGGAATGCCAAGGAATTGAGAAGGGAGAAACCAACATTTCCAGTGCTCTTTGTGCCAGGCATGGAGGTGGACATACAGGATAAGGAGGTAAAAGTGGCAACCTGGAGCATTGGAGGGGCCACAGCTCAGGGGGAGACAGACACACACACACCCAAATGACAACTGTGGGGACCCATGGGAGGTTGTGATTTTATCGTCTCAGGCAAGCTGGGAAAGCTTCCTGGAGGAGGTGACAGAAGAGTGGTGGGTGCTGAAGAGTGAGTATTCCCCAGGTAGATAAAGTCAGGAAGAGCATTTTAAACTGAGGAACAGCCTATGCAAAGGCCCAGCTGCATCAAAGGACAGAATGTTTGGAGAACAGTTGGGTGCCACTTTAGAGGAAATGAAATAAAATCTTTTCATTTAGTGCAAGACCTGGCACGCAGTAAGTGCTCCATAAAAGCTGGCCATGAGTATTGACAGGTGGTCCGTGAACTTGACCTTCAGAGGTTAGCTAAGACTCCTACAGAGAGCCCAATCGCCTCCCAGGATAAAGGCAGGTTCAGGGTCAGAGGAGGGAAGGAAGTGAGCTTCAGAGAGGGGCTGTGGTATGAGACACTTCCTGCTTTACAGGGAGAGCCTCTGGATCCAGCCTGTGATGGGTGCTCAGCTAACGGGAAGGTGGACCACGCTGGGCCCCAGTCATCGGCTTGTCCTTATGAGCCAGACCCTGGGGATTCCTCGGGCCCCGGGAGAGCATTTGGAGAACTACCCTGCGAGTCATCTGCCCTGTGCAGTCACTGCCTGTCAGAGCCGCACTGGGCCGGCGGGGAAATGGGCCGATTGCAGCACGGAGCGGTGGGAACCAAGCCCTGGGCCCCAGAGCTGGGTTTGTTACTGGAAGACGGTTAGGTAATCCGTTCACTCATGCCCTAGACAAATGTGTATTGAGTGCCAACTGCGTGCCAGGTGCTGTTTCAGGCTCCGGGGACACTGCAGAGACAGACATCGTATCCCTGCTTCAGGGAGTTGACATCCTGGAGGAAAAATATGCACGAACAATTCCCTTCTGCGTTTATTGAGGGTTTACTATAAGCCAAGCCCTGGACCATGCACTGCGCCAGCAGGATCTCATTTAATCTCCTTAACTGGTTCATGAGACAAATCTTGTCTCATAATTGTTATCCCATTTTACAGATGACATTCTCCCACTTTAAAAACCTACCCATGGGACTTCCCTGGAGGTCCAGTGGTTAAGACTCCGTGCTTTCGATGCAGGGGGTACCAGTTCAATCCCTGGTCGGAGAACTAAGATCCCACATACCTGCTCAGTGTGCCCAAAAAAACAAAACAAAACAAAACAAAAACCTACCTACAGGGACCCCGTTCCCCAGATCTGCCCGTCATTACCTTTCAAAAGTGGGTGAGCTAAGGTGAGATGCAAACAATGACACACAGCCCCGCTCTCGGTTCACAGTGACCTAACGGGGCAGAAATGAGGGGCCTGGCATCTTCTGATAACAGCCAGGCGCCGCCTGCCCAAACCACTCTCCTGAACTCTAAGAGCTTTCAGATGCTTTCAGAGCTGCGTAATAATGCCCTTTCCCAGAATTCCTTAATCATCATTACTCTGGACTCAGGCATTTAATTGCTCATCTGTTTCTCAATTCTTTCATGAATGGAGAATTTCTTTCATGACTGGATCAGGGCTAGAGCAGCCTTCGACCAGATGGTGCTATAGGTGAGTCTCCCCTGACCCCCCATCCCCTGTAATTACCACTCTGCCTTACACTCTGTTGCCCTGTACCCACGTGTGAGCCCTGCTGTGTGCCAGGTGCTTGGGTCAGGAGCCCACAGGGAGGCAGAGGAAGAAGCAGGCCTCCAGGAGAGGGATGACAGATAGGAACCAGAGAGAGGGTAGCCCAGGGGACTGGGGGAGCCCAAGGGTCATGTCACCTGGCCAAGGTGAGAAAATGCCACCTGCAGGAGCGAGCACTTACAACTGAGTCCGGACGTCCAATAGAAGTCATCCAGGGTTAGGGTTCTCTGGGCAGAGACTCATGACGGGACATGGCCTTTGGGGGACCTGGATGTCACCAGGGGTGCACCATAGCATCTGGGGGACAAAGGGTGCTAGGCAGCAAAAGGGCCAGCAAAGAGACTAGAGCAGTGGAAGGCAAACTCATGAAGGGTCTTCAGAGTTGGGTTGAAGGAAGTCCTTCTCCCTCTTCAACAAGCAAGGATGCAGCACACCCACAGAAAATCAACTTCCATATTCGATTCAATTCAACCAATAATTAGTGAGCATCCCTGATCGGCCAGGCCTTGTTCTGGGAATAATAGGGATTAAGAAGCAGCACATAATAGAGATTGAAAATGCACTCATGGAGCTGACATTCTAGTGGGAGGAAGAGAGGGAGACAGTAAACAAATAAGCAAAAGACACGACACGTCAGCTGGTGTAAGCGTGGGGGGAAATAAAGCAGGGGAGGAGAGTGGAGGGTGTTGGCATGGAGAGGGAGGACCTCAGTGCGAACGTGACATGGGGAAAAGACCCCAAGAAGATGAGTGGGGTGCCGCTGATATTGGGGGAGAGATGCCCCAAGCCCAGTGAAGAACAAGTGCTCAGGCGATGAGGTGGGGGCTTAACTGAAGAACAGGAAGCTGAGTGAGACAGGAGAGAGGGTGAGGATGTGAATGGGCCTTTGCCTGTGAGCCCAGAGAGATGGGGGCGCTGGCGGGTTGGCTACTGCAAGAATCCAATAAACGCATCTGAAAAAATGGAATGGGTGGACAGCAGGTCCTTCCAGCAGCAGAAGCCACATGTGGACATGAGATGTCTCTAACCTTCAAGAATCTTTCTCCTAACACTGACAGCCCTTGGATAAGATGCGATAGATGATCAATGGCCAACATAGCTGTCCAAGAGATAGTACTGAATTAAAAAATTAGGTTGTAGAATAATATAATCCATTTCATGCAGGAAAAGTGAGTAGATGATAGATACATACATACATACATACATACATACATACATAGGGAGAAAGGAAGGAAGGAAATGGCCAGAGAGAAAGAGGAAGGAAGGGAGAAAACTGCACAGACCTGTTGCCCAATGGGAACTGACCCTACAGCCACCCTGCTCTTGAACTGAGGCCAGGCTCAGCATAGCCTGAGCATCTCCCCCCAACAAACCCAATCCTGAAGTATTACCAAGGGTGTGGATTTTGCTTCTGATTTTCTTTATCATGAAATATACAAATAAAGAATATGTGTAATCTGGTCCACTGTATTGCCAGAAATGGAAGTCTCAATAGCAGATTTTACTGGTGGTTTTCTATAGAGATGGAGAAAAGGCGTTACAGGGTACAGGGCTCGTGGAGGTTTCTGGAAACTCCATTTAAATACCCCGCTCCTTTCCCAAAGCCCCTCTCTCCACCTCATCCCCAGCTTTCCACTCTCAGCTCCCCCTCTCCAAGCACGTTGGCTTCCTTTCCCTTCCCTTTGCTCTTCCTGGCATTTCCCACTTGGCAAGACCAAAGCTAAGGGGCCTGAGCACTTGATGACACAGACAGTGGGCTGACGGTCAAGCTGGGACAGTGTGGTCCTTCAGCGTCCCCGGCGCCTCACTTATACCCACAAGAAGCTGTTGATAGTGGTTACTTCTGGAGAGGAACCCAAAGGCTGGGCTTGCCATTTTCCACTCTTTAGAACAATTCATTTCTTCTCTAGATGTACATTAATTTTATGTTTTAAAAAAATAATTATACTGCCATCCAGGCCTGCCCTTAACGTTGCAGGGCCCAGACAAAGAGAGCAAAAGGAGGCCCCTGACCATTGCTTGCCCTCTGCCCCTTCCCTTCCTGTCCCAGATCCAGCCTCTGGGCAGCTGTGTGGGGACAGCCCAGCTCACATGTGCTCCACCCACTCCCCACACTCAAAAGCAGACCACTGGTCATCCCTCAGCACTAGGTCTACCCCTGTCAGGTAGGACCTGGACCCAGGCCTATGCAGGCTCCGGAAGTGGACTTGGGAACATTTAGGCTGGGAATGCACAGATCCTGGCTGTCCAGTCCCGGCAGGAACTATTAATACCACATCCACCCAACGGCAGGATTACCAGCATCTTCCTCTGACATTCTTCTATATTGCTGGAACATTTTACATCCAGCAGAACATTTATGATCTCTGTGTGGCCCCCCCCATTCCTCAGCTACATTTGGAGGAACGGATTCAACTGCAGGATGGCGTGCAGGGGGAGGGCTGGGACGCCAGGCAGACCTGTAGTGTATTTTGTGGTCTGTCGCTTCTTCACTGAGGGTCCTTGAGCAGGTCCCCTTCTGTCTCTGAGCTTCGGTTTCCTTCTCTATAAAAAGGGAATAGGGATGAGCACTTTTTAGGGTCATTGGAAGGCTTGAGTAGCCAGGCAACGAGTGGCATATTTGAAGAATGTAATTATTACTACTTTTTAAATGTCAGTCGATGCCAGGAATATTATGATGACCCTCCTGGGGTGGTTTCAGCAGGCTTATTTCCTAGTCATAATCACTTCCTCCATCACCCCTTACGTCATCCTCAGTCCTGCCTCACTCACCCTCCCGCCCTGCCCGTCCCTGAGCCACATCACCCTCCCTGCCCCCAGGCTTAGCCTTCCCCACCCCAGGGCTCAGCCAGAGAAGAAAAGCACCAAGAGGACACACTTTCTCTTTTACTTCAGCCTGTTCTTTTGACCTTTCCTCTCTCCCTGACCCATTTCAGACCCTTTTACTCACTTCTGCAGAAACCCTGTGAATGAGCTTCCCAGGGTCATTCTCAGGTTACACTGGATAAGCTGCGGCCTTGTCGGCTCCCTCAGGGGAAAAAGCTGGCCTGGGAGCCAGACACTTGAATTCAAACTCTGTGTCTGTGCTTCCTAACTGTGGGGTCTCTGATGAGTCGTTTCTACCTCTCTGAGCCTCAGTGTTCTCAGGTATAAAATGGAAGAATGATTCCTACCCAGCAGTTTTGTAGCGCAGATCACTGACATGTGTCAAATATGGAGGAATATGAGTTTGGTTAGTGATAGCAATTAGGTGGAGGTCAGATCATGCAGGACCTTGAAAAGTAACCAGTGAACTTGGGCTTCAATGCTGAGGGCAGTGCGGGAGCCGGGGATGACTTTAAGCAGGTGGTGGAGCTGAGGTGGGGGAAGTCTCCCTCAGGTGACAAGATGGGGAGAGGCAAGAGGTGGGGGAGCAGCCATGAGACCTGAACTCAGGCAGTGGCTGGAGAATGAGGAAGAAGAGATTCAACACAGAGCCTGGAACTGGCATCCGCCTGGGAGCAGGTGTCCTCATTCTCCATTCATCTCAACCAGAGGGTCTGAGAGCCCTCTGTCCCGCGCTGGCCACCGGGATTTAACCCTGGACACAGGGGGATCAGAGGAATAGGAAGAGGAAGAGCGTGAGAGGGAGATAAGGTGACACAGAAAATGGAAATCCTGATTTTTCTCTTTCCCAATTTTTCAAACACTGATTTCAGCTAGAACAGTCAATACCTAGCAAAAAAGGAAGGAAAATAAATTTATTTTGAGAAATAATCATAGCTGATGCTCATTGAGCTCTTACTGTATGCCAGGCTCCGCACTAAGCATTTTTACTCTGTAATCTCATTAAATCATCACAGTTAGCCCATGGAGGAGGTATCATCATGATCTCCCTTTTAGAAATGAGGAACACAGGGGCAGAGAGGTTAAGGGTGTGGTCTAAGGTGAGGGAGGGCATGGATTGTGATTCAAGGTTGTCAGACCCCAAGCCCCAAGCTCTTAGAGGACAATGAAACATCTAATGAGACTAGAGCAAAAATGAAAACCAGAAATCTGAGATGTCTAATAATAGCGGGATAGTCACTCTACCCTACAAATAGTCAGTAACCCGTAGAAAACAGTTGTGTCATATGATATAAGTGGAAAAAGCACATTATATACGGTGTGACTACAAGTACACTTTAGAAGTACATGGACACAAGATACTATTCACAAAAGCAACCAAAAATATAAGGTACCTAGGATAAGCTGTCAAAGGCTTTTAAAGAAAGTTATAAAATTTTACCAAATGATGTTAAAGAAAGCTTAAATACATGGAGACACATGCCATGTTCATGGATAGGAAGGCAGTTCTCCTCAAAGTGCCCTAACACTATTCCAATCAAAAGCCCAACTCAGTTTTTCATATAACTTGGCAAGCTGATTCTTCAATTTATATAGAAGAGCAAAGGACCTGGAAAGGCTAAGACACTCCCAAAGCAGAATTCTGGGCAGGGACTTAACCTACCAGATATCAAGTTTTAAGTAAAGCAACCACAATTTCAACAGTATGATATTGCTACAGGGATTGGCAAATAGATTAATGGGACAGAATGAGGGTCCCCAATAAAGGGATCCACATATATTAGAAAACGTGATTTTATTATTGTTTTTTATTTTTGCTTGCTTTTTCTTTTTCAGAAAATTTGGATGGAAGATGCCCTGAAGACCAAAGAGGAAATAAACAATGATTACACAAATAAAGCTGGGGAAGTTGGCTATCCAGATGGGGAAAACCATACCCCTTAGCACATAAAAAATCAATTCCAGGTGGGTCAAGGCCTTCGATGTGAAAGAAAAATCTTAAAAGAATTATTCAGTCATGAAAAATAAGGAAATCCTGCCATTTGTGACATGGATGGACTTTGAGGGCATTATGCTAAGTGACATAAGTCAGAAAGAGAAAGACAAACACTGAATGATCTCACATGTGGAATCTGTTGACGGGTCATTGGGGTTGGGGAGAATGGGGGGATGTTGGTCAAAGGATGCAAACTGTCAGTTATAGATGAATAAATTCTGAGGGCCTAAAGTACACCATGGTGACTATACTTACGATATTGTATTTTATACTTGAAATTGCTGAGAGAGTAGATCTTAAATGTGCTCGCATCGCACACACGCATACACACACACACAAACGGTAACTACGTGAGGTGAAGAATGTGTTAACTAACTTTTTTGTGGTGACCATTTCACAATATGTACATATATTAAATCAGCGTGTTCTGCACCTTAAACTTACACACTGTTATCTGTCAATTGTCTCAATAAAGCTGGGGGAAGAAATCTTAGAAGAAAATACAGAATATCTTTATGATCTCAGGTAGAGACAGATTTCTTAAGCAAAAGAGAGAAAGTATTGTACAAGCACAAAGAAAAAGATTTGAAAGAAAAACATTTGACTAAATTAAAAGAATTTTCTGTTCATCAAAAGACATCCAAAGAGGGCTTCCCTGGTGGTGCAGTGGTTAAGAATCCGTCCGCCAATGCAGGGGACACGGGTTCGATCCCTGGTCCGGGAAGATCCCACATGCCGCGGAGCAGCTAAGCCCGTGTGCCACAACTACTGAGCCCGCACTCTAGAGCTCGCGAGCCACAACTACTGAGCCTGCGTGCCACAACTACTGAAGCCCACGTGCCCTAGAGCTGGCACTCCGCAACAAGACAAGCCATTACAATGAGAAGCCCGCGCACTGCAACCAAGAGTAGCCCCTGCTTGCCACAGCTAGAGAAAGCCCACATGCAGCAACAAAGAACCCAGGCAGCCAAAAATAAATTTAAAATTATTTATTTATTATTTTTTTAAAAAGACATCAAAACAGATGAGATGACAAGCCACAAATTTGGAGAAGACATTTGTAATGTACACTTAATAAATGATTAGTATCCAGAATAGGTAAGAAGTCCTACCAATTCACAAAACTAAGGCAAACGATTTAATAGGAAAATGGGCAGAAGACTGAAACAGATAGTTTACATAAGAGGAAATAAAATGACCGAGAAACCTTTGACAAGATGCTTAATATTGTTATTACTCATGAAAATGCAAAATAAAACCACATTGAAATATCATTTCACACCCATCAAACTGGTGGAAATTGTAAGTCTGACAATAGTAAGTGTTAGGATGTGCAACTAGAACAATCATCTATTCTTTTTTTTTTTTTGCGGTACGCGGGCCTCTCACTGTTGTGGCCTCTCCCGTTGCGGAGCACAGGCTCTGGACGCGCAGGCTCAGCGGCCATGGCTCACGGGCCCAGCCCCTTCGCGGCATGTGGGATCTTCCCGGACCGGGGCACGAACCCGTGTCCCCTGCATCGGCAGGCGGACTCTCAACCACTGCGCCACCAGGGAAGCCCCAATCATCTATTCCTGATGGCAATGTACATTGATACTGCCACATTGGAAAATAGCACACACACATATCTTATGACCCAGCAATTCAATTATTAATTGTAAAACTAGAAAAACTCTTGCACATGTGCACCAGGGTATATGTACTAGAGTGGTCATGGCTGTTTTGTTTATTAAAAATCCTGGAACCACTCCATATACACATTAGGGTGGCTATTAATAAAGAAGAAGAGGGAGGGCTTAAAGGTGAAAAAATCCAGGGACTTCCTTGGCGGTCCAGTGGTCAAGACTTTGCCTTCCAATGCAGGGGGTGAGGGTTCTATCCTTGGTCAGGGAGCTAAGAACCCACATGCCTCGGGGACAAACAATCAAAACATAAAACAGAAGCAACATTGTAACAAATTCAATAAAGACATTAAAAATGGTCCACATCAAAAAATCTTAAAAAAAGATCCTAGAAACTATCCACGTGTCCATCAGCAGGAGAATGGGTAAATAAATTAGAGTACAATATACGCATACAATGTATACCTCTATGGAGCAGTGAAAATGAATGATCTACATTTGCACGCATCAACACGGATGAATTTCTCAAAGATAATAAATGAAAGAGGCAAGCTGCAAAATAATACACTCAATTATATAAAGGTCAAAAATATTACATTGTACGTATATATACAGTAACACTATAAAGAAGAGCAAAGGAATGACTCACACAAAATTCAAGATGGTGGCTACCTCTGTGTGGATGGGGAGGGAGGGACACATGAGGGCTTCTAAGGTATTGGTGATGTTCTAGTTCTTAAGCTGGGTGATGGATACATGGGTATTCACGCTATAATTATTTAAATTGTACATCTGTATTATATACACTTTTGGGTGTATATATATTACATAATTTTTTTAAAAATTTATTTTTGGCTGCGTTGGGTCTTCGTTGCTGCACGCAGGATTTCTCTAGTTGCGGTGAGCAGGGGCTACTCTTTGTTGTGGTGCGTGGGCTTCTCACTGCGGTGGCTTCTCTTGTTGTGGAGCATGGGCTCTAGGCGTGCAGGCTTCAGTAGTTGTGGCACACGAGCTTAGTTGCTCCGCGGCAGGTGGGATCTTCCCAGACCAGGGCTCGAACCCGTGTCCCCTGCATTGGCAGGCAAATTCTTAACAACTGCGCCACCAGGGAAGCCCAATATATAACATAATTTTTTTAAAAAACCTATACATAGAAAAATGCCTGGAAGAACTCTAAATGTGATGGTATCTCAGTAGTGGGACTCTTTTACTTTCTATTTTTCTGTATTTTTAAAATATTCTTTCTCCCTTTTATAGTGAAAAGAGCACTAAACCATGTTAAGAAAAAAAGAAATGAAGAGAGCTTTTCCCTCAAATTTGTTCAGAGAAAAGGGAAGTGAGAGGAAATGGGTGAAAGCTTTGAGCTTTACCTAACTCTAGAAGTAACAGATGACTTTGGAATTTTGAGGCAAAATGCTAATTAAGAGATAATGAGTTTTAACTGTTATCTTGAGGAGGGGAAAAGTTCCTCCCCAGAGTGAGCTCCCCAGTCCCTCTTCTCAGGAAACCCCTGCCAGTTTCAAGACTGGGCAGAGGGTTTTGATGCCCTTTTGAAACAAGGAACGTCACCAAGGAGATGAAGCCACAGGACTCAACCAGCCCTTGGAGGGGTTGATTTCAGATCCTCTGAAATCAGGGCATGCATCCCCTTTCAAGAGCCTTAAAGACCAGATGAAAGAGAAGAATAAGAGAAACACCACAGAGCTAAGAGAAATACTTGAGCTAGGAGATGGGTTGAGAAAATATGGTCCAACACAGTCGCCATACAACTGGATAGTATGATTGCCATTTGGGTAAATTTAATTCAAGGGTCTTGGGTTTCTCTTCCCAGTACTATCATCTTGTGTACCTCCTCTCTCTCACATCACTGAAAGCCCAACACAAGACAACACAATCGTTCACTCTCTTGAGGCATTCATGTACTCCACAAACACGTAGGTAGGCTTGTTTGGGGCCTGGAGATGCAGGTGAATGAGACAGAGACCCTCACTTCAAGGAGCTTACCCCTGTCAATGGAAAAAGTTATCAACAGTCAATCTAAGAAAGAAATGGAAACTTTTATTGAAGCCAATTATAACCCGGGAGACAGTCTTTCAGAAAGTTCTGAGGACTGTTCTGCCCATCAGAGGTCAAAGCATGGTAATATAAGTTTTTGAGACAAAGTTTATATGTCAATGACATCATTGACAGTTTACACAATCCAGATCTACACATACAAAGAGTGGTGCATCATGGCTCATCTTGGCCCCATGCTGAGACTGGAAAGGAATGTCATCTCCTAAGGAGCTCTGGTTAACCCAGAAGCACAATACACCCTAACGGGGCGGGAAGAGGCCCAAACAGGCAAAGAAAACTTTTATGTTGACATTTTTCTCACCTTGCCATAAAGTATGAATTTTATATCATCACCCTCAAGAGCGGAAGGCAGATATAATGGCAGTTAGAATGGGATGGGAAGTGCTTTGGTAACTAAGTATGAGACGCGGGTGCAGAGGAAAGACATCTAACTCAGCCAGTGAGCAGCAAGGCGAACACCCGAGATGGAATGGCCCCCGCATCAAGGTGCAAAGGATGAGTCACAGTAAACCAGGCACAGAGTGGCTCGGATGACGAGCTGGTCTTCCTCTCGGCCTGGACTGCATGGGCAAAGATGTGGAGGAGAAGAACAGCTGGCCATGAAGGGAACCATAAGTAGTTTGTTTTTCTGGAGTGTGATATTGTGATTAATAATAAGAAATATATATTTGGTCGTCGTCCAGTTTCTGGCGCAGAGCTTCTAAAACGCTAGGAACTTCCTCAGTGATTGATTAAAGCTGTCTTTAGGGCTTCCCTCGTGGCGCAGTGGCTGGGAATCCGCCTGCCCATGCAGGGGACACGGGTTTGAGCCCTGATCCAGGAGGATCCCACGTGCTGTGGAGCAGCCGGGCCCGTGTGCCACAACAGCTGGGCCTGCACTCTAGAGCCTGCGAGCCACAACTGCTGAGCCTGTGTGCCACGACTACTGAGGCCCGTGTGCCTGGAGCCCGTGCTCCGCAACGGGAGAGGCCACCGCAATGAGAAGCCTGCGTGCCACAGCTAGAGAAAGCCTGTGCGTAGCAGCGAGGACCCAACGCAGCCAAAAACAAATAATAATAATAAATAAATGTTTTTTAAATAAATAAAATAAAATTGTCTTTAGATATGCCTAACAAGCCCCTTTCAACCACACCTGGGTTTATGTTAATGAGGTGAAATTTGGAAAGCCTCTAAGGATGGGGGCTGGTTGCCAGGGGAACCAACCATGTGATTGGAGGGTTGTAACTTAGTTGCCTCCCTGACCTCCCGGGAGGGGAGAGGGGCTGGACATTGAGTTCAATCACCTATGGCCAGTGATTTAATCCATCATGCCTATGTAATAAAGCCTCCATAAAAACCCAAAAGGATGACGTTCAGAGAGCTTCCAGGCTGGTGAACACGTGGAGGTGCTGGCAGAATGGCCCCTTGGAGAAGGCATGGAAGCTCCGAGCCCCTTCCCACATACCTCGCCCTATGTACTTCATCTGGCTGTTCATCTGTATCCTTTATAATAAATGGTAAATGCTAAGGAAATGTCACTCTGAGTTCTGAGAGCCACTCTAGCAAGTTAATTGAACCCAAAGAGGCGGTTGCGGGACCCTCCCCTTGCAGGCCATTCAGAAGCACAGGTGACAACCTGGACTTGAGAATGGCATCTGAAGTGGGGCAGTGGGCCCTTAACCTGTGGGATCTAACTCTATCTCCAGGTAGCCAGTGTCAGAATGGAGTTAATTGCTTGGAGGTGTCAGAAAACACATGCTGGATGGAGCATGGATGACAAGGCAGGACCTGGCCAGGGGAGGCTGGAGAAGTGATGAGGAACCCTCTGTCTAAAAGATCTATTCTTACCCGGTCGAGGGACTTAGACCTGGTCCCTTGGGTACTGGGGAGCCATGGAGGTATTTTAACAGAGAAGAGAGGTGGCTGATTTGTCTCTTGTGTTATGATCAATCTGGCATTTAAATGGCCCACTTGATGGTATCATAAACCAGGAAACTTAGGGTACAAACCACAAGCAGATTGGGTAAAGGGAAGGTACAATGCAAACTTAGACAAATCCACATCTGAATCTTGCTCCAATACTCACCAGCTGGCGTGAGTCACTTAGTTCTCTGAGCCACCGTTTGCTCATCTGTAGTGGGGCTGATGTAAGCAACCAGTGAAACACTACCTGTGGAAGCCCTGAGCATAGATCCGTATTATTCTGAAAATAAATCTCCCAGATATTTTGTTAATCCAAAAATGAAGTGGCAGAAGAATATGTATTTCACTACTAATCTTGAAAGACAAATAAAAACAAAACATGTATGTTTGAAAAATGCAGAGAAAAAAATTGGAAAGATTCACACCAAATTGAAAATAGAGGTTCCTTCTGGAGAGGTAGAAGAAAACCTCTTCTAAGATTGGAGCTAGAGATCAAAGGGGCCTTCAGTCTTATCTGTAAAGTTTTCATTTTTTTACATGGAAAGTGTATTCCTATACTACTTGTGTATTTAAAAATTAATTTTAAAATAACCCAACAAAAGCCCTTGACAGAGAGCAGATGTTCAGTGTTCTCTCCCGTCTGCTTGCTTACACAGTGAGATTCGGGGGCCCTCCAGTTCCACTTCCTAATTCACTCTAATTTCAACCCCAGTAGAAGGCCAGAAGGCCTGTCAGAGTCACTCAACAAATATCTGAAGAAGACCTTCTCTGACAAGGTTAGTAGGTCTCTCACAAGTGGGTTAAAGTCTCCCTTAGTGGACCTGAGATCCCACAGTCTCCCCTGGAGGCCACCTGAGGGCCTCCACTCAGTCCTCAGCACCCCCTGCCCCCACCCCGAGGACACTGCCCTCCCTCTGGCCTTCTGGTGGACCCTCAACTCCTTGGGAAGCTCCACTCTGCTTCCTCCCTCCTGGCCTCAGAGCTCCTGGCTGGGAAAGCAGAGAGATGCCTGCCTCCATTGCCTTCCCAAAGAAAGGCTGGGGTCACCCCTGGTCACCAAAAAGCCCAGCGCAGTGAAGAAAATCTTCATCAGTGGTTGCCTTTGCTGGGGCCTGGGGGGATGAGAGAGATTTCACTCTCCACTGTGGACCCTTTTTCCTGTTTGAATTAACTTTTTATATAGGTTACTTTTTAAATTAAAGAATTACTCTTCCTTTAAATAGTTCGGGGAAACAAAAACATTTCACAAAAGCTAATTCTATTTTTAAAACTCTGATTGAGGCCAGATTAGAGTTCTTGATGAATATATGACTTGGCGAGGGGCAGGGCAGAAAGAGAGACAGTTTTTTTTTTTTTTGGCGGTATGCGGGCCTCTCACTGTTGTGGCCTCTCCCATTGCGGAGCACAGGCTCCGGACGCGCATGCTCAGCGGCCATGGCTCACGGGCCCAGCCGCTCCGCGGCATGTGGGATCTTCCCGGACCGGGGCATGAACCCGTGTCCCCTGCATCAGCAGGCGGACTCTCAACCACTGCGCCACCAGGGAAGCCCGAGAGACAGTCTTTTGATGACTCTAAGTATGAACGATGAGTGGGGTGACTCTTCCGGAGAGGAGGGTGCAGCTGATGTCTCCTCTATCCAAAACACCTCAATACTGACTGGGACTCAGTGAGGATTTCCTGAATTTAACTCATGTAGGAAGCCAGGTCTCGGGTCTGCTAAAAATGTACTTGTTTTGGAAAGGAGGAGAAAAAATGAAAAAGTGGATGGAGTGAATTCACAGAGTGTGGAGAGGGCTTGGCTGTTCTTTAGATCTCCTCACTTCACCATGAGACCAGAGAGGGGGTGGGACTTGAGATCCAGCTAAAACCAGATCCAAAGTAAGGGAGCATTCCGCGGGATAAACACTTCACCCTCCCAAATACCCCATGAAGTGGGCACTCTCTCCATTTTGCAGAGGAGGAAACTGAGGCTATGGTGGGGAATGAGGCAGCCCCAAGGTTACCCAGACAGGTATTGACTGAACCCTGACCCCAAAGCTTTCTCTTCCACCTTTGACCTCACCTCTCGTCATGCAGCTCTTGGGGTTACAGTGAGCCAGATTTTCATCTGGGCTTTCTCCGTTTGCAGGCACCTTGGAATGTACGGATCTGGCCAGAGACACCTGGAACATATTATTACTGGGCATACGTATATGCATCGCTATTTATGAGGTGCTACACACTTGTATGTAGAGAGAGTTTCTGTCCTGTGTGCTAGTATATCATCAGCTTGCTACAGAGTGAGTGAACGACTCTAATCCTGGAGCTCCCCCACTTCACAGATGAAGAGGTTGAGGCTCAGGGAGCTGAACGGATTTACTTCAGTTATATAGTAATCGGAGCCTTCCAGGTCTTCCTTTTCGGTTTCCTCCGCAGAGTCAAGGTTGGCTTGACACACAACCCATCACCAGCCCACCCTGAGGAAACACAGCACTGACATCAGCTGGAAGAAGAGACCCACCTACCCCTGGGCAGCAGTGCTGCTAATACATGGGACACCCACGCACCATTACATACACTGATGCCTGGGCCACACAAAGGTCTCCCCAAGCTCTCCATGTTCAGCCAAGGAGCGGGAATGGAGCAGCAGCGAGACGCCCCAGATGCAGTCCCCATCCAACCCCAAGCCACACCGCAGACTGCAGACTGAGGAGGAAGGGGTCCAGGTGAGCTGCATGGCAGAAAGAGAGAAGGAAGGGGAACGGGTGATGCTGAGTCACACAGCTTGTGGAGCTGACTGCTGCCAGTAGAAGGGAGCACTGTCTGAGTTGGACCTCAAACAGGTGAGCCCCCCAGTTCCTGAAAAGTGAGGATGAAATGCCACACCCTGGGCAGGCTCAGAGGTCCCCTGTCTAAAAATTGCAGATGGTTGGTGGGAGATGTGCTTCCTCACTCCTCTGATTTCCATGAGAAGGGGAGACGGGTGAATTCCGACTGGCAAGTTGTCGACTGGGGTCTGAGACTACGTCGTCCAGGTCTTTTGGGAGAAGGCTGTGCACAGGGAACCATGTTCTGCTCTGCCCAGACCTTCCCAGGGAGGCCTTGAACTTTTCCTGCCTTTCCTGTGCCGGCCTGTGTCTGTCTGCCAAATTCAGAGACTGACAGTTAGGAAGCCCAGAAGTCTCATTTGTTCAGAGCACAGACAGGAGAGACAGTGCCATATATTGGGCTCCCTCACATCAAAATATTGTGAGGTATCCCAGCTTAATATACTTTAGGGCCCCTAACTGTAGAAGAAATTTCACGTTTTTAACACAGCTCTTAAAGCCCTCCACAATCCAGCTCCCACTTACTGACCTCTCCAGCTTGACGTAATCCCCGGCCAAAGCCAGGCTGTCTGCTCGCCCACCTCCGTGCTTTTGTGTCCTTCCCCGGGTTGTAGCCAGCCTCCAAGATGACCCCAGTGATCCCCACCTCCTGGTCCCTCCCCACACCCTTGTGAGATCCCTCCCTTCGAATGGAGGCTGGACTTATGAATAGAAGAAGGTAGAAATGACAGTGTGAGCCTTGGAGATGACTTCATAGAATGCCGACTCTCCTCACTCAGCTGGGAGAAGCCATGCCATGACCGGCGTTATGGACAGGTCCATGCGGGGAGGGCTAAAGTCTCCTGCCAACAGCCCTGTGAGTGAGCCTGGATCCTCCAGCTTCAGTCGTCTTGAGATTGCAGCCTTGACCAACAGCTTGACTGCAAGCTCATCACAGATCCTGAGTCAGAACCCCACAGGTAGCTTCTCGTGGATTCCTGACCATGAGAAACTGCAAGGTAACAAATTGCTGTTTGTTTTAAGTTTTGGGTAATCTGTTACACAGCAATAGATAACTAATGAACCCAACCTGCCTTTCTCCTTAAAGCCTGCTTGTTCTTCAAGGTCTCAACTCAGACACTTCTTCCTCCCAGAAGCTTTTCCTGACTCCCCGTAGAAGATACCTGACGATTTAGCCTCCCAACATCCCCTCCATCTTTGGCAATACTGTCCTGACTTTTCTCCCTCTCTTCCTCCCTCCCTTCCTTCCTTTCTTGTGGCCACGCCGCGTAGCTTGCAGGATCTCAGTTCCCCCACCAGGGATTGAACCCATGCCCTCGGCAGTGAAAGTGCTGAGTCCTAACCACTGGACCAACTGGGCGTTCCCACCCCTGACTTTTCTTTAGGAAACCACCCTTCTCCCATCTGAATCTGTGTGTGTGTTGAATGAGGCTGATTCCACTCCAGACTCTAGGGGGTTGGCGTTCAGCCTAGGCCTGGCCTATCCATTCTTCTAGAGCCCACTGTTCAGGGATGCAACCTAAGTCAGCCCCTGAGGGTCAGCCCAGGAGCCTTTGCTGGAGGTAGCAGGAAACAGGTCACCTTTATCTGCTGGAGTTGCAGAGCAGGAAAAACAGCCTACAGCTACAGCTTCCTTCCTTCTTTTTCCTTTTGTTTCACAAGCACAAAAGGAAAGCCTCTCTAGAGGTGAAGCCAGAAGAAAAAAGATGAGCCTAGGGATGGGGAGAGAGATTCCTGATGCAATTATTGAAGTGCCTGGATTCAACTGTGCCTGAAACTAAATCTACCTCTGGACTTTTCTTTCTTCCTTTCTTTCTTTTCCCTTCCCCTTCCCCTCCCTCCCTCCCTCCCTCCCTTCCTTCCTTCCTCTTTCTCTCTTTCTCTTTCTTTTTTTCTCTCTTTCTCTCTCTCTCTTTTTTTTGGGCCTTAGGTAGTGTGTGTTGATTTGAAATGATCTCAGTCATCTTGAACTGAAAGAGTTCAGACCAGTTTCATCCCCATGGGTGGAATTAGGGACCCCCTCCTGGCCTCCCAGAACCTCTAGTGCTGCCACTACCACTGCACTTACCACAGAACTGCACCTGCACAAGGAACTGGTGCCCCTCACCCTGATTTTTCGTAATGGTACCACACTTTTGCTTACACCACCCCACCCCCCCGCCGCCCTGCCCCTTAAAAACAGGAATGTGTCATGTTCCTTTGTACATCCAGAGGACCTGTCATAAAGAGGTGCCCAGTGAATAACTTATAATGAATGAATGAGAGTCTTCTAAGTTGGCCAGGAGACTTAGCGGAGCAAGAAAGCAGAGTTGTTTGTTCTGAGGCGCTGCTACGAGGCCCAAGTTACCCTCAAGACCTCTCTGAGCCGACAAAGGACTATTATTTCTTAATCTCTTCATCCAGACCACAGCTGAACCAGCCCCACCCCTGGAACACAAACCAGGCTCCTATTACAGAAAAACAAATCTGACCTGGCCGTTTCCCTGCTTCAAACAACTTTCGGTGACGTGTTTGGCAGGAGGGGGTGGAGACCAGTAAGCATTTGGATCCAGAGAACATTCTACACTATAGAACGTTCATGTGTTTATCAATTGATTCACCCAGCAAGCGTTTAATTCGCACCTGCTCTATGCCAGGCCCTGTACACGTTGCTTCATCTTTACAGCAAGCTTTTAGGGCCATGTATTTGTTATCTGTTGCTGCCTAACAAATCACCCCAAACTTACTGGCTTAAAACAACAAACATTTCTCATCTTGCAGGATCCAGATGCAGCTCAGCTAGATGCCTCTGGGTCAAGGTCTCCCGGGAGGTTGCAGTCAAGTTGTTGGCCAGGGCTGCAGTTATCTCAAGGCCCAACTGAGGCTGAGGGATCCACTTCCAAGTTCATTCACGTGGCCGTTGTGAGGCCCCAAAAGATTCGCTGTGAGCTCTCTCACGTGGGCCTCTCCACATGGCAGCTGGCTTGCCCAGATCTGAGAAACAGCAAGAGTGTCCGAGACAGAAGCTACTATCTTTCTATATCTTAGTCTTAGGTGCGACATGCCATCGCATCTGCCGTATTCTGTTCATTAGAAGTGAGTAAGTTCAGCCTACACTCTAAGGAAGGAGATTACACAAGGGTTTGAATATGAGGAGGTAGATTAATTGGGATGACCATTTTAGAGGCTACCTGCCACAGGTAAGGTATTATTATCCTTCATTTCATACTCAGACAGCCAGCTAGTTAAGCAATGTGTCCATGTGTCCCAGCTAGAGAGTCATCTGACTGCAGTGCTTTACCATTTCACTAAGCCATATGGGAGTGAGGTGGAGGAAGACAGGGAGAAGGTGCTGGTAGAACAGCAAATGGGGATGGAGTCTTTATTAACTATCTACACTGTGTAACTGAATACCCACAACTTAGTAGCATAAAATAAACATGTATTACCTCACACAGTTTCTAAGAGTCAGAAATTCCGGAGCAGCTTAATTGAGTGGTTCTGGATCAGGGTTTCTCGTGAGGCTGTAGTTAAGCTGTGGTCTGGAGCTGCAGCTTTGAAGATTTATCGGGGCTGAGGATCCATTTCCAGGATGGCTCACTCACATGGCTGTTGGCAGGAGGCCTCAGTTCTTTGCCACTTGGACCTCTCTGTAACCATGCTTGAGTATCTTGAGGACACAGAAGCTGGTTTCCTCCAGAACAAGTGACTCAGGAGAGCCTAAGCAGAAGCCTCAATGCCCTTACTACCTAGCCTGAAGAGTCATATGCTGTCATTTCTGCAGTGTCCTGTTGGTTACCCAGCCTGGCGCTTTGCAATGTGGGAGGTGATTATACAGGGCATGGAGGCTGGAGGCTGGCTGCTATAGGGTCCTGGAAGATTAGTAATCCTAAAACTCAACTTTTAGTAAGTCAGTCCCTTGGTCAAAGAGATCCAGAGCTTTCCCATTTACTGTAACACAACATCTGATTTCCTTAGTTCTATCTCACACTGTCTTTTGGGCTGATGGGCCATCTGGGACTGGCAGCTTGGTCTGCTTACAGACCTCAAGTGTCCGCACAGAGATCCTTGTTGATGTGCCCCCTCCCCATCCTGTCTGTTCTATGGGAACCTCTGGAAAACCTCCATTCAGCCTTTGATACACAGTTATTGTCCCCCCACCCCACATGTGCAGGCTGTGGTTGGATGCTGGGATAAGATGGTGCGCAAACAGACATCCATCCTCCATGGAGAACTTCCAGTCGACATGGGGAGGTAGACACTAGCCAATTAATAATCTCTTCACAAACTGTGACAAATTCTCCCCCCAAAAAACCTACGGGTGGCATGTGAGCATATAATGGGGGACCTGGCCTACTCTGTACATGGTAGTTGAACCAAGCCAAGAAATTAACCAGGCTGGGCAGGTGTATTAGTATTAGGTTCAGGTGTAAGTGTCTGAAAATCCAGAATAACAGTAGCTTAAACAAGACATGTTTATTTCTCTCTTGCTTAGAAGTCTGGGGAGGTGTTTGAGAACAGGCACTGTGCCATTCAGTGGCAGGGACCCAGGCTCCTTCTATCTTGTCGCTGTGCTCTGCATGGCCTTCAACACATGGGTCAGGATGGTGGCATCCACATCCTGGGCAGCCAGATGGACAAAGGGACACAGTGGATAATATCCACCAATAATCCCTGAAGCAGCCGCAAGATGCTTCCCCTTACATCTCAATGGCCAGAACTTAGTCACATGGCCACACCTAGCTGCAAGAGAAGCTGGGAAATACAACTCTCATTCTGAACACACTCATATGCCCAGCCAAAAACTGGGAGCTCCATCATCATGCAAAAATAGCAACCAATAGTCAACCCTCTCTTGCATTTACTCTGTGCCAGGCACTGTCCTAAGTCCTTGACGCTCATCAACACATTTCATCCTCACAACACATCTATGAGGATGGTACTATTATTGCCCCAATTTTACAGATGAGGAAACTGAGGTACAGAAGTAAAATAAGTTAGTAAGCGGACAGGCTAGAAGGTGATCCCATGTGGTATGACTCCAGAGTATGGGCTCTGTTACCATAGTTAACAGTTATGAAGAAAGTGAGAATCTATTGGGAGACATGCACATTCTCTGTCCATATAGCAAGGTGCGAGGCAGAGATAGGAACATGCTCAAGAAAGAGTAAATGCAAAAGCCGCCCCGCCCCCCACATCCCACCAAAGCAAGGTCCTTTATCGCAGCACCTCTCAAACTTAAATGTGCTGGTGAATCACTTGGAGATCAGGCGAAACGCACGCTTGGTTCAGTAGGTCTGGACTGGGGCTGAGAATTTGCCCCATGGTACCTAAGCAGTTGGTCTGTGGACCACCAGCAGACTGTGGACCACATTTTGAGAGGGAGGGCTCGTGGTCAAATGTCCACCACTCCATGACTCCCCTCCTGCACAGGCCTGGGCCAACAAACAGTCCTTTGGGCTCAGTGGCTACCCCAGGCCCCTTCAACCTTCTTGCTGCCCCCAGGTTTTGAGTTCTGGCTGAGATTTCCCTCTCTCTCCCAAGAGTGCCAGGCCCCTTGTTGAGTGAATGAATGAAAAGGGAATGCTGGAGGGCAAAGGGAAGGAGAGCCAACTGGGTGTGTGGTCCAGGGGAAGAGTTTGGTTCACTGCCCACGCTCTACACCAGACCGGAACTGGCACCGTGCATTCTGAATTCTCCCAGAGGAATCGGTACCACCATTTCTCCCTATTTATAGATGAGGAAACTTCCTGCTGGCCCCGCTTTTTGAACACGAGCCCCCACCTTCCTCTCCTGGGGTTTTTCAAGCTCTTTGTTACCGCAACCTTGGAGGTGGGGCCAACCATAGAGGGAACGTTCAGAATGAGTATCCTCTACCTGGGTGTTGCGTTACAACTACCAACTCCTCTAACCCAGCAATCCCAGAAGGAGATGCTGATGACCTGTGAATTTCGCAGAAGGAAACTAAGGCTCAGGAGAGGTCCCCAGTGGGCCAAGTCACGAGGCAGGTCTTAGTCTGCTGTCCTGAATAGACCGGGCTCGGCGCCGGCCCGGTGAATACCATCAGAATGAACCACACATGGAAGATGCACGCAGAGAGGTAGAGCTACCAGGCCAACCACAATAGCTTCAGGTGACGAGCCCTTACTAGGTGCCAGGCACCACACTAAGCAGTCTCCCAACTTTCTCATTTGATCCCCAGGAAAAAGCTCCTCCAGTAAGTGTCATCATCCTCTTTGTGCAGCCGTGGAAACGGGTGTGGGCTCAGAGGAGCCAAGCGTCTTCCCCAGAGAGGCACAGCAGGGACGTGGTGGGTCCCCTTTACAAATCTAGGCCTGCCTGCTTTCCTCCTTTCTTTCAGAGTATCAGGCCCTTTACTCAGAGTTAGACGCTGTGTGTAGCCCACATCTGGACCATTCCATTTAATTTTCACAACCCAAGGAAACTGTTTTACAAACGCAAAACAACGGAGGAGGCTCGTAGAGGCAGAGGGATTTGCTCAAGGTCACACAGAGAGAAAGTGATGGAAAACACAGTGCGGGGGCTGGGAAAGAATGAACGCGGGAGTCTTTGGGTGCTCCCTTCCTCTCCAAGCCTCGACCCGCATCGCGCGCCCACCAAGGACAGCCCCTCCCCCTCCCAGCCCCC
>NW_020173979.1:2609600-2664944 GCF_003031525.2 Neophocaena asiaeorientalis asiaeorientalis | reverse complement strand
GCCCTTTGACTTCAGGAGGTGAGTATGGCTACCCCGGCCACCGGGGAGCCCCCTCCGCGGGCGCGGAGGATGCTTGGGCACGCCGCGGACCCCTCCCGCCTGGAACGCAAAAGCGGCCCTTCGCCCTGTGCACGCCTCGGCAGGCCCTCGGGGACGCCGGGATGGCCCCCCTGCCGCACACAAAGCCAGCTGGAGCCTCGGAGAGCCTCCTCGTGCAGCGGGAAGCGAGGCCGCCCACCTCTCGGGCCGCTCCGCCCCTTCCCTCCGCGGAGCCCCCTCCCCAGGCTGCCTCGACACCTCGCAAACTCGCATCCCCTTCCCCCCATGCTGGGAAACAGGTTTCCTCCCTCTCCTAGATAGGAGCAAACAAGCCATCCCCTTCGTCTTCTCTACAGAGCCTCCTTTCGTGAACCCCACCCCAGCTGACAGGTGCGTTCAGGGCACCTCGGATGAGCCCCCAGTGATCCGCAGGGGTGTGCAGACCCATCCCGCCAGACAGCTGCTGGAGGGTTTCAGGTTTCCATAGGCTCAGACTCTCCCTTACTGGGCCGAACCGGAGGCCTGTACCTCAGCCAGCCCTGGTCCTGTGTTCTGGGTATGGGGGCTCCATGGGGGAGGGGAGGAGGTAAGGGAGCTGTGGGCAGGACTTTGCAGAGAGCCTAGCCTGATCTGCCCTTGGCTTTCTACAGTCACCACAATGGGCCCTTTGTGGGGTCCAGCCGCCTCATGGTCCACGTTGCGCTGGGCTAGGCCTTCTGGAATTGGGGGAGGGGGTCTACATCCACACTTTCCCTTGAGGTATGGAGCCCCAGGGGATGCCCTGGCCTGAGGCAGCCACACTGTGGTGTATAGACAGAAAAATAGCTGGGCTTTAGTGGGGAGGAGCTGGATCAGAATCCTGGCTCTGCCCCCTCCACTGAACAGCTTGGTATATTCTAGAAGTTAGGGGTGAAGGCTTTGGGTTCAGACCTCCCCTTAGCTGCACAGCTTGATGACTCGGGCAAGTGTCTGAGCCTTCTCAGTATCTCTGTCACCACCTGCAAATTGGGGCTAAAAATAAAGTCCCACCTGCAAGGGCTGAATGCATGAGAAGAGCTTAATTCAGAGCCTGGAGAGGTACAGAGCTGAGAAGTGCGAGGTTAGTGGACAAGCAGCCTCTCCATGAGGCCACTTCCTCATCCACAAAATAGGGATTCCGGTCCCTGCCAGCTCCTTCCCTCCCTACAGGTGTGAATGAAGTCAGGGTAAAGCGACAGCCTTCCTGGGAAGAAAAGCCTGGCAGTGACCCCCATGGCATGTGGACATGTTGGAGTTTAAGCATGGAGAGAACATTGGCCGTGGAACTCTTGCACTGGCTGACGTGGTACTCAGCCTGCCCTGGGCACCATTGCCATCCCACAAACAGCCTGCCGCTTCCATGCAGCCCTGGGGCTGGCACCAGGGTCTCAGACAAATGTTTGCAGACCCAGGGCGTTTTCATACAAGGAAAACCCCTGTGATGGAATTCAGGGGCAGTCCTCGTACCGACGGTTAACATTCAGGACATGAGAGAGCTGTAGCTGGCACATTGATTCCTGGTTCCATAAAGCCTCCCCTTACCCAGGCTGATAATTCCTGCCCTCGCCCCGCATCCCTTTGTGAGTCAGTAGGTTCCAGTGATTTTGACCTTATCGGGGAAGTCACTGCTTTCGGGCATAGAATTCATTCACTCTGCTCCTAATCTCCCATTGTAGGAGGAGGAAGTTGAGGGCTGAGGGTCTTGCCCTGGACCTCATGGGACCTAGATTGAAGGGTGGGCCAGGGTCCCAGGTCACGCACAGCTCCTGACCTGGTGCCCCTTGAGTCGGAGGTTTGGAGTGTCCAGGTACCACTGGGGCCCCAGCTTAATGAGGTGTTTTAATCAATTTCCTTGAAGGCTTGTGCCACCACAGAACAGTGAGAATGGATTCAACACTTCCCGTTCACACCTTGGAGGACGAGCCTTCTTAAGATGTGTTCATTCCAGGTCTCAGGTTCTAAGGAAGGGTCCTCTGTACGCGCACTTCAGTGTTCATTGATCAAACATTCACTGAGTGTCTGCTCCGTGCTCAGCCCTCTGCCACGTGCCCCACTGCAGAGCTGGGTGACATGGGACTCGTTTGCTCAGGGCCAGGCAGTGGTGAGCTGGTGGAGCTGGGATTCGATCTGGGGACTGTTAGCTGCAAAGCCTTAGCTGTGGGAGAAAAGGGAGGTCTTGGCGGGTCCCACAGCCTTGTCAGATCTCTTAAAAAACCATGCGGACATGGAGAGGGGCATGCTCTGGTTGAACCCCCCCTCTCCCAGTTCGAAGCCAGGGAGAAGACCAGGCTTTCTGATCGTTTTGCTCTCCTTAATACAGAGCACAATCAGGAAGGGGGAAAAGGAACCTCTTGCTCTTTCTTACCAGAACTCCTTGTTTTCCTAGTGCCTGTGGGGACCTCGTGCACCTTACCTCCTGTGTGCTTTCCTGTCTGTGAAATGGGGATGAGAACAGTACCAGTTGTCGAGAAGATTAACTGAGCCAGTGTGTGTAAAGCATTTAGATACAGAGTATGCACCCAATAAATATTGGCCACTCTTTTCATTGTGTTATTTCATCGAAGCACCTATATTTCCTAACACTGTATAATTCACTTAATTATTTTATGCTTATTCTCTTTTTTCCTCCCATGAAAACATGAGCTCCCTAGGGCAAAGATCTTTATCTGTTTCATTCACTGTTGTAACTCCAGGGCCTAGAATCCTGCCAGGGCCACACTCGCCCCCAGGATATGTCTCTCAGAGTCTGTCAAGGAAGGCAAGGGCATGCTGTGATTTGATGTGGCAGTTCTTTTGCTGGGAACCTTTTCAGCTATGGGTGGTTAATTTCTCCCCTTCCTTCCTTGAATGGGCTCTTCTCTCAATTGTAGTTGGGGGTGGGGAATAGGCTGAATACAGAGGAGGGACCCCGAGGCCTTCAAAGATGACTTGTGTTTGTTTTGCTCCTGGTGCATTGTTTCATTAATCGCTGGACCTTGCAGTGGTGGAACCGGCCTTGTGACTCGGTTCCGTGGGCGTTGGCCCTACCCGGACCCAGTTCCGGCTGGCAAGGGCCAGAACACCTGCTGTCTCTGGCTCAGGCCGGGGGTGGGGGTGGGGGGAAGGTAGGGGCATTTCCTGCAGCCCAGGCCCAGGAGAGCCTGAGCGCGCGGCTTTCAGGCACGCAGAGATGGCCGGCTCCCCGCGACGCAGCCTCTGAGTTGAAACCCCAAGACTGGGGGTGTGCTGCTGTCCTGTCACTGACCATCTGGACCCTGGGACAGTTGACTTACCTTCTCTGAGCCTCAGTTTCTTCATTTTAAGGAGAAGATGGCAATCTTCATTGCCTCACCTTGTAGGGTAGATGTAGGGGCAAGTGAGGTGTCCCTGCAGGGTACAGCCGGCTGCATAATTTGCGGGGCCCAGTGCAAAATGAAAACGCAGAACCCCTTGTTGGAAAAGTATTACGGATGTCAGGACGGTGACAGCAGAGCGTTAGACTAAGCCTAGACGCAGCGCTCTGAGCACAGGACCCGTGCGACCACGCAGTTCGCACGCCTGTGATGCCGGCCCTGCTGCGGCGCCTTGGTTCAGCCTCCATCGCCTCTCAGTCTGGCCTTCCAAGTGGTCTCTCATCTCCAAGAGACCCCAGATCTTAGAACCCCAGGGGAGCTTTCCAAAGTTGACCTGATTTTTTTCACATTCTGGTTTCAACCGTCAAGTGGGGCCCATTGCTCTGATCAAGTATGATTTCCTTAGCTCCCCATGCGGCCTTGCCCAGTGCGGGGGTCCCTGCAGAGCTCCCCTCACTCCCTGTGCCAGGGTCATCCCCGACCACCAGTGTGGGCTCTGAGCACATAATCAGAACTCAGCAGATAGTACAGTGGCTTATGTGAGTGCCTGTATTTCTACCTTACCTCATTCCAGAAAGATCTTGGGGAAGTTGACGGAAACACGTACTTTACAACAAGTTTTTAAAAAATATAAATAGACTTAAAAATCAGGGCCAAAGGGAAATAAAGAACAGACTGGAGGAAAGATCTGAAAATCAAGCCAGCATTTCACATTTATTGAGCACTTACTAGTGCCTGACACTGTGGTAAGAGTCTTACCTGTGCTCATTTAATCCCACACCAACCCTGCAAGGCAGACACTGTTGTTATCCCACTCTACAGATGAGCCAGTGGAAGTGCAGCAGAGTTAAGGGACGTGATGGGTCAGCAGAAGGCACTGGGGTTGGAATGCTGTTCTTGTGCTCCAGAGCCCCACTTGTATCCTATAGGCTCATCTCTAAAGCTTTGCCCTTCCATTCACCGAGTTCAGAGAGAACTGAAACCCCCTCTAATTGGATTCCTTGGCTTTCTCATCTCTAATCCTTTCCCAGTAGTGCTCATTAAGAAGCTTAAAGTCATCAGCCTTTATATTTTTTTATTTAATTTTTAACTAGACTCATGTGGTCTGACACCTGATTCTGAAATTGTCTTTAAAGAACCCTCACTATGGTCTCACAGCTATTTAGAGCATCTCATTCTGGAGGGTCCAGGTTTTCCCACTCCGGCCACGGGGGCTTTAGAGTGTAGAGCATATGTTTAGCTTCTCATCTGGATGTGGAAGGGGATGGAAAAATCTCTCCTCCTGAGGCGGTTTGGACTCATTCCTGATACCATACTATCTTGAGACTGGGCTTTAGCCAGCTGTGGCCTCGTTAAGTTCTGTTTCCCATCTGGTAATCCTTTCATTTTTTATTTTGGAGTTGCTCCTGGGCAGTTTTCATCGGGCACTGGAGAGGCAGGCAGGGTGTGAGGAGGGCATTTGGGGTGAGGCTTACCCACCACCTCTGTATCAGTGAACATCAGCTCTGCTGTATGTTAGAATCACTGGAGGAGTTTTAAAAATCCCCAAACTCAGGTGGTGCTCCAGACCCAGTAATCAGGATCTGAGGGTGGGGGACTCGGGCATCAGTATTTTATAAAGGTCCTCACGTGATTCCAAGTGTACAGCTAAGATTGAGAAGACTACTCTAGATGCAGAGAACCCATATTAATCAGGCCAAGAGCACAGGGGCAGCCAGATGCCAGAGTGGGTCTTTGGAGGGGAGGTTGGGGAGTAGAGTCTGGTCCCATCTGTCCCCCCCCCGCAAGCACATTCCCTCTGGGACTGTTCTTCACTAGTAAAGCTGTCACTAAGGCAGGGCAGTGGTGGTGGCGTTACCTTTCCGTGGATATCCTTGCTTTTCAAAGTGTGGTTCCCACACCAGCAGCTTCAGCATCACCTAGGAACTTGTTGGAAATGCAAGATCCCCTGGTGATTTGAATGTACAGTAAGATTGACTAACTCAGCATCTCCCAGACTGTGCCGCTCCATAATGGGTCCCCCATTTGGAGATCCACAGCAAGTGCCTAACTTTCTAAAGGCTCTGAGAAGTCCTGCACAAAAGGAACCTGAGTCACTTAGCCCGGCTTTTGCCAAACTTACTATCTAAGCCACCCTTGTTCTTCATGGGGCGGCCAGTACCATTTCTCAGAATATTATTTGGGAAACAGCTGTAATTGTTCCTTTAAGAAAGTGGTAATTAGCCTAATTGTCTGTTGTCAACTTTAACATTTAGGTCTGTTAACTTAATTACATTGGTGTCTATGCAGGAAAAGTACCGAATGGGAAAAAAACCTGCCAACACTAGCATGTATTGGTTTTTAAAAGTCTTGACCCTTGGGAGAGGCAGGAGGAACTCAGGGTTCCCTGTACTACCAAGAACTCGGGGATACGTAAGTTGCTTTACAAATCTTCTCATCCTCTGAGTGGGCATTATTCCTATTTTACATCCAGGGAAATTGACCCCCAGAGATGCTGGGTCACATAGCTGGTGCATCTAGGGGTCCCTGGGGGACCAGCACACACACCTGACAGTAAAATCCTCCCCTTGAATGCTTCCTTCTGGAATCTCCTGGGCAGCACAGCTGGACAGGAAGCAAGATCCGTTTGAAAGGGACTGAATGTTCTGTTTATCCAAAAGGTGGAAACCCTATTTGAGATGAGAGACCCGGCTGTTACCAAAGTTTAGTCACAGGTCCCTGAATATTGAGTGCTGGTGATGCTTTTCTCTCTTGAGTTGCCATCTGGGGCTCGAATTGCTCTGGAGGAGGAAAGGAGGCAAGGCGAATCTTACTAGTAATGCCTGATGGTTTCTCAGCTGGTGATGTGTTGCACTCTGTGCTGGGCATGTCATTGGACTTGAAAGTCACGCTGGCTCCACGAGATAGATACAATTATTAGTCATTTATTTTTCTATATTTTATCTTCTTTTTTTTTTAGATTACTATTTATTTATTTATTTTATCTTTTTAATTAACATACAATAAAAGTTGCCTTTTTTGGTGTATTCTTCTGTGGAAGTCAAGACTTTACATCATGTAACCACCCCCGCAGTCTGGATACAGAAGTTTCATCCCTCCAAGAAACTGTAATGCTATCACTTTATAGTCATACTATTAATTCAATTTTTAAAAATTGTGCTAAGAACACTTAAAATGAGATCTACCCTCTTGACAGATTTTTTTGTTTGTTTTTGTTTTTTTTTTGCGGTACGTGGGCCTCTCACTGTTGGGGCCCCTCCCGTTGCAGAGCACAGGCTCCGGATGCGCAGGCTCAGCGGCCATGGCTCACGGGCCCAGCTGCTCCGCGGCATGTGGGATCCTCCTGGACCGGGGCACGAACCCATGTCCCCTGCATCAGCCGGCGGACTCTCAACCACTGCGCCACCAGGGAAGCCCTTGTTGTGGTTTTGATATGCGTTTCCCTGATGATTAGTGATGTTGAGCATCTTTGCATATACCTGTTGGCCATTCGATTGTCTTATTTTGGGGAACTGTCTATTCAAGTTCTCTGCCCAGTTTTAATCAGGTTATTTGGTTGTGGGGTTGTTGTTGTTGTGTGTTTTGTGTGTGTGTGTGTGTGTGTGTGTGTGTGTGTGTGTGTGTTTTGCTATGAAGTTGGAGGAGTTTCTTATGTATTTTGGATATTAACCACTTTTCAGATACATGGTTCGCAAATACTTTCTCCCAGTGAAGAGGTTGCCTTTTCCCTCTGCTGATTGTTTCCTTTATTAATTCAGTTTTAAAACAGGAAGCCAAGGTTCAGAGCTGGGAAGTGAACTGGCCCAGGGTACGCAGCTGAGGAAGTACGGGACCGGGACTTGACCTTGGGTCTGTGATTCGAGAGCCAGGGTACTTAACCATGGTGCTCTTCTGCCTCGCTGGTACCTTGACATTGTCGATTTTTATGACCATCCACCAGGTCTCCACTATCATTTTCTCTCTTGCTGTCACATCAGGAGCCACTGACATGTAGAATTTAACTAAAATGTCCCTTGACTACTTTGGAAGAAATCTGATGATATTTGACTTGTTTTGATGTTTTGCTGAGTCCAAGGGTACCTTCATGGTGTGGAGCAAGTGTCTCCAAATCTTCAGGGGAAAGTGCTAGGTCGTGGGCCACCCTTTCAGAACGTCCTTCTACACTGCAAATTCCTCCGAGGGCTGCCTTGACCTGTAAGCTTCCATTTTCCTCATCTGCAAAGTGGGGTGCTCATACTTTCCTTGCAGGATTTTTTTGAGGATGGGATGAGCTCGTGTGGAATGTGGGGCCGTTTCACTCGTTGTGGCCTTCCTTGGCAGCATTGTCCCAGTGCTCCTCGCCGAGCTCTGGTAGACCTGAGCACAGGGGCATCTGGGGGGTGGACATGGTAAAGCTGGGGCCCCTTGGGTTTGCAGGACCAGTGATGCGCTCCCGTGAGAACACCTGGGGCGATTCAGCCCAGAGCTGGGCTCCCCTCTCTAAGTGGCACCCACACGGTGACCCCAGACCCCAAGGCATTAATCTCTGGTGGGAGAGAAAACGGTCAAATGGTCACATACCCAGATGTCCCCAGGCCCTGGGCAGGTATCACGGGGTTGGGGACAGTTGGGTGTGCCAACTGGGCCCATCAGAGAGTGACGCTCCATTGGGAAGGGGCAGCTGTCTGTGGCTTGTTGCCCTACAGATTACCCAATTTTTTAGGAAATGATGAAAGTCTGATAAATTGTGTGAAAATGATTAGTAACTGCTTCCAGTTTTATTGCTGTTGAACGTTATGCTGGGCCAAACCAAAGCCTTCTGAGGGCTGATGATGGCCTGTGGCTGGCGGCATGCAGCCTGTGTGTCACACGTATCAGTGAACGAGCACACACTCGCCGGGTGGACAGGACTTGGGGCGGTGCCCCTGGACTCTCGGGAGGTGGTCTGGTGGGTCTGGGCTCGGAGCCGGGGGCAGAGGAGTCGAGGGACCCCCAGGTTTGGGCAGAGGCATCCTCGGGGCACGATTCTTCCAGGCCTGGCAGCCATGGCTTCCCTTCTCTGGTTGGTGCTAGGGTGGCACTGCCAGCTCTGCCTCTGGACCTGTCTTTCCTCCTCAGCAGTCCCGGGGCTGGCCAAAGCTCAGTTTGAATGGCACTCCCTTCTCCAGATCCCTTAAAACCTTCAGCCCTCAGGTTGTCTCAGGTGACCTCCCAGGGCTGTGCTGTGACCACAGTGCCCCCAACAGTGCCCATTTATCAAGGGCCAGTCTGAAGGCCTTTCTTGGATTCAGTTCATCCTCACATCACGTAGGCACCAGGTGTCATTCCCTTTACCTGATGAGGATGCTGGACACAGAGGGGAAAGGACTTGGCCAAGGTCACACAGACCACAGGCAAGTGGAACACTCTGTGATGTCAGAGCTGGTTTTCTTAACCACACTTGCGTGTCCCGGAGGGGAGCATAATCACCTCGATTTTGGAGGGGCACTCCATGGAAACCCCCGATGTCAGCTGCTGTCTACTTAGTTGTGTTTACAATTTATTGCCATGGAAACCTTGGCGGGGAAGGGGGCTCTGGGTTGCCTGAGAAGGGGGCTGGGCCTAGGTGACAATTTCCAGTATCTAGGTGACACTGTGCATCTGTGGGCAGGAGATTACCGCTGAGCCCCTGCTGGGGAGGTGGGGTGAGGGGTGCAGCCCTTCCTGTGGGGAGCAGGTGGGGCTGGCCATCCTGTCCTTTCTCTGGCTGGTCTTTGGAGCCCCAGTCAACAGGCCAGGAACAGGCTGGGGTGGTGGAGTCATTTGTTCGTTGAGCATATTTCTTTTTTTTTTTTTTTGCGGCACGCGGGCCTCTCACCGTTGTGGCCTCTCCCGTTGCAGAGCACAGGCTCCGGACGCGCAGGCTCAGCAGCCATGGCTCACGGGCCCAGCCGCTCCGCGTCACGTGGGATCATTCCCGGACCGGGGCACGAGCTCGCGTCCCCTGCATCAGCAGGCGGACTCCCAACCACTGCGCCACCAGGGAAGCCCCCGTTGAGCATATTTCTTGAAGGCCTACTGTGTGCCAGGCACTGTTCTCGAAGCTGGGTAGATATAGCACTGAGCCAGACAGACAGTTCCTGTCCCCCCAACCTCACGGAACTTGTGTTTTAGTTCTGGTATTTGGCGTCTCTCTTTTTTTAAATTAAAGACACTTTTTAATTTTGGAATAGAGTTACGGAAAAGTTGTAAAGATGGTACAGATACCTCCAATCCGGTGTTCCCCAGACTTTATTTTGGATTTCACCTGTTTTCCGCTAATGTCTTTTTTTTTTTTTTTTTTTGAGGGACTGGTTCTTTATTTCAAAAGGACACATCAATTTCCAGTATCAGAACAGTTACACTGTTGGTTTTTCTTTCTCCCAGTCGTCCCCCAGAGAGATCACACCAAAGGAGAGTACATTTTAAGCCAATTAAGCTGCAGGATGCACACCTAACAGACCTCACTGAAACCTCAACAAAATGCGGGGGAAAGAAACTTGAAAAGATCAGCACACTGCCAGCCCACCGACTGTAGAGAGCTCTCACAGCCAGAAGGGGTGACCAGTGTGCCCCAAAGAAGCAAAGTCTCAAAATAATATAAAATTTAAAAAGTTTTGTTCCACTAATGTCCATTTATTGCTCCAGGATCCAATCCAAGATCCAACATTGCATTCAGTGGTCACGTCTCCCCAGGCTCTCGTTGGGGACAGTTCCTCGGTCTTTTTTTTTTTTTTAATTTTTTAATTCTTGTCTGCGTTGGGTCTTCGTTGCTGCGTGCGGGCTTTCTCTAGTTGCAGCGAGCGGGGACTACTCTTCTTTGCGGTGCGCGGGCTTCTCATTGCGGTGGCTTCTCTTGTTGTGGAGCGCAGGCTCCAGTAGTTGTGGCTCGCAGGCTTAGTAGTTGTGGCGCACGGGCTTAGTTGCTCCGCGGCATGTGGGATCTTCCCGGACCAGCGATCGAACCTGTGTCCCCTGCATTGGCAGGCAGATTCTTAACCACTGCGCCACCAGGGAAGTCCCCAGTCTTTTTTTTTTTCTTTTTAAAATTTTATTTTTTAAGTTAATTTTTATTGGAGTATAGCTGCTTTACAGTGTTGTGTTAGCTCCTACTGTATAGCAAAATGAATCAGGCATACATATATGTATATCCCCTCCCTTTTGGATTTCCTTCCCATTTAGGTCACCACAGTTCATTAAGTAGAGTTCCCTGTGCTATACAGTATGTTCCCATCAGTTGTCTATTTTATACATAGTATCAATAGTGGATATGTGTGAATCCCCGTCTCCCAGTTCCTCCCACCCTCAGTCTTTCTTGTTCTTCATGACCTTGGCAGTCTTGAAGAGCACTGTCCAAATGTCCTGTAGAACGTCCCGCACTCTGGGTTTGTCTGATGTTTTCTTGCGATTAGACTGGGTCGTGGGTGGCGTGCCCTTCTGAGCACATCCTGTCAGGGGTACCTGGCATCCACATGACGTCACTGGTGGCACTGCCCTTCAGCTGGATCAGGCAGCATTTGCCAGGCTGCCCCCACCGTATCACTCCTTATTGATCAACGGTCCTTCTCCTGCCCATCTTCACTGTCAGCTGGCCCTCCTGTAGGGAAGCGGACCACCAGTGTCTAGAATCCCTCGTGCAGGTTCACGTGTTCACCGTTAGCAGTGACTCTTTCTGCTCCGCTGGTGCAGGCCGCCCCGCACTGGGCACCCGTATCACTTCTGAGGGGGTAGGAGGTATCGGGGTGTGGAGTGGTCTGGCCCCCCACGCCGCAATCTTTCCATTACGCCCCATGCCCTCTGAAAGAAGAGCCAATAGAGAGGGCTGTAGGAGCCATAAGAGTAGCCTGGAAAGAACTAGGAGTACTTCATCCAGCCCAGGGAAGCTTTATTTTTAGGCATTTTATTTAGACAACTAAAAACAATTAGATGTTCGGAAGCAGTGTACAATGAGAGATCAAACCTGTTACTTTATCATGTATTCCCCCTCTTCTTTATAACTAAAGCAAAAAAAAAAAAAAAAAAAAGGCTTTCTCCTTTAAGGGAAAAGTCGGAAAAATAGGTCAGTATATTTTCCCTCTCATGATAACATAATATTTTCCCTCTCATAATAACAGTATATTTTCCCTCTCATAATAACATAATAACAATAACTACAAGAAATTCAACTGTAATAAGAGAAATTGGGTGTTGGTTTGCACATATTCATTAAAAAGACAACAGACCATCGTACTACAAGTTGGTTAGTTCCAGCACTGGAGCTAATTCATATTCCTCATTGTTTACTGCTCATGTTTACCTTAAGCAGAGAGTAACTCTGGAGGCTGATGCCTTTCTCTGTTTGTTTTAGTCCATAAGTTGTGTACATCTGCCTGATGCTCAGGCCTTAACTTCAGGAGTTGCACTATAGATGGCATCAGAATTCTCTGGAGCAATTTCTTCTAGCTCCTCTTCCGCCGTCTCTGGAAAACTGATCCTCGGCTTTGCCAGCTCACCACTGTCTTCTTCAGGAAGCACGCATTTCCAAAGGCCGTATGATTTTCCTACCACAGTCTGCCATAGTCTCAGTGTTCCATCTTCAGAACCACTAGCATAGCATTGTCCATCAGGACTAAACCTCACACAGTGAATGGGACCAAAGTGTCCTTTGTAGGATTCTAATTCTTCTCCACTCTTATAATCACACTTACAAAGTTTAAAATCTTCACCCCCTGCAACAAGAAATTCTTTCTCAGGATGAAGAGACGCAGAATTGATGGTTGCAGGAGTTTCAAAAGATTTAATTGGGTCCAAACTTAACTGCACTGTGAAAAGCAGTAGATCGTCCATAAGTTATTACCGAGATCTCTCCCTCCGGAATGTATTCCGTACTGCAAACAGACATATTAAAATGGAGAGATTTCACTTCTGTCATAGCAGCATGATCCCAAAGGCGAACGGTTTTGTCATCAGCTGAAAGGATCTGTTTATCCTCGCTGCACCATAGAGCCTTTTTAATACCAGAGGTGTGACCACTGATTTCCTTAGGTTCTGCCTCAGGTTTGTTCAAGTCATATATGCATAACAGTTTATCCTGTCCCCCGGTTAACAAGTAATTACTGTCCTGTGTAAAATCCAGCCTTGACAATGTGTTTATGAGCCAGCGTCATCCATTCATCTCCTGAGACAGCATCCCACACTTTGGCTGTGAAATCTGCAGCTGCTGTAGCTGCTGTGGTGGCGTCCTTATTTAATGTTACATCCCAAACAGCACCCTCATGACCCAAAAATGTTCCAGTCCAGTCTCCTGTATCTCCCTGGCGTAGCATAGGTTTATCATCTTTGCAAGCACCGATTAGGCAAAAGCCGTAAGGCGTGATGCCACGGAAGGCCAAATCCACCACAGGCTGCGTGTGACGTGTGGCCCGCGCAGGTGAGCGGCCTCATTGCCACGGCGGCTGCGAGCCTTGCGATCCGGCGGGGGTAGAGGAGGGGAGCCGAAGGTGGTCTGGTCTTTTCTCTCCTCTTGGCACCGACTCCTCGAGGTGCCTGCCCCCCGCCCTGACTCTGGGGTTGGGCCGGAAACGCGAAAAGGCCAGTCCGGTGGCCCCGAGGTCAGAAAGGGGTTAGGGATGGGTCAGGGAGTCTGCAACAGACAACCGATCCACTGCTGTCAAGGGAGGGAAAGTGGGGGAGGGGGAGAACCGGAGAACTGGCAGCCCTGACCCGCACCATCCAGGGAAGCGTGTTAAAGACTCATCCCACGGTCTTTTAGTCCCCTTACTAGACAGGGTGGTAGGCCTGGCCCCAGCTAATTCCTGTGGATTCAGGAGGTGGCGGTTGGCTCGGATGAGACGCATCTCTCCACTCGTCTCTGCAGGCTGAGATCGCACCCACCCTCCTGGGCCAGCCTTAAGCCTTATCCACCTCTGTGAGCCCTCCCTGTTCTTGGGGAGTGGTGATGCGCTGAGATTTTCCCGAAGCCCTCCCTGACTGCGCTCTCCTGTCTCCATCTGGCTCGGTGCCATGCGGCTCCCTTCCCGCCTGGCTTGCCGGGCTCCAGGCCATGGCAGTGTCACTTGTGCCGTCTCCTGCAGGACCCAGCCCAGGGACTGGCACATAGTCAGGGCACAGCAGTTCCTGGGTGATGTGCTCAGCAGAGGCTGCGTCGCACTGTGGCAAAGTAACGGCTTTGTGCATCTCCAACAGTCCTGGGTTTGAGTCTCGGCTTCACCACTTCCCAAATGTGTGACTTTGGGCAAGATGCCCTCTGGGTCTCAGTCGCCTCACTGAAAGATAATAAGCCCACTACTCAATAGTGCCTGGTTCCCAGCGCTGTCATGAGGACTAATTGAGCTCATCTCTGTAAAGCCCTTCAGATTATGCCTGGCATCTGTTAGGTGCTCAGTTATCATTCTTTACAGAGGAAAGCACCAGGATGTCAGGCTGGTATATAGAAACTAGACTAGAGATGGCCCCTTTGTATTAGCCTAAGTCAGCTAATTCCTATAAACAACCTGAAAATCTCAGTGATTTAATGCAACGGAAGTTCATTCCCAAGGTGGTGGGGATGCTATGCCCCTAGCAAGGAACCCTGCCCTCCGTCTTGTGGTTCTTCCCCAAGAGGATGTTGGATTCTTTCTGAGGCCCTGGCAGTGCGGGGAGAGAAAGGGAGGCCGTGGAGGGTCTGGATGTGGTGCTATCACTTCTGCCTTGACCCGGGGAACTGGCCTCACCCAACTCCAGGGAGGGTCAGGAGATCTGATTGGGCCGTGGACCCAGGAGGAAGAAGAAAGGACGGGCCTTGATACATGTGTCACTGGCAGAGGTGGTAACTGCAGTCAGTATATTCAATCTCCCACCATTCTGGTACCATCTCCCTAATTTGGGGGTGTGTTCTTAAACAACATGTGTTATTTACTCAATAACTTTTATGGAAACTACTCAGTTTTTGAATTTAACATGTTTGTTTATAAAAGGTAACTTTATAACATCTTTGAAAATGGAAAAGCAGTATCACCTGCCACAAATAGATACAGATAATTGCAAGCCTGTTCCGTCCTAGCTAGCTGGTGCGTGCTACAGTAGCTGGGTCTGTTAAAAAAGGGATGTTAGCAAGTGCTAGAGAAACGAGAGGATGACAGCCGGATAGCACCACCTCGAGACGTTCTCTTTGAGGTTCTCGGAACACTCAAATGAGAGCTGAACAGGCAATGGCCTTCTCACTGTGAAGTCTGAAGCCATTTAACCACCAGGTCCCCACATGGCCTGAAATCACCCAGGTCACACCGGTGGCATAGGTGCCACATTTTGGGAAATGCTGGCTTAGGGGACAGTCAGCACACAATTTGTGCACAGGCAAATCCAAAACTTGGTGCAGAGAGAGGTAGATGAAATCACCTGTCACCTCGTAGCACTCAGGACTTTATAGTTTCCACCTTGACCTATGAGGGGAATTAATGGTGTCACTTAACCGATGGGAAACTGAGGCCCATAGCAGGGCATGACCCCCGGCTCCCCTGCAGGACTCATGGCCTTTCCACTGTCCCTGGCTGCCATCTTTGGTCGGGGAAAGCTTACCGCCGTAGGTTAGACCATGTGGGCAGGGGTCATGTGTATTCATGCTGCTCTGTCATCTCTCTGCCCCTCTCACCCATCACCTGCCTGGTACACGTGACTGTGCTGGCACAGGAATGCCTGTCTCCCAGGCCTGCTTCAAGGAGCCAGGAAATCAGAAGCTGACCCTGGGCATGCTTGGGTACTTGTCACCCACTCACTGGCCCAGTGGGTGACACAAGATTTGTGTGGGGACTGCATCAGTGGATGCTCTCCCTGGGGAACTACTTACCTGCCTGCTGTTAAGGGGAGGGCTCCCCGTATGTCCTGGCCCATCTTTCTGAAGTTGTTTTGCAGTCCTGACTCAGGTGGACTCCACGAGTGGTTTGCTCACAGGGTAGAGGAGTCCGGCTTCCTCTCCTGCTCCTAAATCCCTTCCCACAATGTCCCACTCATTCCAAGTTATGCCAGCGCCAAGCCCCACTCATTGAATACAGGCAGTGTGCCCCGGATCTCCCAGCAACATGGCCAAAGGTATTGTTACTCCCATTTGTGGGGATGAAGAGATCAAGGCCCAGGGAAGCAGGGTTCATTCATTCATCCATTCATGCACTCACTCAAAGGTTAACTGGGGAGGATTCCAGGGACAACAAGACTGACATTGTCTTTACTGTCGTAGCATTTCCAGGGTAGTGGGGAAGGTGGGCAGGATGACAGTGAACAAATAATTGCCCAGATGGTTAGTGTCCAGATTGGTGAGTGCTGAGGAGGAAGGAAAAGGAGACAGGTGATAACGAGTTTGCGGAGAAGTAGCTCGCTGGATTAGCTTGGCCAACTGGTGCCCTTCCTCCAAAAAGATCTTCCCAGACAGCGTACTTTATCTAATTTGGGTCACCCCCCCACATCCCTTCCCTGTGTGTATCTTTTTATCGCACCTGGACATGTCCTTCAGATCACTTAGCACAGTTGCAGTGATCTGTGTGTGCCATTTGTCACCTGATATCTGTCTGTCTCGATGGAGTCTAAGCTCTTGAGAGCAGGGACCAAATCTCTGCTCATCACTGGACCCTGGTACTGAGCCCAGGGTCTGCACACAGCAGGTGCTCAGAAAATATTTATTAAATGAAGGAAGGAGAGAATCAGATCTAAATCAGATCTAAATCTGTGGACTGTGGGGCCCATGCTCCACCAACCTCACACCTCCCACAGCTCAGAACTCAGACAAGATGAGACCCCGGAGACCTGGCAGAGTGGTCCAGATCTGCTGGGATTGGATGCTTTGTTGCCATATCTCTTTGTGTTTGGAGAAATGTTTCTAGTTTTCTTCTAAGAGTATAAGTGCATCAGAAAAGATTTATTTCTCTAACAGTGGGAATGGGAAATGTTCCCTACCGAATGTGTCCTGAGGAATTGGGAAATCTGGCATTACTCAGGCCCTGCCCAAAGTGGGAATGGGTGGCCAGCTGCCTGTCCTGATGGGAGGCTACCAGGCTCCCCTCACCCCTGCTAGCTCCGCTTGCTTGAAATGGCACTTTAGCCCCCAGAATCTGAGGTGGGGAAGCTGGGAGGGAGCAGACACCTGATATTCCGCACTCACCCCAGCCGGGGGCCTAGGCCTAATTGTTCCCATTTTGAGAAAACAGGCTCAGAGAGGTTGAGGGCTTGGCCCAGAGTCACACAGCCATCAAAGTAACAGCCAGCCCCTGACGTCAAGACTGTCCAACCCCCAGAAAATGATACTTTTCTGACTGTGGAGATTCTCCATAGTCAGATACTCCACCTGACTGTGGAGATTCAAGGTGCCCAGTTTTCAGTTTCAGTTGAGTAATCCTGTTCTCTCTAGAACTGGCAGGTTTCCCTAATCACCTGGGTCCTGTCCTGCCCCCCACCCTCAAGTCCGGTCCAGATGGGCCTGGGAGTCTGCATCTTTCAAAGTGTCCTCGGTGATTCTTAGGATCAGGTAAGCTGGGAAACCCTGAAGAGGGGTTCCCCATTATGACTTAAGTGTAGCTCTGGGATTGGGTACCACAAATCTTAATTAACTTAATAATGATTATCATAAAAGCGTCACATGGGGCTTAAGAGTTTAGAAAGCTCTTGGAAGATGAGTGTGGTCTGGGGATGATTGTTTGCAGATGAGAGCGCTGAAGTTCAGAGGGGCCACAGGAGTGCAGCTTTTCTGCACTTGGATCTCATACTTTTTCTAGTTTCCCGCGGAAGTGTTTGCATCCTGGTGAATGTTAGGTCCTCAGATTGTTCCTGATGACGTGGCTGTGGGTTTTGAGCCCTCTGTTCTGGGTACAGAGAACTAGCCCTGACCCATTCTCTGCAGTCAGATGTTTCTGGAAGCAGGGAAGTGAGAAGCCACAGATGCTGGACAGTTGGAGAGGGTGGGGATAGAAGTAAACACTTACTGAGCCTCTCCTGCGCACTGCGAATCTATCGTTTTATTCAGTTGTCACAACAAACCCAGGAAGTGAGGGCTTTTACTTACCCCATTTTACAGATGAGAAGGCTGGTCTGTGTTCAGGTTCCGGGCTGATTAGACTCTGTAAACACGGGAGCTGGGAGGGCATGGAGATGGGTGGAGCCAGCCCCTGCCCTTTGGAGCTGGGAGCCCCGCCCAGATTCACCCTGCAGGCCAGGTGGCAGGGCCGGTTCCACTCTCTGTCCTGCCCAGTTTTCCCCGACCTGGCTTTGGTTGACCGAGCTTCGAAACTGGGGCACTCTCCAAGCCAGGTGGTTTGTCAGAGCTGAGTTAACCCTGAGTCAAAGGAGGAATGAGAGGGTTCACTCACCCGCCTCCTCCCTGCCCCGTCCCCACCCGTCCCTCCCTGGGTCAGGCCCCTCACAGTGGGGCCACACAGACGTGTCACCCAACTTGGACCTCTGCCTGCCTCACACTCACTGGAACATGAAGAGTCAGCTGCCCGGGACTTAGCTTGTTCTAGAGCCATTGTTGTGAGGTCCCGGGCAGACCTGGGATAGCTGGGCTTTGAAGCCTGGCACATCTGGGTCCCAATCCTGGTGCTTCTGCCCCCCTCACTGTGTGTCCTTGGGCAGCTCACTTCACCTCTCTGAGCCTCCCTTCTGGGGACATAAACCCTGACCTCACAGGATAACTGCTCGGAGTTGAGAGCACCTCCCACAGCTACTGGCTCATCGTAGGTCCTAATTCAGTGACGGTGACGCCTCGACTTCCTTCCCCCATTTATGAAACTTCCTGTCATACTTGATCTAAAACAGAGATTTTAAACTGGCAGCATTGGGGGTCAAATTCTGCCCAATCACAGATGTGATTATTTGGTCCTCACATTTAAAAAAAAGTTGAAAGTTAAACGCCAGCATTTCAAATTAGGAGATTTCACATAAAAATCTGGATTTCCAGTGCCTCTAGAAGAATGGGGCTCCCAGGCTTCACTGGCCAAAAGGAGACTGGCAGAGAATCAGAATCAGGTGTATTATCGTCGAGGGGAGGGGGCAGCATTGCATTGCATCGCTCATGCCTCCACTTTGAGCCTAATGATTAAAGATTCTCTTAAGACCACCCCACAAGGAAGGAACAGTGACTCAGAAATTCAAAAAAAAAAAAAAAAAAAAAAAAAAGAAATGGCTTTGAATCTTTCAGAACACTGGCGCAGCCTGCCCAGGTGCCATGTGTCAGTGGGTTAGCTGGCAGGACCTGCTTCCTGCAGACCAGTGTCATCTAACCCAGTCCACCTCCTACAGGCCTCATGCCAACAGTGGACACCAGGGAGCCGGTCAGGGAGGTCTCCCTTTGGAAAGAGCCAGTGGCCTTTGGGAGACAGTGGAGACCAGGGTTGAGAGCTTGACCTCTGAGCCTCCCACCAGGCTATCAGTGCCTTGCTCTGCCTTCGTCACCGTTGGGTCCCCGGGGCCCAGGACAGTGACGGGCACACTGAAAAACGTGTTGAACAGTGAGTGAGCAGTCTCCCTGGAGTTGAACCGCAGCCCTACTACTTGCAGAGTTGATTTGCTAGCACTTTACCCACATCATCAGCGGGGATGGTGGCGGTACCCTCCTCCTGGGGGACAGTAGAACTTCAAAGAGATAACGGCTAAATGGCTCAGCACGACACCCACCGTGGTAAGTGACCAGTACGTGTGGCTGTGATGATTATCTAGTTGGCACAGGTATTTCTGTGCTTGAACCTTGATACAGGCCACCACTTGGGCCTCTGACCCTGCCGCAGGGTGGTGGTGTGACAGCTGCCTGAGCGCGCTGCTGGTAACAGCCCGGAGGAGAGCGGGCACGTGGACTTGACCAAGGGTGCGGACCCCTGGGGAGAACCACCTGTTTGTCAGCTGGTGTCACTCCCTAGTGTGGAGACGTGGGATGCGGACGTGATGTCCACCCTCCCACAGGCTGAACTGGTTGGCCATGTGCTATTGTTGCCTGAAAGGTATTGCACAGAAGACACATGGGTAGGAATGTGCCCTGGGCCCAGCAGCCTCCATGACGTGTGAGCCACTCCTGAGTCTGCTACAACCCAGGTGGAAGCAGCTAGAAGAGTCACAGCTACAGCCGCCACGGCAGTGCATGCTGGCCTTTAGAGTCCCTTTCTAGCCCCAAGGGCTCCGGAAGTGGAAGGGCTGGTCAGGCTACCCAAAGTAGAGCGTCTTCCTCAGTGGGACCTTCCGCTTGATACCTCTTGGCGGTTTTTAGCGCACGTACCCAGCATTTCCCTCCCTTGGTCACCCACAGCGGCTCTTTGGGGGAGGAGTCACCCCTTTCACAGATGGGAAAATTGAGGCCCAGGGAGTCACAGTCTGCCCAGCTGGCTGGGGGCAATTTGCTCGTTCAGATGATTCCCACGGCCCCACCGAGAGATCGTGATATGGGGAATCAGGGCCCCGGCCTCTGTATTTTTTTTAAAAATAAGTTTATTTATTTAATTTATATATTTTTGGCTGCTTTGGTTCTTTGTTGCTGTGCGCAGCTTTCTCTAGCTGCGACGAGCGGGGGTACTCTTTGGTGCGGTGCGCGGGCTTCTCTTTGCGTGGCTTCTGTTGTTGCGGAGCACGGGCTCTAGGCACGTAGGCTTTGGTAGTTGTGGCATGCGGGCTCAGTAGTTGCGGCTTGCGGGCTCTTCAGTAGTTGTGGTGCATGGGCTTAGTTGCTCCGCGGCATGTGGGATCTTCCCGGGCCAGGACTCGAACCCCTGTCCCCTGCACTGGCAGGCAGATTCTTAACCACTGTGCCACCAGGGAAACCCCGGCCTCTGTATTTTTAAGCAACCTCTCTGGGGAGTTGTAATGATCAGGAGAGGGGGGAACCCAAGTAGGGACTCCAGTTTCGTGCTCTGGCCCTGCTGTTTGCTCAGTCAGCCAAATCATCTACTTCCGTGGGCTTCCCTTCCTCAGCTGTGAGATGGGGAGAGTAAGTAGTACCCACCTCAGAGGATGGTTGTGAAAATGCCGTGGTCGGTCAGTGTAACATTCTCAGGATTTGGGGAGTATTGATTTGTTGCTATTGTTCCACATGGGATTTGTTACAAAAGCAATTTAAGAAACAAAAAAGATACCTGTGAGTAATTTACAGCAGTGTCTTCTCACCTCCTTTGAGGTAGGAGTCTTAGGATGCTGGGATCAGGGTTGCTCTGCCCCCATTTTAGAGGTGAAATGACTGAGGGGGCAGGCTGGACTTTGGAACTCCCACAGGGGCGTGGCAGGTGTGGAGGTGGCTGCCTCGGGTGGGGGCAGCAGTGGGGTGGGGTGTTAGAGGTCACCGCACCCCACCACCACCTCCCCAGCGTGGCCTTTCTCAGAACACCAGGGAACACCTCTGGGTAGGGATGGTCACGCTGCCTTCCAGGAGGGCCGCGGGGGTGAGAGAGGAAGCACACCCACCTGCCTCCCACTCCTGGGCTTGATCCAGGCAACACGGCCTCTTCTGTTCCCCCTCACTTCTCCACTGGTGTCTTGGCTGCGCCAGAAGTTCTCCCTAAAGCGTGTCTGCTGAGATGGTCTCAGTCCATCCAGCGCCCTCCTTGCTCATTTGCTCATTCATTCATGTAACTTATCCGTTGAGCACCTACTGTGTGCCACGTGCTGTGCTGATGCTGGTGTGTGGAGCTGAACCCCACGGACATGGTACCCACTCTCAAGGAGCCTCCATTCCAACAGGGAAGAGAGTTAAACCATCAAGAGTTATCTGAGCAAGAATGTCCAGGGATCTTTGGGGATATTCTGATCTACCTTGGTGCGGAGTTCTGAGAGGACCTCCCCTAGTGCCACCTCGAGGCCTTGTGATGAGCAGAGCTGGGCAGGTGCCAGGGCAAGGGGTCCAGGCCCATCCAAAGGCAGAGGCAGGAGTGAACTGTCAGCACTTGGCGAACTGGCTGGAGAATGCATCGGGGGCACCGTGAAGAGTGTGCCCTTGACCCTCAGCACAGTGGGGACGAGTTTGAGTGGGGAGCTGGGTTCTGTTTGTGCCGTGGGCAGCCTGCAAATCTGCGCTGCAGAGATGGGCCTGGGTGCAGCCCAGCGGGGACCAGGCCAGCAGCCGCTGGCTCTTTTGGTGTCCAGTCTTTCTGCCAAGAGGCCTCTTTGATTCACATTTTCCACATGGACTTGATGTTTTAGAAATGTTGACCTTCAACTAATCAAATGTCACTTATTAAATTGCAAGTCATATCCTTTTCAATTTACAAAAAGGACAGTGGGCCGGTGACTTAGTTCATGGCCTGTTGGCAGGAGGGAACTTGACAGCACTTGAGGCCAGAGAAAAGACACGTGCCTTATCAGTGACCCCCCTCCCCCATCCCCTGTCCCCATGTCCCCAGGGGGTGGGCAGCATGTCTTCTCAGTGAGAAGCTGAGCTGAGAGTGAGGCTGGGTTAGCAGCCAGGCTGGAGAAGCTGTGGCAAGGCTGGAATGCCAAGTCCAGGCGGGTGGACTTGAGCCTCCCTCTCAAGAAGCAAAGAATCCTCTTAGAAAGGTGAGGTCAGTTCCTGCAGGCCGGAGAAGAGTCAATGCCACGTAGGCAACGGCACCTGAGTAGAAAAGAAGGCAAAAGGCCGGATGTGTACAAACAGGGAGTGTGGGGGCGGGGGCGGCTTCCTGGAGGAGGGACACTCGAGAGGAGTCGGGTTGGGATCAGGGGAAGGGATGGCATTCTACCCGAGGGGTTCTGCAGCCTGATGAGACTGGGAGGAAGGGATAGCCGTGTGGGGAAGGGCAGAGGATACAACGGGCAGGTGAGGTAGGCCTGGTTTGTAGACCACCCAGAGGAGCCTGGCCTGGGGTCTGCATGTGTTGCATCAGGCAGTGGGGAGCCATAGCAAGTTCATGAGCAGGGACGGTGCTTAGGAAGGAGAAGGGGATCAAGTGAATGTAAAACTCCCTGGGGCATGGACAAAGGGGAACTAAAAGCCCGTTGGCTTGGGTCAGTATGTTTCCCAAGACAGTGGGGGAGTGTTCTCCCTGATGAGGTGACTGGTCCTTATTCACACCCTCAAGGAGACTGAAGACAGGACTGTCAGACCGTGGATGCCAACCTGAGGCTGAATCCACGCATATGAAATGCCTAAAGTACATTGTAGACAGATGGGCTGCCGTGGGAATTGTAGTCAAGGGTTGGGGCCCCTGAAAACCCCACAGCAGGAATTTCACAGGTGGGGAATTTAAAAGCATTTTGGAACATAACATTGGGCTCCCAAGGCCACTAGTGGACCTGAGGAACATGTTGATGTATGTTGAAGTTCACTAGAATAATATACTAAAGAGAATATCTGCTGTGTCAAGCATCTTAGATTAGGAATAACAGGAACTTCTTTCAGCTTCAGTTTCCTCATCTGTAAAATGGTCCTAATGATAGTGCCTGCTTGCTAAGGCTGTTCTGAGGATTAAATGGACTGATGCAGATGAGACGCTTGGCATTGGACTTGGCTGGGCTAAGTTCTCAGCTGATGGCCTGGACAGTCCCTTTCCTTCCTTCTTACCATCCTTACCTGCTAAAAGCATAAGCATCTCTGCTCCAGCAGTTTCAGGGAGATGCTTATAAATTTGTTTCACTTTCTTGCAGGGATGCCTGGCATAAGAGACTTTCCCCCTTGAGTCTAGGACTAGACTAGAGTCTAGACAATGGTGTGTGGCAATGAGCAGTCACAGCCCTGACCCCACCCCCTCCCAGCTGTGGGATCCCAGGCAGGTCCTTCATCCCCTTGGGTCTCAGTTTTGTCATCTGCAACAATGGGCTAGTACCCCCACCCCCACCCAGGCACTGTGTGAGGCAAGATGAAATAGTGTCTGTGAATTGTCAGCAAGTACTCCATCATGGCCACCTGGTCACCAGCCCCCAGGACCCCAGGCAGCCCTCATGTATGACTCAGTTCCCTCCCCACGTTCTTGTCTTCCACCTTCCTCTGTAGCTCCTAGAGTGTGGGTAGTAGAATCTGCGTCTCTCCACCTGCTCTTTGCTTTACTTCCCTTTTCACTTTTCATTCCCTGGGCTGTTTGTTCAGTCATTCATTCATTCGTCCATTCACTCACTCATTACGTACAAATATTTATGCTGTTCGTTGTGCTAGGCACCTGGGGGGGCCAGTGGTGAACGAGAGGCATATAGCTCCTCCTGTCGCGGCGTCTTCATTTTCAGCGATTAAATCAAACATCCAATTAAATTTGTACTTATCAGTTGATATGAGGTCTGTGAGGGGAAAAACACAGGGGATTCTTCTAGAGGTCAAGGGAAACCTCACGGCAGTGATGTTTCAGTGGCTGTCTGAAAGGTACTTGGGGTTCATTAGGGAAGGAGGCCCAGGTGGAGGGAACAGCATGGGCAAAGGCCCTGAGGTAGGGAGGTAGCATTGTCCATGTGGAAGAGGCTGCAGGACAGAGCTGGGGAGAGCCCAGGCTGGAGGACTCAGCTGGGCCAGGCCGTGAGGGACTCATAGGGCACGATTAGGAAGATGACCTTTATCCTAAGAAGCCTTTGGCCCCTGAAGCGTTTTAAGCGGATCTTCGTGAAGAGTTCACTCTGGACTGAAGGGGAAGAGCAGAGCAGTTAAGAACCTCCTTCAGTGTGCAGGTGAGGCTGATGACGTGCTACTGCACACCCCGGGTCCTTTACTCACACACTAGAGGAGCGACTCATGGCTTGCACTTAGCAAGACAAGAATCCTTGTGTTGGTACAGAAGAAAGTCACAGATGGCGGGATCGTATGTCCTGGAAGCGTGGGGTGGGGCCCAGGAGCCTTTGCCGAATCACTGCCTGTCACGTGACCATGATGATGGTAATGCAGGCTGCTCAGAGGAACCCAGAAAAAACCTACTGTGTACCCAGCAGATCCAAGTTCGTACTCTCAGCTGACCTTCCCAGCGCCCTACGGACAAGGGTGGGAGTGTCCTGTTGTCCAAAGAAAGAAAACAGGGTTGAGTGTTGGTGAGGGATCTGCCCAAGATCCTGAGGCTCCTGCCTGCCAGGTGTTTGGGGCCAGAGTCCCCACTTCCCTGTCCTGTAGGTAACAGCAGGGAGAGCACATCCGTCTTTCTGAAGCACTTTGGACGGGTAATACCAGGTCAGGAGGTTCTGTGGCCAGAGAGAGCCTGAGGCCAGAAGCCTCTCTGAGGCTGTGACTTTTGAGGCTCACATTGCCTTCTGACACCTACCTAGCCCAGGCTCCCCTTCACAGCTTCCCAGGATCCCCCAGACCTGGGTGGGCAGTGGGTGGCCTTACCTGGGATGGCTCTGCTGCCCTGCATGCCCCTTTCTGTGTCCCTCCACCCCCAGTTTATCCTTTGAGGCTTTGGGTCGAGGCAGGGCTGTTCCCTGTAAATACCAGTCCCCTTACATGAGCATTTTTCCTCTATGATTTTTCCTGTTTTGATGAAACACTGCTCTTGGCTGTACAGGTTCCCAAGAGGGAACCAAGGCCCCGGCTTGGCTAGCCAGTCATTCAGGAACTTTGCTTCCAGGCCGAGCCCCACACCCAGCCCGCATTCCGCCAGGGCCATAACCTTAACCTCCATGCACTGTGTGAATGGGGCCCGTCCCTCCCCCCCTCCCAATTCCCATGGTTCCCATGGCCACCTCCTTATCGCTATTCCCAGCTGACTGAAAAGGGCTGCATTCCAGCCCGAAGTTAGCCTCGCCCTCTCTCCCCCTTTCTGTTTTCTTCCAGACTGAGTTGAGGGGTGTAAGAGTTTACTAGGGTTAATGGTCCTGCTACCAGTGTCTGAGCCCACTGCATCCCTCAGGCCGCCTGTAGGGAAAGGATGGGGTGGTACCTTAGCCCGTTCATTCATTCGTGCATTCAGCAGATGCACTGAGCTCCTCCTGTGTGCCAGGCATTGTTTTAGGCACTGGGCATAAAAAGCGTGGAAGTTAACAAGTGTCACGGAGGTGAGGCGCAGCTGGTCTCTTTGGCTGAGCTTTGCAGGTTCCAGGGGCTGCCGGTCACCTCTCTGCCCACCTCTGTGGGGAGTCACGTTAATAGCCCCTCGGGTGGGGCCCCTGTGAGCCCAGTGTAGCCCTCATACCTCCTCCAGCTGAGTGCGGGCGAGATTCCAGCCCTTGCCCTCCGCCTCTGTCAGGTGTCCTTGAGCAGGACAGGCAGCCCACCCAGCTGGACACAGTGGCCTTGCAAAGACCACGGCACGGCCAGTAGGTGGTAGTTCTGGGATTTGGGAGCCAGGTTCCCCTCACTCCAAAGTCATTTCTTTGGGGTTCTTGACTGTTTGTCGGCCGGGTTATCTCTGTTGCTTTTTTTCCTGCGGTGTTTCTTGCCTTTCAGTGGTGCTGTGCCTACAGGCCTTGTCTTAATCCCCCAGCTCTGCCAGAGGTGCTTGTTGAAAGTATTTGTTCCGGGTAATTACAAGCTTTTAAACTTACTTTTGACGCACGTTTACCCATCCCATTCTCCTACGTGTTTGTCCATTACTTATTCATTCTTTCAACAAACAGCATTTATTCAGGACCAGGCCCCTGCGTGCCAGGGAGGGGAGGGACAGGTGAAGCAGACTTGTCCCCGTCCTCAGGGAGCTCATGGCTACGTGAGGCAGTGGGCTTGGTACTCCCAATGCAGGAGGTGGGCCGACCTGCCTGGGCCTTGATGCTGATGATGGGAATAGCTAACCCTGAGGCAGCGTTCTCAGGGCACCTGCGCCACCTTCTTGCATCTATTAACTGATTTAATCCTCGTGACCACCTCTGTGAGGTGGGTATAGGCTCTGTTATTATGAATAACATAATACATATCGGAAGCTAACTTGCCCAGGGTCACCTGGCTAGTGGCAGAGGCGGGATTTGAACCCAGGCTCCCTGGCTCCTCAGTCTGGGCCCTTAACTGCACCAAGCTGCGTGACCGTGAACTTGCTAGATAAAGCAATGGGAACAGAGCGTGCAAATCACAGAACTGCGAGAGAAACAGACTGCTCCGAGGCTCGCGTGGCAGAATCGAGGACAGCCTGAGTGGGAGCTGGTGCCGAGTGTGGGTCCCCCAGTCAGGGCAGGGGGATGGGCCGGGGCTCAGGTCCTCCCCAAGCAGGAGACCCAGAGTGATCTCCTGTGAGGAAGGAGCCAGGGCGTTGGCCGCACCCGTGTGTCTCAGTGAGCACAAAAACATATTCCAGAGCCAGACCCTGAGTTCCACAGTGTTTGGAGCCCTGCCTGAGGGCCGGGGCCAGTGCTGTGTGGAGGAGGAAGGGCCTGGCTGGGGCAGACGGAGGCCAGGCCAGCCGCGGCCGGAGCCTGGCTCTGTCGCTGACCGCCGGGGTCACTCTGGGTGAAATGCAGTCCGCCCTCCTGGGCACTCAGCACACTGCCGCAAATCCACTGCGGAGAATAATCTGGAGTTCTTTCCCTGGCCTGTAGGGCCCTGCGTGATCCATCCTCCCCCCCGTGTCGCTGACCTCATCCTGGGCCTTCTCCGCTCCCTGTGCTCCAGCCATGTGGGCATTGCTGCTCCTTGACCAAGTTGACCATGCTCCCATGTTGCCCCCACTGCTTGGATGCCCTCCCCGGGCTCTTGGCATGGTCAGCTCCTTCCCTCCCCTCAGGTCTCTGCTCAGAGGTCCTGCCCTGACCACTCAGCCTGAAGCGCCCCCATCACACGCTCTCAAATCACCCTGTGTGCTCCGTTGTAGCTCTTAGCACACTTCAGGACAGTCCCAACTCCCTTTTTAGCTCTGTTCCCTCCACGAGAACACAAGTTCTTCAGTTCATAGGCCTTGCCTGTCTTGTTCACTCTCGTTTCCCCAACACTATCAATGGTGCCTGGTGCTTGTGGACACTAAACGTTTGCTAGCTAAACGAATGAGCCTCAGTTTCCTCATCTGTAAAATGGGAAGCAGCTCGCTGATCTACTAAAGTTGGTGTAAAGATTAGAGCGTGTTTAGGTTAAGGTGCCTCGTACAGGCCTGGCACATAGTAGGCACTTAGGATTGGTAAATGAAGCACGTGCTGAGGCCCAGGTGTGAATTTCCAGCCTAGTATAGACTCTGTGGACGTTGCATAGCTGGGTTTTTTGACATTGCCAGAGCAGCCTGGTGCTCACCAGCTCTGAAAATCAGGGTGGTGAGTGGGGCAGGATGAGGAGAAGGAAAGAAAGAAAAACAGAGAAAAAAATGAGAAGGAAAAAGGCCTGGGATGCAGTGGATTGTTTTTTCATTGGAAACGTAGAAAGAGATGGTTTTTTGCAAGATCAGGTTTGCCCACTGGAAAATTTGTAAATTCCTGCCAAGATCCTTTTTTTTTAAGACCATTAAAAAGGAGATAGGGCACAGGTAATTCCAGTTAATAAATGTGGAAAGAATGATAGAATTTGAAAGTCACCATTAAAACTCCACAGTAATAATTATTTCAGTTAAAATCCACTAATTTTGGATGCCAAAATTAGTGGGCAAAAGTTTAAGCAGAAACAAGATACCTGTATAGTCTCAGAGTATCTCCCCCGAAATATTTAGTAATTACAAAGTGGGAAAATAGTAAGTGCCAGGAGAGTCCTGGCAGATCGAATCTTAGCCAAGTGATCAAGGCTAACAGCACAGGTGATAAGACATATGGCATCATGTCCCCGACGTGGGGTTCTGAGGAGGGCACAGCACTGTGGGATTCTTCCCAGAGATGCACAACCTGACTTAAATCACCGGAAAACATCAGACAAGCCTGGTTTGAGAGGTATTCTACGAAGTAACTGACAAACACTCTTCAAAAATGTCACAGTCATGACAGACAAGGAAAGATGCGGGACTGTCACAGATTAGAGACTAAGGAGGACCCCGGATTGTATCCTAGACCAGAAAAAGGACATTACTGGAAAAACTGGTGAGATCCTAATCAGGTTTGTCTTTTCCTTAATGATACTGTACCCAGGTTAATTTCCTAGTTTCGAGAATTTTTCTGTGGTTTTCTCTGGTTCTGTAAGATGTGAACATGAGGGGGCACTGGCTGAAGGGTGTGCTATCTGTGCAACTGTTCTGTAAGACTCAGATTATCATGAAATAAAAGGTTTAGAAGGATGGCACTAGATAAAGGGGGAAGATAAAGAAGTATGGCAGGAAAAAATCTAACGGAGACTTCATTATGGCATTCAAACCGCGCAAATGAGTATGTGTTTGCAGAAAGGCCCGGTGATGGTGACGGGAGTTCTAAGGCACGGAGGTAGGCACCTTTCAATTGAAAAATCCCGTTTCCTTGAAGGATTTTCCGCAGCTGGTTGGCTGTCTGACCTTGACTTTGCCCTTCCTTAAGGGGCTCTGGTTCTTCTCTCCTGAGTTCTGTCACCGCTTAATCAGCAGAGGGTATGTCCTTTAGTGACGCCCATTGATGTCAGGCTGTACGAAGGCACGGTAGGATTCACCAGCCACAGATTCGGGAAGTCCTTAGCAGCGTCTGCCAAATTTATACCATTCCCGGGCCACTTTCACACTTTTGCCGTATCTACCTCTACCCATACTATTATCAACTTTCTGTTTTATTTATATGGACCCACTTTAAAGATTCGAATAGGTGAGTTAAAAAGAAAAGGTAAAACCAATGTCATTTGCCGTGAACCCAAAGTATCCATAAAATTCAAAGCAATGACTTTCAAAGAAAATTCGAGCTTAGGGCTGTTGCTGGTAGACGGTTCTGAGCCTGAAACCTGCTCTTCCGTTTATTAAAAGGTGAGATTGTTAGGTGTTAAAAGACCCTCTGGAACCAAAATGAGACTTTCTTCTAGACTCATTCAAGAGAATTGATGGAGAAGTAGAGTGGGAGGAACTCCCTCACTGGGTGATTCATGTGAATTGCTGCCCTACCCTGGTTCCACCTAAAACCATCTCATGCGGGACCACGGAAGCTCCTCCAGAGCCATCTAGCCCTCCCTGAGGGGCAGGAGACCAAGGACCCTGGGGCCCAGCTGGCCACACCTGTCAGCCTGGGCAGCCGTGAGCCCTCCGTCTGCCTGGCCCACCCCTTTCTTCTAGCCCCAGGGATTCAGATCTGACTTTGTGAGCCCAGATCTGAAGCCACTTCCTCTGGCCAGCTGTCCCTGGTCTGCCCTCAACTTCAGAACATGTTGGCTTTAAAAAAAAAAAAAAAAGAAAGAAAGCCAACGTCTGACTTTCTAGGAGATACAAGAATTATTCTCATACTATATTATTGTTCCTACTTAATTCCAAGAACCAGGCTTTATCATGCTGAGGTGGTATCTGCTGTGTCACAGAGCTGCGTGGGGTTCGATAGAACAGGGCTCTTAATCATTTTGACATCTACCCTTTGTAAGAAATACATTTTATATTGCAACCCAGTGGACAACATGTAAACACTCAACATAGCAATCCTTCCTTTATACAGGCAATGCAAACAGCTATTTTTTATTCTATTGTAGCATTTTTTAAAATGCTGGTTACAGCTCACTAAGTTGATTTCTCAACTCCCTAGTCATAACTTGCAGTTGGTAAAACACTGCTCTAGAGGATGACAGCATGAACCATAGTAAGAGGTCCCACTTTTTTGAGTACCTAGTATGTGCCTGGCACAGTGCCGAACACCATCTCGTTTAATCCTGACTATGTTTGCTCATCAGACTACTGAGTCTCAGAGAGGGACGTCATTTAGCCCAGGTCACAGAGTGTGTAAGGGCAGAACCAGGATTGCCACCTGGTTGCTCATGTCCTTTGGGCTTGGGAACACTTTCCCTGTGTATCTGCCTTTGTACCTTGATCAAGATTGTCCCCAGAGGAGGTAGGGATAAATGCATAAATGACAGAATCAAACATCCAGTTAGTATAGAAAGACACTCAAAAACCATCTCTTTAATTTTACTCTAAGCCAGCGCAAGGGGTTCCCAAACCTGGCCAATGATTTGATGTTCTTTCTTCTTAAATTTTAAATTAATTTTAAAATTGAGGTATAGCTCACCGTAAAGTGGACAGCTCAATGGCTTTTTACATACATATACCCATGCCACCACCCCCAGGTTAAGACAGAGGAACATTCCCAGCCCCTGGGAAGACTCCCTTGTGCCCCATCCTGGTCAGTACCCCAACCAAGAGAGAACCCTTCTCCTGGCTTTCCTCACCATTGATTAGTTTTGTCCATCCTTCAAGGTCACATAAACAGCATCCTACTGTATGTGTGTGTCGGCCTTCTTTCATTCAGTGTAACATCTATGGGGTTCACCCGTGTCGCGTGTGTCAGTAATTCATTCTTTCTTGTTTTGTAGCATCTGACTTCTTTTTGGTACTTCTAAGCTTTTTAAAAAATGTTCCTACACTATTTTAGGCATGTCAAATAGCATAGAGACTAATCCATACCTTCCCCCCATTTTAAGAAACACACCTTAAGCCCCCATATTCCTCTTCCCCTGCTTCCATCTTCGATGCATCCCCACCTCCATCCCAGAATAACTACTCTCCCCAAAATGGGGTTGATCCTTCATGCACATATCAGTAAGTCTTTACTACCTGTGTCTGAAAATTCTTAGTGGGTCTTTCTGGATGCTGGGTGTGTGTGCGCACATGCTTTTTTTTTTTTGCATTGCTGAGCCCAGATTAAAAAAAAATTTCTAAAATGTTCCAGGTCTTTCTGGAAATCGGAATCTCAGCTCCGTGCTCTTGAGGTCAAGAGAGTTGGAGCAGAGTCCAGAAGGAAAGGCCAGTCGGGGAGAGGCAGGAAGAGAGCAGAGTGGGGACAGAGATCCCAGGGGCAGGCGGAGGAGTGGGCTGGGTACTCCTCACCACGGGAAGCACCTGTAACCCTGGGTCTCCGGATCCCCTACCTTCCATCTCATCCTGGACCCATGGGGACCTCAGCGTGCCCCTCTTTCTGACTTGATTTCCTGGATCCATTGGTGCCACCTCTGCCGCAGCAGCCCTTGGAGGGATTTGAGGGGGGAGAATGAGGTTCTCCTTTGGGAAGAAGAAGATGCTTGTGGTCCTTTTCTACCTCACACCCTGCAGCCTCGTAGTAGCGGGGAAAGCGGTGGGCACTCACTCGTGGGGCCGGGCACTGCGCTAAATAACTACTTTCCCCGTACTAACACATGGACCCCCTCAGAGCTACCCAAGGAGGGAGCACTGTTTGACGGACTGGGAAACTGAGGCACAGGGAGATGGAGTAAATTCCCAAGGCCACAGCCAGTGAGTGATGAATGTGGCCTCACACCCAGAAAGGCCGGCTCCAGACCCTCTGTGACCATACACCCTCCAGCCTCAAATCTAACAGAGCAGGGAGGCCCATGGCCTTCCCTTTCTGGCACTCATCCCCTTCTGTAACTACACATTTGTAACAGAGCTTTGTTAGACTCTGGCTCCAGGCAGGCAGGGGCTGCCTTTGTTTGATTCGCATTGTATCTCAAGGGCCTAGTTCAGCATCTGGAACAGAGCAGATGCTAGTGATATTTGCGGAATCGATGCTGAGTGAAGGAATGAATGGGCAGAAGCAGAGCTGGGAAACCATTCATGAGGCGTTTTCTGCAAACGCCAGGCTTGCCTCCGGGCTGTGGGGAATCTGAAAGCCAAGGGTCTGAGTCCCAGCTCCAGTGCTCCCTGGGAGTGCCACCCTTATCTTCGCCATCTGGAATGTGGGGGTTGTGATCATTCCTCCCTCCCAGGGTTGCTGACACTGCGTGGTCAGGTGTGCCGCATCACAGACCATTCTGGGTATGGAGGTGGGGTGATGGGCTTCCAGGTGGGTGGGCCCTCTGTAGACAAGAGGCCAAGGTCATTTCATGGGAGAGCACAGGAGTCCTGGTTCAGGCCCAGCAGTTGCATGGAACTCGCTGGTGGGCACATGTGAGCTATTTGATGGATGCTGCCCCATAACTTTCCGCTGTGTCCTTAGTTCTGCCCCTCGGAAGCCGCAGGAACAATGCTGACTGGCCTTGGCCACTGCCTCTGAATTTCAGCTCTCTGCTGTCATTTGACACCAAGAAGATTGCCAGCCAGCTAGGCTGCAGAGGTGTTACTGCCCCCATTCCTTGCTGACTTCCGCTGGGTCCTGGCTGGGCAGGACAGCACTTGCCTCTCTCCATACTCACTCTGCTTTGAAGATGTTCCTCCTGGCCCTGGTACTAACCAGCAGGCTTTCATCTCCGTTCTCTAATACACCCACTCCACTGTTTACCTTCTCTGCCTCATGCACTCAATGGGGCTGTTCACAGGAAATGCCAAGGACCTCTCCCAAATAGCTTTGAACTAACCTTTTGTGATCGCTTTTTGGGTGCTAAGGGCTCTTTCTGCATTCCAGTTAGTGATCGCATTTGTTTCTCAAAATCCCAGTAGAAGGGGGATGTAATCCATAGAGGTTCAGAGAGGTCTAGCTGGTTGCCTAAGCAGGGTCAGCATTAGAACGCCAGCCTGTGTGAGCCCAAAGCCCGGGTTGTCTCCACTTTCCCCCTCGTACTGCTCTGCAGAGAGAAGGCAAGAGTAAGCCCACGAATGGCAGTGACAGCCACACCATCGCGGTGATAATTGGCAGTGATGGTAATTGCAGCTGACATCTGTCGTGTGCTTGCTCCCTGCTGTGACCCGTCTTCCGTGCCTTCCGTGCTCTTCCACATATAACCGGCACTCCAGTGAAGTCGTCAGTACTTTTATTCCCGTTTTACAGGTGAAAAACACTGGAGGTTCAGAGAAAATTTTTTCCAAAGGCACACAGCTAATCCATGAGGCAGTAGAGCCCCTGGCTTTGCAGATCCACGCCTCAGGGCTTGAAAAACCGGGTATACTGTTGTTCATCCAGACACTGGAATATTATTCAGTACTAGAAAGAAATGAGCTACCAAGCCATGAAAGGACATAGATGGGGGATACTTAAATGCGTAGTACTGAGAGAAAGAAGCCAAGCTGAAAAGGCTACATACTATATAATTCCAACTATATGACATTCTGGAAAAGGCATAACTATAGGGACAATAAAAAGAACAGTGGTTGCCTGGGGTGGTAGGAGGTGGGGGAGGGATGAATAGGCAGAGCAAGAGGATTTTTAGGGCAGTGAAACTACTCTGTATGATACTATGATGGTGAATGCGTGTCATTTTCCATTTGTTAAAACCCATAGAGTGTACAACACCAAGAGTGAACCCTGTTGTAAACTATGGACTTTGGGTGATACTGACATTTCAGTGCAGGTTCATCCGTTGTAACAGATGCCCCACTCTGGTGCTGGGTGTTGATAGTGGGGGAGGCTACATGTGTGTCGGCGGTGGGGGGGCAGGGGATGTAAGGGAAAATCTCCGTACCTTCTGCTCCATTTCGCTGCGAACCTAAAACCGCTATAAACGATGGTCTAGTTTTTAAAAAAACAAAGAGGTACACGATGTACTTGCTGATGTTTGAGCCACTGCCAGCCTGACCCCCTGGCCTGTGTTCTTCACCAGCCCTGGCAATGATGCGAGTGGGGGGGAGGCATGGCTCTGCAGAGTGGGAGGGCTTCCCTGGCTGGGTTACCTGTGGGACGGCAGGCATGCCAGGGGGCTCTGCCAGGGGAGGGACTGATCCTCCCACTTGGGGAGAAGGAAGGAGTGGGTGAGGGAGGTGATGACCATATTCTTTGGTCTTCATTGCCTGGGACAGCGTGTGCTCAGGGAGGCTGGCCTTGCCACTGCCAGGGCATTGCAAAACTCAAGCTCAGTTGAATCGATGTCCTTTGGAAAAGTACGTTTTGCTCAGGAGCCAAGTAAAACTGAAAATTTTGCAGCCAGCACACTGAAGTCGAGAGCCCTGACTCACACTGAGTGCGAGGGAGGAGGCCCAGCTCCAGGCAGGCCTCGGCTCTCAGGTGCACCCAGGCTCCCTCTGATGCCAGGCCCCTCAGCCAGCTCAAGGCCCTCAGTTGGGACAGTGTGCGTGCTGTGGGCAGTATCCTCAGATGGCTTTGTCAGGACTCAGAGCCCCTTGCTGTTTAGCAAAGGTTCTGTCCCTACAGAGCTGTGGATAAAATGAATCACTGTTAAAGTCAAATTTCCTTATTGACTTGCATTATTGGTTCAGAGATGACTTCTCTCTAAGATAAGTCTTTGGTTGATCTAGGGGCACCTGGGTGTCATGGGAAGAGCCCCAGGTGCGACTCACAGGTAGTTCTCACTTATGACATTAGGCAATTCAGTGTTGCTTCCTGAGCCTCAGTTCTTCTGCCTTTAAAATGGGTCTGGACTAAATCAGCCTTGCTGACTACCCAGGAAGAGCATCACTGGTGCCCCCAGTCCCATGTCCTTGGCAGACGTTGCTAATCCATCCCAGCACGCACACACTGAGTCCAGTCCCAGCCTTAGCAGCTGGGCAGCCACTAGAATTGATCCCTGAGACAAACCTTCTTGACCACACAGGAACTCCATGATCTCAAAGTTCCCTTCTAGTTTTACAGTACTTAGGTCTTCTTGCCCTCTCCTATTTTTTCAGTCCTGCCATCTATTCTGATGCAAAAATACTTCAAGATTTGAGGCCAAGTTCACAAACCGATAGTCTTCAGGCCAAATATGAGCCACAGAAGTGTTTTCTTTGATTCGCATGTTGTTTTATTTAAAAAAACCATCACAAACAAAAAAACCCTGGTTGCCATCATTTTTAAATTGGTAATTTCCCATAAGCCCCAGATTTCGGGTTTTCCCTGATCTGGCCGCCCCGGGGCTCCTTGTTCCAGCCATGGGCCAAGCTGGGGGGCTTTCTACCCTCTTTAGATGAGCTGTGGACCCTCCGATTGCTGCAGGCCCCACCGGCCCACTTTTCTCATCTCAGTACCTGCCTAGCCTCGGCAGGTATTTTCTACTGGGGAGCGTGTACTTCCTTCAGAGACACACAGTGCCTGGTTGCCTCTCATTTGGTGATGTGAGCAGCTAGGGGATCAGTGTCTGGGCCCGTTGATGCATTTGGGATGCTTGCTGTTTCCTGGAATCATTTTCAAAGGGAGGGATGTTTTCTGTCTGTGAATCATCACCCCCTGGTGAAGTGGTTTTAAGTTTTTATCTTCCCATGTGGGCTCTCCTGAAAACGAGGGCTCCGATAAGCTATGTGCTCGTGAGGAAAGCACAGGTTGAGGCAGATGGAGGAAATGGGGAGGTAGGGAGGAGGCCCCCTTCCCTCCCGCTCTCAGTCACCCACTTCCTGCCTCACATAGGTCTCATCTGTGATGTCTCATTGCTGGAGCTCCCTGAGGGGACTCACCTGCACGTCTCAGGTGAGCTCTTGGCCCGCAAAGACCACCAGTCTTCTGTGACTCAGCGGATCTCTTGTTGCTTAAAAATGATGCTCCCCACTTAAGTGCTGGGTAATGGGGACCCCACACTGTATAAGACCAGTGCCTGCCCTTGGAGAGTTCACAACTTTGAGGGGAAGACACCAGTAGTAGTTTTCTTTTTTTAATGACTATAATGCTATGATATAAAGGACAGATAGAAGGAAAACAAATGGTAAAGTAACACAGGTTTTGTTTTGTTTTGTTTTTGTATTCACTAGTTTGTTGTATTTTTCAGACTCCACATTTAAGTGATAACATACAGTATTTGTCTTTCTCTGTCTGACTTATATCACTTAGCGTAACACCTTCCAAGTCCGTCCATGTTGTTGTGAATGGCAGAATTTCATTCTTTATGGCTGAGTAGTAGTCCATTGTGTATATGTATGTGTGCATATATATATATGTATATATATATATATATATGTGTATACACCACATCTTCTTTATCCATTCATCTGTTGATGGCAGACACCAATAGTATTAGTGAGACACAGTGGGATGTGCTGTTCATTCATGATCGTACATATATAATGTGCAACACATATATAATGACAGTACACCATGTGTCAAATGATGACAGAGGGAAGCTCGGGGGCCGTGGCAGCCCAGAATAGGGTGCCTCAGCCAGCCTCATGCTGATTGGAGGTGGCGTCGCAGAGGAAGGGGTGTGTGAGCTAAGTTTTAAAGAACTACCTGGGGCCTCTGACCTCACCTCCCAGTGCAGCTGTATCAGCCTCCTTGCTGTTGGAGGAACCTGCCAGATATGCTCCTTGCCTCAGGGCCTTTGCACTTACCATCCCTTCAACCTGGAACTCTCTTCCCTGGACATCCAGGTGGCTGCTGTCTCACTTAAATGAGATATGTGTTGTGCATGTGTCATCTGGTCAGATGAACCTTCTCTGACACCCCTCACACCCCATCTAAAGCAGTACCCACATTACATTCTATTCTCTTAGCCTGGTTTATTTTTCTTCATAGCACTGACATATATTAGTTCATTTATTGTTTGTCTCCCCCACTGTGGTGTAAGCTAGGTGAAGGCAGAGAGCTTTGTGTCTGACCACTGTTGTGTGCCTAGCACCTAGAACAGTGCATGGTCCATAGTGAGCACTCAGTAATGACAGAGAGAATGAATGAGCTGGCAGAGGAGAGAGAGGGGTGCGGCAGACAGAGGGCACAGTGCATGCCAAGGCACAGAGCTGGCACAGAACGGGCCTTTCTGCAACAAAATGTTGGGGTCATGGGGTGAAGAGGCAGATAATAGAGAGACAGGGGCTGGAGAGCCCACGACAGGTCTCCTAAGACCCTAGCTGTCTTTATTTTTCCATTTATAACCTGTTTATTATAGAACAACTGAAAAGTACCAAGACGTGCCCAAAGGAAAACGGTCACCAACTAAACTCTCCCCCAGGCCAACGAGGAGAACCCTTTGATTCCTTTCCTTGTGCCTTTTTGCATGGGACTGTCTGAACATCTCACCTTTTAACTTGTGAACCACCTTGTTTCCTAAGGCTGCTCCCTAGGGTGGCACAGTAATTTCATGTCCAGACAGACGAGGGCGCAGACCTCAGCTTTGCCACTTGCTGATTGAGTGACCTTGGGCTTCCGGAGCCATGAAACTTGGCCGGAGTTGTCGCTCCACATGGGACGCCCTTCCACCCCTTTTCCCCAGCCTCATTTCTGCTTGTCTTCCTGCACTCAGGGTCTCAGCCTGAGACTCACCCCCTCTACACAGTCTTTTGTGAGCCCCAGTTCCTTTTCCTTTAAAAATAGGGGTGAACCTCATTTTGGTATCTCGAACGGGTTTGAGAATTTGATGAGATGACGTGAGTCAAGCGGCTGGCTCCTGGGAGGTGCTCAGTAAATTCTGTCCTTGCCCTCCAGCAACCAGGGCCACCTCCAGCTTTTTCTCTATTATACTTTCCTTACCTGCAAATCTCTTAAAATCTTAATCCTGTCCTAGGCTTCTAACCCCAGGCCTAGCCAAAACTCAGCCTTCACTTTTCCAGGTAGCTGAGATGTAGTCCAAAAGGTGGTCTCATGGCACAGAGTAAAACTGAATCCTGTGGGCAGCTGGAGGTCAAAGGACATTTGGGGTCCCTCGAAGGGAGCCCCTTCCACAGGTATCTCGGCACAGCTGTCTTTTCCCCCAGTTCTCTCCTCCTAAACTTAAAACACCGGCACCAATCATTTCTTCCTTTTAAATGTCTGCTGAAGGCCGTGCCCTGGCGGGGAGCCAGGGGCGTGAGAATCTAATCCCCGGAATAGCTCCGCCGCTCAACATTTAAATGCCGTCTGTATTTTTATCCAATGATGGGTCACTTCTGAAAAACCCTGCTCAGGTCCTGCCCCTCTAAGAATACATTTCCATTTATAGCATCTGAGCTCGGGATGTTGTGTCCTGGTGTGGGGCCAGCGGCTGCGTCCTGTTTCCAGTGATTTGGAAACACGTTGGGGGCCCTGGCTGTGCCCCCCCACCACCAGCCCTCCCTCCCTGTGGCCTTGACGAGTGGGAAGCCTGACTCCCAGCCAAGCCCTGGCAGCCTGACGGCCTCGGGCTCCGACACCAGGCCTTTCCTGTTTCTGGGGGAGCATGAGCTCATTGGGCTGTTGCGGGGGGTGGGGGCAGTAGGAGTGAGGCGACCCCCGTTCAACTGTGCTCTGCTGGGGCCTCAGTGGCACTGCACCACAGTTCCATAGCTCCATGGGACCCTTCCTCCTTCCCTCGCTCACCAAGCACCCCCAGCCTGCTGTTGGTGCCAGGCTGTGCATGGGCAAGGGAGGTCAGCACGGACAGTCAGGGGCCCCAGGGGCTGGTATGGAGCTTTGCAGAGGCCGCAGAGAGTCAGTGCGCAGCCTCTGGGTGAGGCTGACCCGGGTTCCAATCCTGACCCTGCCTCTTGCTGGCTGAGTGAGCTTAGGCAAGTGGCTAAGCCTCTCTGAGTCTTGGTTTCTACACTTGTTGATGGTACCTCGTGGGTGAGGGGGAAGAGATTCAGTGGGATAACGTAGGTCAAGGGACTTGAGTAGTGCTTGGCCCATAGGGTAGGAGCCCGGGAAATACCAGTCCCCTTGCCTGTCCCTCTGTTGACCTGTAGTAACTCAGGTGGGTGCAAGCAGAAAGTCGTTGGAAATAAATTTGAAGTTGGAAATAAACACTTGACTTATACCGTAGCAGTCTTTGCATGCCTTGACATCTCCTGAACTGCACTTTTTTGGCAATGCGAAACCCCCATGCTGGTTTAGTTCATTCTGCAGTGGAGCCCTGGAATCTGCACACTTAACCAGTGTCCTGGTGGATTCTGAGGCAGTGGTCCATGGGCCAGACTTCGAGAAACACTGTCTCCTTCGTCCATTCCAAAGTATTTCTGTAGACCTACTGTGTGGCAGCCACTTCTCTAGGCTCTGGGCATACAGTGGAACTCAAAGGCAGGCAGGCCCCTGCTCTCCTGTAACTTATATTCTAGTGATGGAGTGGAACAGTGAACAAACACACATAACACAAGGTAGTGATCGCAAGTGCTGTGAAGGAAAAGGCAGCAGAGTAAGGATGATGGTAGCCAAGACAGGTCTTTGAGGAGGTGACATTTGAATATAGACCTAAAAGAAGTGAAAGAGCAAGACAGGAAGAGATCTGAGGGGAAATCATTCCAGATACAGAGAACGCAAGGGCAAAGGGCCTGAGGTGACAGCATGCTTGCTTGACTGTTCAAGGAACAGATTGCGTAAGAATTTAGAGCTAATGCAACTAAATGTAAATAGTAAGACCAAAAAAAAAAAAAAAATAGTAAGACTAGTGCCCCCTCCTTGCTGTGTGTGAGCTTCGTTCTCCCCCATGAGCCTGGGTCCAGGTAACAGGTAAGGGCGTTGTCCAGTCCAGTGAGACCTCCATCTTTTTACCGATGGCCCATCTAAATCACTTTCTGAGAATTGCCTGGATGGATAGTTATCTTCCTGATCAGCTCTTTTACTTTCTTGCTCATCATGGTGGCCAAGAAGAGCACATCGAGCACATCTCATCACTTCTCAGACATTTGGGAACCCCAGGAGGACACAGGCTGTGACTTGGAAAGAATCAGAGATCCTTATCTCTAACACAAGATGTTGCTGCCCTTGCCGTGTTTCACTTTATCTACAGATGTGCACATTTGGATTCCATGATCCCTGTGGTTCCTCCTACCTCATTGTTCTGGGAACAGGTCTTGTGTGAGGTGCTGTTGAGTTTCGTTCTGCACCCGTCAAGTGTGAAGGGCAGGCACGATGCCTTTAGGAACGAGGATGCTCCTTGGGCATTACTGTGTGAGCACCATGAGGACAGGGACTAATTCTGTCTTGTTGACTGTTCCGTCTTGTCTGTTCTCCTGTCTCTCTGGAACTCGGCACAGTAAATTAAGGCATAGATAAGTTGGGGGTGGGAGTTAAAAGAGAAGGGGCCTCAACACAGACCCTGGGGGGTATACCAAGATATCAGGGGCAGGAGGAGGAAAAGGAACAGACACAGAAGATGCTGAAGAGTGAGGATGCCATGGTACTTTAGGCAGCCAAGAGAAGAGAGAGATCTAAGAAGGAAGGGACAGTCAGCAGGATCGGTGCAGAGGCAGTACTGAGGAGAGCCAATGGCATCAGACCCTTAGGGACTCTTGGGTGATCTTAGCTATAGCACGAAGAAAGAGTGGGTGAGGGGGGCCTGGCATCAAGCTGCTGTGGGTTAAGGATCAAATGGAAGGTGAAATGTGAGGTTATTCTAGGCCAGTCATTAAGAAGTGTGCTGTGTACTTCCTACTGCATCACGCTGAGAGGGGTACAGAATAACTTGCTGTCTTCCCTTGGAGATGCTAAGACCAGTGACTGGGTTCAGGTGGCAGCAGCCTGATGCATCTGTCATGAAACTTCCCATCCTTGCTGGCAAGTGCCTAAATCCAGTATTTCATCAGAGAATGCACAATGATGATTTTCCTAATTCTATGAGTCCTTCCACATTATTCTTTGAAATTATTCTGTAAAAGAGGACTTTGTCCTCATCAGCTATTTGGTTACCTAGATATACATTGTGTATACCAAAAAAAAAATCAGAATAAATGCTTTCTCTTTATTTACCAATTTTCAGAATAATGGCTTAGCATCTTCAAAGGTATCCAGTGAGGCTTTTTTGGGGTTTTGTTTTAGGAAGTATCGTTACGAACTCATAGATTGCTCAATGTATCTGATGTGTTTCATTCGTGGCTATCATGAAAAAGTTTTTTTCCAACAGTTTTATTGAGGTATACTTGACATACAATAAACTTCATACACTTAAAGTGTACAATTTGAGAACTTTGACGTATGTATACACCCATGAAACCACCATCACAAGATAATGAACATATTCATCACCCCCCTGAGTTTCCTCAAGTCTCTCCCTTCTTCCCTCCCTGGGCAACCAATGATCTGCTGTCACTCTAGATTAGTTTATACTTTCTAGAATTTTATATAGTTGGAATCATACTGTATTGGCTTGCGTTCAGCATAATTATTTTGAGAATCATCCATGTTGCTGCTGTCAATACCTCATTCCTTTTCAGTGCTGAGTAATATTCTGTTTTGTGGATATGCCATCTGTCCCTTTGCCTGTTGATGGATATTTGGGTTGTTTCTAGTTTGTGACTATTACAAATTAAGCTTCCGTGAATATTCATATACATGTCTCTGTATGGGAAAATACTTTCATTTCTCTTGGGTAAATGCCTAGGCATGGAATGGCTGGATCATATGGTAAGCGTATGCTTAACATTTTCAGAAACCGCTAAACTCTATTCCATAGTGGTTATACTACTTTACGTTCCACCAGCAACGCCTGAGAGTTCCAGTTGCTCCATATCCTCACCAACACTTGGTGTGACCAGTCTTTATAATTTCAGCCATTCTAACAGTATCTCTGTGGTCTTAATTTGCATTTCCCCAATGACTCTGATATTAGCATCATTTCATGTGGTTATTCACCATCAGTGAATCTTTGGTGAAATGCCTCTTCAAATCTTTTGCCCATTTTTTCATGGGTCGTTTGTTTTCTTATTCCTGAGTTGTGAGTTCTTTATACTGAATATAAATCCTTTAACAGACATGTGATTCACATATATTTTTCCTAGTATGTGGCTTGTCTTTTCATTCTTTTAACAATGCCTTTTGAAGAATGGAAGCTTTTCATCTTGATGAGGCCTTATTTATGATTTTTTCTTTTATGGATCATGCTTTTGGTGTCTTATCTAAAGTCTTTGCCTAACCTAAGAGCACTAAGATTTTCTCCTGTGTTTTCTTCTATGAGGTTTATAGGCAGTCTTGAAGTCAGATCCAACTTTGTTCTTTTTCAAAGTTGTTTTGGTTCGTCTAAGTCCTGTGCATTTCCATATGAATCTGAGAATCAGCTTGCCAAATCCTACAAAAAAACGCCTGCTGGAGTTTTGGTTGGAATTGAGTGGAATCTACAGATCAGTGCCGTCTTAACAATACTGAGTCTTCTGACCCATTAACACGGTGTATTTCTCTATTTACTTAGGTCTTTAATTTCCCTCAGCAATGTTTTATTGTATTCAGTATATGGGTCTTGCACTTCTTTTGTCAAATTTATCCCTAAATATTTAATATTTTTATGCATCTCCTAAGAATAATAGAAGCAACCATTTGTGTTAGCTTTTGGTTACACCTTCTGTTGTTTCTTTTTAAAGATATAAACAAGGATGGAGATTTATTTTTATCGCTCCCTCCAGCTGCTCCACACCCCAAACACACACACACACAATTTAACAGAACACAGTGTTCCACAGTTTGCTTTTTTCTCTTACTCTATAGAGACCTTCCTCATTCCTCTTTATAGCTGCATCATCCTCCACTTTATGGATGGTCTGTAGTTTATTAACTGGTCCCCCTGGATGGACATTTGGATGGCCTCCAGTTGTTTGCTGTTACAGCTGGTGCAGCGGTGAGTAATAGCCCTGTGCCTACGTCATTTTATATTTTCACCTGGAATTTACTGAATACCGTTAACGGGCCGAGCCCCGCACGACCCACAGTGGATTCAAGAACAAACCTGACTGTCCCAGCCCAGCAAGAGCGGAAGACCCTGCAGCCGTCTCGGAGCTGTGCCGGGAATGTACACGTCCACAGCGCCCAGGAAGGCGGGGAAGGCTGCCTTGAGAGGGGCCTTCTGGAAGCTCAGCAGTCAAGTGTACTCTTCTTTCCCTTTGGCCAGGGCTTTGTGGTCAGGGAGGGTATTCTGAGACAGGAGAGGTCACAGGTGGAGGCGATTGAAGCTGGGAGGTCGCCCTGTAGACGAGTGACCTTCACAAGGGCACCGAGATTCAGGGAGAGAGCCACAGGGGATGGGCTGGAGAGAGAACCGTGTGCGTGTCAGTACTGTGTACACAGAGCATCATCACCCAGCCCTCCTGCAGATACAGGCCTCTATGCCTCCCGCTCCCAGCCTGTCTCCCTGTCCCAGACAGGCATGGGTACAGTGGACAGAGCAGAGGTCCTGAGGCCAGACTGCAGTAGTTCGAATCCTGGCCCGGAATCTTGGGCAAGTGAGAGGGGGAGGATGCTGGTATCCACAGAGGATGTGAGCTAATGAATGGACAGTCCAAGTCCAAGGCCGGGTGCACCGTGATCCCTCACAATGGGGACAGTAGCAGTGTAGCTATGGTTGCTACTGTTATTATTATTCCCCCCTCTAAGCTTCTCCATCTGGGCTGGAAACAGACAGATGTTTTCCCCATCCTTCTGACAGAGGGAGGAGTGGTGTGTGAGCTCACAGTCCTAGTTTGAATGTCAAGGACAGGATTCGGGGGCGGTGAGAGTGATTCTGGGGCTGATTAGAACTGGTGCTTGCGCGGTTCTCTCCCAGCCGCGTTAGGCTCTGGTGCGTCCATTTGTTAACCTCTGTGTGCCCTTCAACACACGTGCATGTGCACACACACCAGTGGTTCTCAGTAAGGTGGAAGAGATGAGTAAGTGAACCAACAAGCACATTTTTCACCCAACTCCCTGGGCTTGACACCGAGGGCTCTGACAGGCTGGTGGGCAGGGGTGACCAAAGAACCATCTGAAGCCTCACTGACTATTTTTGGGATGAGTGACCCACCACTTCCAATGACTTGCTCCTAAATGGCGTCTAATTTCATTAGGCCGTGGAAACAGTGACATCACGAGCGCCTGCCTGGTGGCCGCCCACACATGGCGAACCACAGGGCGATCTGAGATTTGTCTCCAAGAGCAGGGGAGAAGTGAGGTCCCAAGCAGCAAACGTTAAAATAGCAAGAGTTGAGGCATTCTGCTATGAAAAGAAATTACAGAAGAAATCCATTAGTCAGAGATTTCCAGGGGCAGTTTCCTTGCTTGGGAGCAAGAGAGGACTTATGCGTGTTTATTTTGGGTGAGGTTATGCAGCCGTCCCTCGCTCCGTAGGCTTAGATGTGGCCTGTACAGTGAATTTCTGTTAAGTAAATCCTATATTCTCATCGACTTCTAGTTCTGATGTTGACATATATTTTATCCTAAGGAATTTGTCTGATCCTAAGTTACAATGAAGTTAGAGGCACGGATTGAGCACCTTTTTGATTCAGATGGTGACACTCGTACTTACTGCACCTTTATGAGAAGTCACAAATTCAGGGGGACTTTATTTCTTCCCTGGGGGTTCCTTTGCCCAGGTCTCTCCAAGTGTGCCTTCTCAGGCACAGAGCGGAAAAGGACAGGGAAAGACCGCAGGGGCGATCAAGGCCACGGCCATGACTTCACCCAGACGGAGCAGAGGCAACTGGAGGCGTCTCTGTGGAGAGACCATAGGCTCAGTGGGAAAATGAGCTTCCCGCATGGGAAGGTTTTCTCTGCCTACAACAGGGTTTCTCAACTTTAGTGCCATGGACATTTGGGGCTGGTATCCTTTGTTGTAGGGGGCTGTGCCTTGTAGGATTGTAGGATGCATTAGCTTCCCTGGCTTTCTACCTGCTGGGTACCACCCACTCCCCCGGGTGACAACCAAAAATATCTCCAGACACCGCCAAACGTCCCCTGGGGGGCCCAGATTGCGCCTGGTTGAAAGTCAGTAGCGTATGACATTTCAAGAGCGTGAGATAACAAGGATTTCACAAGCTTTTTATTGGCTTGTTTTTGTTTTAAATACTCTGTGTTTAATTATACCTTGAATTGGGTGAGTCACTCCTTCTTGGAGCTTCTGTTTTCTCTTCTGTAAAATGAATGGGTTGGACACAGTGATCTCAGAACGCCTTCTAGACCCAACAGCAGAGCGTGGTGAAGGCAGGAGGTCCCCTGGGGTCTCCGCATTTGGGTCCTGTTCCAACAGGTGACAAACCTATGGTCCACCTGGCTCTGGGCACTGCTCCCATTCTTCTGGCATCTAGCTCAGTCTTTCTTAAGTCCAGTTGATTGTTTTCTTGCTTTCATTTAAGTGCATTTTGCCTTTTTTGTAAGTGAACATGTCTAAATACAGTACAGGGAACCCCTGAGGACCCATCACTCAGCTTCCCCACCATCCATTTCATCTTAATCTTGTTTATGGGGCCAGCCAGTGGACCTTATCTTTGTATAGGTTCATCCATTGACCTATTCGTTCAGATCAGTTCCCCAAGGGCCTGGACTGGGCAGGGCTGGGCAGCAAGGAGGCCTAGGTTCTTCCCGTGAGAAACTCACAGTCTAGGGGGAGGACAGGGAAAGAGCATTTTTTGACAAACATAAAGAATCTATCCTTTAGCTTTCTCTATTTAAGGCCAAGCAATTCCAATTCTTTAATCTTTCTTCCTAAGAAGTATTTTCCACCCAAATGGTCCTGGTTTATCCCCACATCGTTGGGAAAAGCAACAAGAATGTAAATTAGGCCTGGATTCAGATCCCTGCTGTGACACTTCATAGGTGTGAGAGCTTAGCCAAGTCAGCAGCCTCTGAGCTTCAAATGTAAAATGGGATAACAATCCCCAGCTCACAAGTTGGCTGAGAGAATTAGATGAGAACATGTCGGTCCAGGGCCTAGCATGAGTCCAGCACACACTAGATGTACACTAACCATCCTTTCCCCTCTCCCCCTTTCTCCTTACCCTTTCCTCTACATTCTCTTAACAGTGGGTGGCCACATCTAATCGCATCACCACATCACCGCAGTGAGGGACTGACTAATGTGAGCCAGAGACGATGGCTGACTTCCTGATCTGTCACATGCCTGGGTTCTCACCAGCCTCCCGATGGCCCATTTTCTTAGTGACATTCACTGCTGACTCACTTGGCTTGTGGTCAGCTCTGAACCCAGGGTCCTTTTCAGCTATCCCTTCACCCTACCACCACTCCCCAGCCTGGATTTGCGGCATGGGAATGGAATCATTATCAGAGAACCTTCTGTTTAGGTGGCCCTTTTCGAGGAGCCAACAGCATTGCTGGACCGACAGTTTCATGAGGGCGGGGGCCATGTCTACCTTGACCACTTTCATTTTCCCACCGTCTAGAGCACTGCTGGTAGGTACTTAGTAAATACCTGTTGAATGAATTAATGTGTTTTGCGCTGGTCCCTGTTTTCCAAGAGAGCCCCATCTGCTCTGGGGCAGCACCTTCAGAAAAGCAAATAAGCAAAACCTTGAGACTTCAGTTTACCAATAAATGAGCTCTAAACTGATTCCCATAAGTACAGGGCAGTGGAAGGACAATGGCCTATGGACCCAGACTTGGGTATGAATCCCAGCTCTGCTAAATTGACTTGCTGACTTTGAGCAAGTTGCTTATGGCTGAGTCTTAGTTTTCTTCCTGGAAAAATGGGATATCAGTATCTGGCAGAGTTACTGTGAGATGAGACTTAAATACAAATATACGTGGGAACACACCCCACGTGGGATGGCAGTGATTTTGGTTTGCGTCATTCACTCTTTCCAGAGCACCTACCTTCTTTGATTGCCATTGCCTCCTATAGTTTTGTCCAAGTCTCGCCTCCTCTCTTAGACCTTTGTTCGCTCAGCCTTCATCTCCCCTCCCTCTGTTGACAAAGACACGCTCTTCCTGACACCCAGCACACCTGGGCCACATTTGTTAAGCCAGCATCTCAAATTCTGATGCCTATAGGGACCAAACATACACAAAGAAAGCAAGCTGGGTGGGATTTTTACATGAAATCTCCCGCTTAAGCTTTAAAACATTTTTTCATTAAATTAAAAAAAGATCTTAACTTTTCATTTGGAAAGAATTGAAGACTTGCCCAAAAATCGCGAAAATAATACAAAGGCTTCCCATATGCCCTTTACCCAGGCTTCCTTAAACGTTATATAACATTATATAACATCTTATATAACCAAACCATTTTCAAAACCAGGAAAAGAACATTCTACAGTACTATTAACTAATCTACAGATCTTATTCAAGTCCCATCAGTGGTCCCACTGATGTCCTTTCTCTGATCCAGGACAGCCTGCAGGGTTTAGTGGTCACATTTCTTTAGTCTCCTCCAATCTCTGACAGTTCCTTAGTCTTTACTTGGCCTTCGTGTCCTTGATACTTTTGACAAATGCTGGCCAGTCATTTTGTAGCATGACACCCGGTTGGGATTTGTTTGATGTTTTCTCATAATTCATCCAAGGTTGTACACTTGAGCAAGTTCCCCACAGGAGTGATACCCTCCCCAGTACTTCATGTCAGGAAGCACAGATGTTTCTCCTCTGTAAAGTTACCTTTTTCCCTTTATGATTCATAAAGATTGGCGGGGGGGACTGCTTAGAAGGTATGGAAGTATCCCGTTCCTCATCAGCCTTGGTTTACTTATTTCTTTATTTACATCTATGTAGATTTTTGGCTTCCTATTTTATCTAACGGCTCATAATCTATTACTGTGATTGTTGATTTTAATGCTTATATTGCCCCTTCTTTGGCCAGTGGGAGCCCCTTTAAGCTGACTTCTTGTCCTTTTGATACGTCCCATCATTCTTTCTTGCTTTCTGACATAAGAAGATACTCCAAGCTCATCTTGCATTTTCCCTACCCAGCCCTGGAATCAGCCATTTCTCCAAGGAGCTGATCCCTTTGAGTAAAGAATGATATTTAGAAGCCAAGGTTTGAGGTCCAAATGTGCTCACTGCTGTCTGGCTGTCACTGTTCCTGCACCCTCTCTATAGAACGAGCTAGGAAATAAATGTATACGTGATGTGTCCACACACAGGGATGTTTCTCTATTTGTGTATGCTGAAAACCATGAATTCACAGCAATACCTTCATTTCCACTCTAACACCATGGGGTTTATTCTACTTCTCTCTCTATGTATACCTCCCTTCCCTAACAGTGAGGCACCCGGCCCCCATTATCCTCACTGTATTTATATATTTGATCAGCCCCCCTGTATGCAACCATCTCCCATCTCTCCCTCTCTCACCCTTGTCAGGTTCGGACACTCTGCTCTAGGCCACTCCCCGCTCCTTACCCTGGACAGCCTTTGACTTCCCATAAAACTCCCAGTTTTGAAATGGTGGCTCATATATTTATTAAACCATGAGGCCCAGTTTCTGGCTGTGGGCCCAGGGTAGTAACCAGGTATTAACTGGACCAGGAAGCTGGCTTGTAAGCCCCTCTTGCCTCTCCAGCATCCACTCCCTCCATTCCCGTCCTAGCACCACAGGCAGGTAAACTTAGCCTTCCAGCACGTCAGGCTCCATCCTCTTCTTCGTCTCTGCTTTTGCTGTTCTTACTACCTGGACCAGTCTCTGCCTGCACCTACCCTTTCTCCCATCCTCCTGCTCAGACATCGGCTCTTTCTGGAAGCTTCAAGATGACCCCAGGTGCCCTTTCCAGGTCCATCCAGCAAACCCCATGGTGGGGCACCACCGCGTTCTCCTTTTTGGTCCCCTCTTTGTCTTTGCTGCTAAACTACAGGTACACAGAGCTGAGGGCTGATTTTATCTCCATGTCTCTAGTACCTAAAAGAGGGCTAGCACATAGTAGGTGCTCGTAAATGTCAGCCAAATGAGCATTACTCACAGTAACAGCAGATACTGATATAGTACTTTTGGGTGCCAGGCATGGTTCTAAGTGCTTTATATGCACTAAGTCATTTGGTTCTAATCCCTATGCAGTGAGATGGTTACTGTTGTTGCCCCCATTTTGCAGACAGAGGAACTGAGGCACAGAGAGGTTCACTGACACTTCCAAGGTCTCACAGTGGTGGGGTCACATTTAAGCCCAGGCAGGCTAACTCCCCAGTACATACTGTCTCCTCTAATATGCCTCCCACAGGTAAAGTGGGCAGCATTTTCAGAATAAGGGAGGTGAGTAGGTATGGATAGTTGAGTCACATGAGGCCCCCACCCCTCCTGACCACACACCCAGCCCCAGTTCTTAGTGCCCTTCGGGCCCTAAGCACAGGAGACTGGTGGCTGAGCAGGTGGGAGAGAAAGTGAGACCTTTTAGCTCTGCAGCCTATAGGAGTGTTTTCTCCTCTGAGGTCTTGAGGAACCAAGCACCTTTCACGTGTTATTAGAGTGAACGCAACAGGAGTCAAATATCAGATCTTATGCAAGATTTCCATGTCATTGCATTGGGGTTAGCACGGCACTAACCTTGTTTCCCAATCACCCAAGAGGAGCCATCCGCCAGCCCATCACCCCTGGAGGGCGGAGCTGCCAGCCTCTTCACCAGAGAGCTGGGAAAGGGCTGTGGACTTAGAGCTGCTTGCTCATCAAGTGAAGGGGAAGAAGCCAAGTGCCTGGGAACGCTCTGTGTCAGCTCCTCCGCTGACGTTCCTTTCCCCTACACAGGGGCCTGGCGGGGTCTCGTAGTAGTACAGAAAAGGAAACTGAGGCTCAGAGAGGTGACGTCGTTTGCCTGACATCACACAGCAAGGAAGAAGACCAGCCAAGATTTGAACCCAGGGCAGTCTGATTCTAGGGGCCTTACCCCTTAAAACAACAGCCAGAATTACACCCGCGTCTGCCTGACTCCAAAGCCCTCAGTTCTTCCACCACCAGCCCACCAGTCTGCTCTGGTGGGATCCATATGAAAAAAAGGCGTCTGCTCTGTGTCTGGGCAGAAACCCACGTGAGCTGGAGCCAGGGCTGTCACGAGCCGATGTCAGCCCCAGGCAGGATTTTCTGTTAACCTGCTGCCTTGGAGTTCAGGAGAATCTCCAAGAAGAAGGCTGCAGAAGCTGGGGAAGGGGGGAGTGGAAACAAGAGGAGGTAGAGACAGGAAATGGAAGAGGGGGCAGAGAGGTGACGCCAGGCAAGAATGCAGCGCCGTCAGAGAACTCAGGAAAGACTGCACTTGCCCATTCCCTTCAGCGTCAGACAAAGCCAACGCCCAGGTTCAGTTCATTCCCCCAGTGCTTACTAGGGGCCTCTTGTGCCCCAGGCCCAAGCAAGGGTCTGGGGACATGGCAGGGCACAACACTTAACAAGGTCCCTGTCCTTGTGGAGCTTACATTCTCTTAGGGGCAAGACCAGCCAAGACCCAGAATCAGATGAGGGGTCCAGGCCATCTGTCTCAGGGGGTGACAAGTAGCGAGGCAGTGCGACAAAGGAGGTGTGGGAGCCAGGATCCCATGGGGGGCAGGGGACGTCCTTCAGGCCTCTTGGAGGAAATGGTTCGGGGAAGAATGGCGGCTGCTGGGCACACCAGCCAGCACCATTTTCCCCGCTGCCTGGCACCTGCCCTTTGCGCCCACCTCACCCCGTCGTCCCCTTTGCTCTCCACAGGTTTGACATCTACAGGAAGGTGCCCAAGGACCTCACACAGCCGACGTACACCGGGGCCATCAGTGAGTAGCCTCCTTCTCTCCGTTGCTCCCGACCCTCTCCCCACTCTCCGTACCTGTGCCCGCCCGCCCTCTGCAGAAATGCTGGGCCAGGGAGGGAAGACAGAGAGACAGGAGGAGGGAAGAAATGATGGGCATCTTGCTGGGCCCTGCCTCTAGTCCCTCAGCTCTTCTCTGTCCTCACTGTAACGCTGTAAGGTATAGCATCACCTGTTTCTGAAAGGAGACACCAGAAATCAATCATCAAGAGTAGCTGCCCCAGGGACTTCCCTGGTGGCGCAGTGGTTAAGAATCCGCCTGCCAGTGCAGGGGACACGGGTTTGATCTCTGGTCTGGGAAGATCCCACATGCTGCGGAGCGACTAAGCCCGTGCGCCACAGCTACTGAAGCCCATGTGCCAAGAGCCCGTGCTCTGCAACAAAAGAAGCCACCGCCATGAGAAGCCCACGCACCGCAACGAAGAATAGCCCCCGCTCGCCGCAACTAGAGAAAGCCCACGTCAGCAACGAAGCCAAAAAAAAAAAAAAAAAAAAGAGTAGCTGTCCTTGGGAGGGGAAACGGGGGCTCATGGGTTGGAGGGAGACTGACTTTTCTCTTCACACCTTTTAGACTATTTGAGTTTTTAACATAAGGATGTTTCTATCCATTTAAAAAAATAATCCTCTCACTCAGAGTTTGGTTTCTGAATGCCAGTCTTCTACTTAAAAGGACCCAGGGCTCCTGGGAGAAATGACTGATTGCAGGGCTGGGACAGGAAGTGTACAAAAGAAGCCTGGGACACCTTGTGCCAGAAAGCAAAAAAATGCCCGGAGGAAAAGCAAGGGGTGGAGGTGTGTCAGCAGGCCACAGGAGCCAGCCTGAAAGAGGGCAAAGACCAACACAGGGCAATCTGAGTAGCACAATAAATAATGACATTATTGGCTTGTTACCCAAAGAATTAAGAAAAAGGTCCAGGAGTCCATATACTGATCTAAATAAATGGGAAGGAAGGGTTGAACCTTCCTTATAGAGGAATTCCAAACAATATTTATGAATATATCCCCCTCTGAGAGGTACAGCTCAACTCTCCTCTCCTGGAGTGTGAGCTAGTGACTCACTATTAAAGAGGAGAGAATGGAAAGGAAGTAGTAACTATGGTGGAGACATCCAGAGCCTGCCCCGTCACCGAGTGACAAAGGTTAGCATCAACCAGTGAGGAAGAGGTTGACGTAGCTGTCACGTGCCCGCTGCCTGCCATGGGATTTGATGGGAAGGGCACCTCACCTCCGTGGGATCTTCCCCCAAAACCACAACCCAGTCTAATCATGGGAAAGCAGCAGACAGCCCCAGCCTGGGAGACCCTCTACAGGACACCTGGCCAAGACTCTTTGAAAGTGGCAAGGTCTTGAAAACCAAGAAAAGACTGAGGAACCGTCACAGTTTCGAGACTAAGGACACGATGACTAAATGTAAAATGGGATACCAGGTCTGGTCCCGGAACAGAAAACAGGCACTGGCGGAGAAATGAGTGATCTAATAAGTCTGTAGCATAGTTAACAGTATTGGACAATGTTAATTTCTTCATCTTGACAAACATACCAGGGTTATGTAAGATGTTAACATAAGGGGAAGCTGGGCGAAGGGCGGATGGGAACTCTCTGTACTATCTTTGCGTCTATTATTATTCCACAATAAAGTTTATTTTAAAAGATATAAAAACAAACCGCAAGCACTTTGCAAGCAGGAAGGCTCTACCCACATTTTCCAGATGAGAAAATGGACTCAGAGAGGTGAAGTGACTTGTCTGAAGTTTCACAGCTTGCAAGAGGTGGGCCTCTCCAGTGCTTGGTGTGGGAGAGGGACCCTCCCCGTGGACTGTCCCCTGAGCAGGGCCCTGGGGCCGGGCAGTCATTCAGGTCAGGGGATGACCCTGGGGATCCCTGCACCCCAGCTGGCTCTGCCTCTAGCTTAGGTCGTCCAAGCTGCAGATGCCTTCTTGAGTCTGGCTGTCCACATCCCCGGAGAAGAGAACAGAGCAGCCGGGCAGCAGGATTCATGTCCTGCTCGCTTCAGATCTGGCCGAGCTGGGTTCATTCTCCCATTTAGCAGCTGGGTGACCCTGAGCAAGTCACTTCACCTTTCTGAGACTCAGTTTTCTGATCTGGGGGTTAAGTGTGATCACGCCTGTCAAGTATGGGGTATGTGCCATACTCTCAGTGCTGGACCGTGCACCTCTTCTTATCACTGTCCTCTTGGAGCCCACAGCCCATGAGAGTCTGTGACCGCAGGAGCTGTGACACTTTGTGCATTGATCCCCACGGAAAAGGTACTCGGGGTACATAAGAGGAAGAGGGCTTGTTCATCTACCCGTTCAATTAGTTTATGAACCTGGTCACAAAAATTCCAATGAGGCTTCCTGTCCCCTTCCTACCACCAACAGCTCAGGCCACTTCTTTGCAGGCTCTGCAGTTCTCTCCCTTATCGAGTATGTTTAACAATCAGGTCTGTATCCCTCTAGAATTTTTAAAAAAACATATTCAGTCTTTGAAATACCTGTGTCGTCTTTTTAAGCACAGACAGGAGCGTACTGGGCACACCGTCCTTCTCTGCCCTTTTTTAACGGACACATCCTGCACACCTTTCATACCAGCACGTAAACGGCCACCATGTGCTTCTTTCCATTGTCTGGCCGACCCACGGTTTATGTAACCAGCCTCTTGAGGATGGGCCTTCTGATTCCAGCTTATTGCTATTATAGACATCCTTGTCCATATGTTTTTGTATCCTTGTATGGTTATTTCTGTAAGGTAACTTTCCTAGAAGAGGAATTACCGGGTCAAAGGGCATGTGCATTGTGAAATGTAGAAGGTACTGCCAAGTGGCCCTCCGGGGACGTGGTTTGATTTGCAGTCTCAAGCACAGTGTGTGAGAGGGCAAGTTCCCTTGCACAAGAGGAAAGGCGTGAGCACGGGAAGCCAGCACTTAGCTACCATTTAGTGAACAAATATTTATCAGCCAGGTCTGGGGCCAGGCCGTGTGCCATGTCCTGGGACCAAATTGATGAATGGGCTTCGGTCTTTGTCCTTGAAGAGTACATGGCTGAGCAGGCAGGCAGATACAGAAACACACCATTTCGTGACGTCACGGTAAGTGCTATTAATAACTGAAGGAAACAGCAAGGGCACTGGAGACTCACAAGTCGAGGTTTGAATTTTGCCTTCTCCACTGAAGTGCTTATGTGGCCTTACACAGATTGCTTCCCTTGCTGGTGTCTGGGTCTTGGGTCCGGTGCCCCCTTTGCTGGCTGCACCAGATCTCCCACTAGCGAGCATCCTCCTGGTGTCACATTCCTACTGTCCAGTGCCTGAGTCAGTTTCAGAAGAAGTCTGGAGTCACAGAGCCTGAGCATCTTGCCCAAACATGGATTGAAAAACTCTACAGTATCAGAAGGCTTTTCTGGTGGAAATACTTCCTACCTGCCTTCACGTTTTTTATTCATTCATTCACTCACTCAACAAATATTTATTTCATACCTTCTCTGAGCCAGGCACTACGCTAGACCCTGAGGCCCCAGGGGTGCTGAGACATTGTCTCTGTCTTTCCAGTCTGGGGACGAGGTAGGGGAAGCAGACACACAGCATGGGCTGCTGGACGCTCGGATTCAGCTGAGCAGACTCCGCACTTATCCAGCTGCTAGGTCCAAGCCTGGGACAACACACGCAGGTTTCAGAAAGAGGCCTTCCCATCACTATACCCCCACCTCTGATCTGCATAGAGTCAGAAGTTTGGGGCCCGTTTGCAGGCTTGGAGAAAGGAAGGCAGCTAGAAAACCTGGACTGGCCTAAGTCATCATTGACCTTCGAAAACACCTCCCGAGTTTGGGCCTGTTCATCATTACAGCAACCTGTGGGTTGCTGGGGCTTGAAGGTGGGGTGGGAAGGGTGAAAATGGCTCTGAAACGTGGGTCATAAAAGGTGTGAGATTTCAAGTGAGAAGGGTGCTTTGCCCACCTGGAAGGATTCTTTATCAGGAGGCATCACAGCTGCAGTTTGCAGGTGAGAAGGGGAAGGATGTGAGCCTGGGAAATTTGGATTGCCAGCTGGTCTTCTGCAGTGGATTTGTTCAGCAGCTGGAGAAGACGTTTGAAATTAACTTCTATGCCATGAAAACAAACAAGCCACATGGCCACTCTGTATAAACTGATGTGGGACCTGCTTAGACATAGGTTGCTGAGTGAGCAAAGCACGATTGAAAGCATGTGTACAGGGACTTCCCTAGTGGCGCAGTGGTTAAGAATCCGCCTGCCAATGCAGGGGACATGGGTTCGATCCCTGGTCCCGGAAGATCCCGCATTGCCACGGAGCAACTAAGCCTGTGCGCCACAAGTACTGAGCCTGCGCTCTAGAGCCCACGAGCCACAACTGCGGAGCCCGTGAGCCACAACTACCGAAGCTCGTGTGCCCTAGAGCCCACGTGCCGCAACTACTGAGCCCACGTGCCGCAACTGCTGAAGCCCATGCGCCTAGAGCCCATGCTCCACAACAAGAAAAGCCACTGCAATGAGAAGCCCCTGTGCAGCCACGAAGACCCAACATAGGCAAAAAAAAATTAATTGAATTTAATTTAAAAAAAAGAGAGAAAGCATGTGTACATTATGCTGTTTGATTAGAGGAAAAACTCGTATGCCCGTGTCAGGACACAGACTGTAGGGGTGGTACCTCTGGGCAGGGGGCTGTGGGTCGGGAGTGAGAAAGAGACTCACACAGTTTGCCTTTTTATACGGCTTGATGATTTTTCTTATCGCTTGCATGTATTACTTCTTCCAAGAAAAAGTAAAACCCTTAAACTCTGTCCTGTACAGCTTTTTCAAAGTTTGGAAGAACTGGGGAGTCATTCTAGTATGCCCCATGTCTGGGTGTGGTTTTGGAGGCTTGGTGGGGACTCTGGGGATGTCCCTGCCTCACCCTTCACTTGGAGTCTCGGGGTTCCTTTTCTTAGGGTAT
>NW_020173979.1:2605481-2608611 GCF_003031525.2 Neophocaena asiaeorientalis asiaeorientalis | reverse complement strand
CTCTCTTCCTCACTCTGAGCCTCCATTTTTACACCCTCCACACGGGCTCATACCCTCTTTCACATGGGAGTGTGCAGTGACAGGTATCTGTTAACACTCCCACAGCAGGGCATGTGGTAGGTGCCCCACGAACACTTGTTCTCTGCCTTCTTGCCTCTGAATGTATCTTTTTTTTAAAAAATAAATTTATTTATTTTATTTCTTTATTTTCGGCTGAGTTGGGTCTTTGTTGCTGCGCATGGGCTTTCTCTAGTTGCAGCGAGCGGGGGCCACTCTTCGTTGTGGTGCGCGGGCTTCTCACTGCGGTGGCTTCTCTTGTTGCGGAGCACGGGCTCTAGGCGCACAGGCTTCAGTAGTTGTGGCGCACGGGCTTAGTTGCTCCACGGCCTGTGGGATCTTCCCGGACCAGGGCTCGAACCCGTGTCCCCTGTGTTGGCAGGCGGATTCTTAACCACTCTGCCACCAGGGGAGCCCAGAATGTATCTTTGACTGTACATTCTGCCATAGATAGATGATGATAATAATAATGATGGTGATAATGACAAATAACCTGGTTTCAGCATCAGTCAGGATGGCTCAGCCAACCGGGTACAGACTGTCAAGAATGTGGCCGAATCAGCAGGTGGTACTGGGAACGTTTCTTTGCGGGAAACTGAGGGTCAACCCACTTGCCAAATCACCTTCCCCAAATCACCACACCCTCCAAAGTCTCCCTGATGAAAATCCTGATAATGAGCTGATGCTTGAGCCATTATTACCTGCCAGGCACTATTTCAAGTCCAGTTTCTGTGCTGTGGAAATTCTCAAGCAGCCCCATAAGGCAAGTGCTACTACTGGTGCCATTTTACAGATGCGGAAACTGAGGCAGAGAGAGGTGAATTTAATTTACCCAGGGACACAGCACGTGAGTAGTGGGACCACACTGTGTGAGCCATTGCCCACGACATGCTTCTATGATAAACCCAGGTCAGGCACACTCATCCCTTATCCTGTATTCTGGGGGCTGGCTCCCTGCCTTACACGAAACCTATTATTGCCTCCTGTGTGCCCAGCCCCAGGCCAGGCACTGGAGCTGTGGAGTTTTTGCCTTCCAGGGTATCTATCAGTCTAGCGAAAGGGAGAGCCACAGATCGCATTTGGAAGGTGTTCAGATAGAGGCTGGGAACACAGAGGAAAGAGTGACCAGCTCAACCTCTGAGGGTTGGGGGAGCTTCTCACCAGAAGGGACATTTGAGTTGGACCTCAACCTGCGAGGGTGAGTAGGAGTTCACCAGGCAGAGAGGATGACCAAGGAAGAGGAGGGAAGATGGGGAAAGACATTCCAGACAGAGGAACCATAGCATATTTAGGGGAGAGCACATGGCTCGAGGTCGCTGGATGGTTAGACGTAGGGGGAGTATCTGGAGATGAGTTGAGGGCCAGCCCCTGGGGCACTTGTTATGTCCTGCCCCAAGGAGCGAGTCCAGGGTCACAAAATCCAATCTCATCAAGGGCCAGGCAGGCGAGAGAAATCCAGGTGATGTGGGCCGACCCTGGAGCTCCATTCTGCTCTCTCTGCACTTCAGACTTGTAGGACCCCAACTCTTCACTGTCACAGAGAGTTGTCCCTTCTTTTGAAGCAGAGCACTGGGTATCCTCACGTTCTCGCCTCTGCTAGGGACACAAGCACAATGTTGATGGGACCACAGCGGGTGGTGATGGAGGGCAACCGACACTCTGCCTCAGCCTTGGAATCTGGGTGGCAGGAGGGGATGGTGGGGCCTGTAACAAACTGGTGAGCTCAGAGCCCCTGTGGGAACAAGGGCTTGAGTGTTCTGGAGCAGCCAGAAATCTGGACTTTTATGTGAAATCTCTGGATTGTTCAATGTCAGCTCCAAATTTTAAAATATGCATCAGTCGAGCCAAACAGAACACATCTGTGGGCCACCGATTTGCAGCCCTTACTTTCTGACTGACTTCTGCATGAGAGTGCTGTTACGGAGGGAAGGCGGGCTGGCCCCTTGGAGGATCTGCCTATTTGTGGGCATGGGGGGCTGGCTGGGGAGGTCCACACGGGAGGGTCAGATCAGTTCCAAAGGCGGTCTACCTTTCTGACAGTGGGGCTGCTTCACATTGAGGCCAAGAGTAAGAAGGGGCTTTGGGGAGGGTCTGTGGTCCTCTGTCCCCCACCCTGTAAGCAACTTTTCTCTGAGGGCAGGGTCCGGGGGCTGGCTTCCCTCCATCATTGCCCACCACCCTTAACTGGGTGTCTGTGTTGTTTCTTCCAGTCTCTATCTGCTGCTGCCTCTTCATCCTCTTCCTTTTCCTCTCGGAGCTCACCGGATTCATAACGACAGAAATGTAAGTTAACATCGCCCACTGGTGAGGCATTCCAGAGCTTCTGGGGACCCCAGATGGGAAGAGAGAGGGGCTTTACAAAGGAGAGAACCTTCTACCTCCTGTTTCCAAGCCTGTGGCATCCGTCACTCCTCTGTTTCTTAAAAGGGTTTTAAAGCCAGAGCGGAAACCAACATTGCTTTGTTAAAGCTGAAGAGAAAACTCTGGTTCCCTTCTGGGGTCAGGGAGGCACCTCCCGGGTCCGCAGATGAACAGAGATCATTTGCTGATGTTTGCCGTCCCTGTGTGTGGCCAGTGAGCGTTTTTCCCTCTGAGTCATCACGGGGTCATTTGATGTTAAAGCTGGAAGAAGTTAGAGAAGAATGGGGGCAGCTTTCTACCCGAGGCGGTGGAGGGGGCAGAGTTCTGACATCGGAGCCTGGCCCCCCTCAACCGAGCCCCCTTCCCCGTTCTAGGCCCACACTGGGTGAGGAGTCAGCACGGGCTTCCTGGCAGCGGGTTGACGCACTGTGAATCCATCCGCGGTTCCTAGAATCATCGGTTGTTCAGATAACCTAGTAAATGCTCTGGGGCCTGTGTAACACCGAATGCCATTGGAATTATTCATTCACGACACAGCCTCATCAGATGCCCCTCTGAGCTGACTTAGACCCAGAAGCTTCCCGCCTTCACCTCTGGCTTCCAAGCCTCTGCATTTCCACGTTTATAACCCAGAAAGTCATCACGGGGCTGGGCTCTGGCCACCCACTCCCCTGTCCAACACCGGAATTTTCTTTTGCACTCATGGAATTTC
>NW_020173979.1:2593018-2605446 GCF_003031525.2 Neophocaena asiaeorientalis asiaeorientalis | reverse complement strand
CCCCAACTCGTTTCTGAATATAGCTTCCGCCCTCCTCTGACGTGGGAGAATTTGTCTTCCCTGTCTGTCTGATCCTGTTTTTAACCCTGATGGCACCAAAGCCCCAGGAGCCTCGTGGAGTGTTGGAAAGAGCACTGGACAAGGCCTTGGGAGATCCAGGGCCAGGTCCTTGCTCAGTTACCACCTGCTCTGTGACAGGTGGCAAGTTGCCAAACCTCTCTGGGTCCCAGTATTTCTGGCCAAACAAGAGAGGGTACATCAGAGGCAAGGCTTCCTTCCAGGTCTGGGGAAGCTTGTTTGCCTCCCAAGACATAACTCCTTGACCAGGCAGGGGTCAGACAAGGAGCTTTGTTCCCCCTGGACTCTGTCCCAGTCAAGTGTGCACATTTGGGCCACTGGATATTTCACGGGTCATCCCATCATGATTTGGAGGTGGAAGCAGGGAGAGCAGCCAGAAATTGAGACCTGCTGGTATTATGAAGGACCTACTGTGTGCCGGGCACCTGCTGGTCTCTCCAGGTCACGCCCCATTCCCTGGGAGGGGGGCTTCTGTGCAGGCCTCTCATGTTCTGAGCCAGGTGAGAAGCGGTACCCAGGTGACAGCAACAAGGAGGGAGCCCTGACCGTATCCCAGGTGCCAGGTGCAAGGCCTTACCTATTCCAGGCAGGGACACGGGCAAGTGCAAAGGCCCTGAGGCAGGAATTACCTGGTGTATGTGAAGACAGAGAGCTGGTGTGTCTAGAGCAAAGTGAGCAGGCAGGGAGAGGAGAATATGGAGCAGGTGGACCCAAGTCAGGCCAGGCTCTGTACACTGCCATGGATTAATGGCGATCATCCTTGGTCCTGAGCCCTCAGAGGTCAGGCATCAGGTCTGTCTGATTCACTACCATGTGACTCCATGCTCAGAGAAGCCAAAAGTGCAGGCGGTGGACACAGATGGTCCACAAGCAAACACAACGGGATGTATCAATTAGTGATAAGGGCTCGGAAGAAAAAACAAAGCAGGATAGGAGATAGAGAAGGTATGGGCTGTTTTGTGAGGCTTTAACAAGATTATTTACCTTCAAAGGTGCTTAACGTACTTTAAGATCCATATCCCCTTCAGGCATTTATTCATTTCATATTTCTTCCCTGTCTAACGGGAAAAAGGTTGTAAGGCCACTCAGCACCTGTCATGTAATGAGTACTCTGTGAGTGTTCGTTTTTTTGTCTCCCTGCTTGAGTTAAGAAGGGGCCCTCCCTCACCTCCAGCTGACATTCTGAGAGGCAGTTCGTTCAGCCAATCATCAGCTTAGCCGATAGTGAGGCAGGGTGCCAAGGCAGCACCCCGACAGGTGAATTTGGACGTCAGAGCTGGTGACTGCAGCAGGAGGTGACTACAACAGGAGGTGACTGCAGCAGTCACTCTTGTGACTGCAACACACCCCACTGCTGTGTGCAAGGCACTTGAGCAAGCCGGGACAGCTCACTCCGTTTACCAGGGCAGGACTCACTTCTTTCTCAAGAGCACAGTGTGTTCCCACTGCTCTGTCCCCTTTCCCTCTCCAGGACTTCCTGGCTCCTGGAGGCATTCTGAACATGCTGGTCCCACCACACCCCCGGAGAGGAAGAGGGGCCATTCATTCAGTGTTTGCCTTGTGTCTGGCCCTGGGCTAATAAGCACTTCCCCACTGGCAGTGAGAGGGCTGGGGGAGAGGCAGAGCAGTGGGGGTGAGAAGAGAGACCTGTCCGGGCCAGAGGCTCCATCCACGATGATGCGGTGACCCTAATGCCTCCTTTCTCTCTGCGGCCTTGTGCCCAAGGCGCAAGAGTTGCCCAAAGGGCGTCCTCGCGGGCGAGGGCTCCACAGGAAAATCCAGAGGACAGAGGATTGCACCTTGGGGTCCTTCCTCTGTCAGAAGCTTCCCCGACCCCCGGGAAGCCCTGCTGATCCGGGAAGGACCGCAGGTCACAATCCTTTTCCTTTTCTGGGTGGCTGGCCGTCCCTGGCAGTTTTGTGACCACCGTGGGTTGGCCTCCCCACCCCCGCCGTGAGATTGTAACCCAAGGAAATGAGGTCACCTCTGGTTGGATCAGCACTGCTCTAACGCTGGCCTGTGGTTATCAGTGACATAAGAGGCCGTTCTGGCCCGGCCCGACGGGGAGGGAAACCTGTTTGGGTGATGGGACTTCAACCTGGACATGAATTATACTTGGGAAAGTGGCCCCCCAGGGTGCTCTGAGGCTCTGTGTTTGTAAGGGAGCGGCATCCTGGCCACAGAACATTCCAGTCTGTGACTGCCCAGGCTCTGGCTGCTCTTAATTATTAACATGACGAGGATTTACAATAAGAAAATGTAGTAACTGGAGCTCTCCATTGATCATTTCTAGCTTAATACAACTCAGACTTTTCAGTTGTGATTTGTAATAGGCAACCCCGTGCCAGCCACCTAAGCTAGCCCTTTACAATGCTCATCTTACTTAAAGGTCACAAAACCCCTTGAGCCAAGTACTGCTGCTGACATTAGTCTCACTTTATAGCTGGGGAAACTGAGGCACCAGGAAGCTAAAACCACAGTGCGGTTAGTAAGTGGTTAGAGCGAGAGTCAAACCCAGGCCTGGGGCTTCCCCGGCGGTCCAGTGGTTAGGACACTGCATTTCCACTGCATGGGGCACAGGTTCGATCCCTGGTCAGGGAACTAAGATCCCACATGCTGTGGGGAGTGGCCAGGAGGGAAAAAAAACAAAACAAAACACCCAGGCCTGTGTGATGCCAAAGCCTAGAATTGGTACCCAGACCCCCATAGCCCGTCCTTTTCTGCCCAGAGCATTCTGGAGCCCCGCGGACATGGCAGCTGCTGCTTTTTGGTCACAGAATAGTTCACTGGGAGACTTGGATGCGCCCTTCTGGGGGGAGGTGCCCTCACAGGTGGGAAGCCATTGCCCACCGAGTTGGAACTTGGACGTTACCTTGAACTGTATCCTCACACGCTCTAGTAGGAGGCCCAGAGTGGGTAGGCCCGTAACTTAGCCAGGAGGAGGAGCTCGACGGCTCCCTAGGAGCCCAGTTTACCCACTCTGAGGCCTGGATTGTGAGCCAGGGCCAGGTAGGGAGCCACAGTCATCACATGGAAGAGCGATGGGAGGCCTGAAGGCTTCTGAGCATCGAGTGATGGGATGGGGTTCGTGCCTCGGGAAGATCACCTCTTGCAAAGATGGGTTTGGGGCGGGGTGACCCTGGAGTCCAAGGCCTGGTGAGGGGGCTGGGCAATGACCCAAGGCAGAGGGGCTGAGGGTCCCAGGGTGATGGCTTTGGAGAAGGGGGTGGGGGCAGGACTAGGCGGCTGCAAAGAGATGCTTTGGGGACATCTGCCTGGTAGGTAATAGGTACACTAACTTACACCTGGGACGGTCCGGATTTAAAACTCAAGGTCCCGGAGAGCTTGCTTGCATAACCTCATCCCTCCCCTCCCACTCCCACCCCAAGCCCTTTACTGCGAGCCACACTGCCGGGTAAGTTTCCATTAGATCAAATTATTAAGCATGGAGGTCAGCGACTTTGGGCAGGAATCTGAAGTATTCAAGTGCTCTTCTAAAAGCAAATAAAATTGTTTTCTGTAGATGTCATTGGACTCACGCCTCAGCCTAGAATTTCAAGGCCCTCCGTTACATTCCACCTACTCTCCCCCCACCCAAACCTCCCTGGTCCCTTTCTTCCTCTCTCCCTACATGGCCACTGCTCACTGACCCCCACGCAGTCCGACGCAGTCTGGCGTCCCCCACCTGGAATGTGCCCCCGCCCCCCGCCCCGAGCAGAGGTTGTGAGCACGAGCTCTCTGCTGCCGCTCAGGGAGCCCTCGTCCGGGGCAGAGCCGCGGATGGGAAGGAGGCGGATGCTGCAGCTCCTGAGGTGTGGTGGGTAGAGATGACAGAGGGAGGCTTGAGGGGGACACAAAGGGAGTGGAGCCCTTAGCACCTCCTGTCCTGTAGGTACTTGGGCCATGGGTGGTGTGGGGTGGGCATCTGCAGATTATCAGAAAGATGGTGGCCCCTGCATCGCAGGTCTGCTTGGGGGCCACCAGCCTCTCGGTCTTTCATTGATCCTGCCCCACCCAGTGGAATGTGGTGGAAAAAGCGTGGTTCTGGGCATCAGTGGCTCCAGCGTCCAGTCCTGCCTCTGCCTCTTCCTCTTCCTGGCTGTGTGATCTGGGTCAATCTTTTATCTTCCTTCCTCTGAGCCCAGTTTCATCCTTGTGAAAAGAGAACAGTAACTCCTATTAAACGCTGGCTTGCTGTTTAAATGAGATAGTACTGAGTAGATATATGTGCAAGGCCCCCAGCACAGTGCCTGGCACCGGCTGGGTGCTCAGAACCGGGACATCTTGGATTAGTTAATAAGCAAGGCAAGCTTTTGTGTGGGCCTTAGAATATACCAGGGGCCTTGCACACATGTTTCATCCTCACCACAGTGCTGTGAAGTGGATCCTGTCGCTGTGCCTGTGATTATCAACTCGGTAAACATTGTGATATTAATAATAACAATAAAAGTAGTGAACATTCATTGGGCACATACTGTTTTCTAAGATTATGTCTATGGTTGTCCCTATTTCACATCTAGGGAAATTGAGGCTGGTGAAGAAGGCAAAGCCCCTTGTGGAAGGTCAGCCAGCCAGTGGGTAGCAGAGCTAGGATTTGAACCCTGAGAGCATGGAAATCCAACACGCTGCCTTATTCTCTTTACCCAGAGGGGCCTGTGCTCTGTGCTAGGCCCTCAGACACAGATGATAACATGCACACCCCTGGCCCCGGGACAGCCTGCAGCTTTACTGCGACTCCTCACACAGGCCTGTGAAGTAGCTGGAACCATTATCCCTCTTTTTCTCCTTTTCTTCCTCCCCTCTTTCCTTTTGTCCTTTCCTTCTTTCTCGTGAGGTATGTGTATAATGTACAAACGTCAAAGTGCACGAATGTTAAAGGTGAGGCTTGATGAACGCTTGCCTGTGTTCCCACCCGTGTCACCATCGCCCCATCAAGACAACATGTCTCCACCTCCCGAGAGGTTCCCTGGAGCCCCCTCCCAGTCAGGAACCACCACCACCACCACCACTGTTCTGACTTTTATTACCATAGATTGATCTTGCCTATCTTCAGACTTCATAGAAAGCTTTCCCCGTTTTACAGTTGAGGAAACCGAGGCTCAGAGAGGGGAAGCAACTAGTCCCAGGTCCCCCAGCTTCCAAGTGGCAGAGCCAGGAGGTGAGCCCACGTCTGTCTGCCACTGCCCCACGGGTTCTTATCACCCATGCTGGTGACGGGAGGAGTCAGGCCCACAAGAGCCCCCAAACAGCAGTGGTGAATCCACAAAAAGCATTGATTTTCCCTCCAGGTGGGCTGATTTCTAGCCTCTGTTTGCCTTTTAAAATCAGTTCAGCCAATAAGGTTAACTAGCCTTGGCAGGCACCTGCGAGTGGTGCTGAGGGCAGGCCTGCAGCGCTGGCATGGGGTGGCAGGAGCCCAGGAGCCCTGGAACATTTTCCTTGGACGTGGAAGGCGGCTGTATCGACCTCACTGGGCAGGCGGCACAGGTGATTGAACCGTGTTGATCCTGCGGCCCGGAGCCCTTCCGGAAGGTGCCTGGGAGCAGCCAGTCCTGGCCTTACGTAACCAGACTGGCCCCAAGCTCTGCAGGCCGGTGAGTTTTCCATCTCCTCCCTAGCACTTCGGCCCCTGTGTCTGGGGCGGCACTTCAGCCCCTGGGAGCCTGGGCTCCGTGGGCTGGGAGAGGCCTCCTGGGGCCTCGAGGGTGAGCTCACCTTGGTGCCACACCTGGGATTCACCTCGCTCTGTGTTGAGGTCACCTCCAGAGGATTGCCAGGGGATGACATCATCCCACAATCCCTCAGTGATGTGCAAGGGCCCAGCCTCCCAGGTAGGAAAGGTGAGTAGCTTCAAGGAAGAGTCTCACTCAGCTGGGAAGGGAAGCTGGGGGCGCTCCCTCCGTGATGTTCTGTTAATCACTCAGTGATCTCATTACTCAGCAACCCTACAGAGCTGCGAATTAAGGCAGGGGTAGAAATTGGGCGCTGAAGGCTTAAGAAAGACCATTTGGCCGTGGAGAAGTTGATTTTCCTCCAGCATAACCTCCTGTGGTCCCCAGAGCTCCTCTGCCACTGGCTCATTTGTTCTTCCTGATCTCTGACGTGGGCCAACGCTATGAGCCTGCCAAGCCCAGGCCCCTGTCTCCTCTCTCACACCCTGTGGCCTCAGAGGACAAGGGCCCTGCTCAATTTCTCCTTTGACCCCGGATGCTGAGGATGAGAGGGAGGGGAGGCGGCATGAGCCCTGGAGAGCCTGGTGGAAGGCAGACCTGAGCTGGGGTTCCATCTTGGCCAACTCTTGCTGTGTGACCTTGGGGATGGAACTCACCTTCTCTGAGCCTCAGTTTCCTGGTTCTAAAATGGGGATCAGCGGAATTCCCTGGTGGTCCAGTGGTCAGGACTCCACGCTTCCACTGCAGGGGGCACGGGTTTGATCCCTGGTCAGGGAACTAAGATCCCGCGTGTCGCGTGGCACAGCCAAGATAAATAACTAAATAAAATAGGGATCAGGACATTTCACAGGAGCAGAAGGGATACGATGAATGCATATAGGCCTGATTGGGGCCTCTCCTGGCTTAATGGCCTGGAGGCCCAGCGATCTGAAGGCTAAACCGAGTCTGTTGCTCTCTTGTCTCTGGGAATATCCTTGTGACCCCCACAAGGAAACAAGCTCTAGGTATCTTTCTGAGCCTACCTTTTCTTGTTAATTGAGCATCAGCTGTATCACACTAGGAGCCAGGGGCACAAAGACAGGGTCTTAGTAAAAATGAAGTGCCCTTGCCCTGGCCGGACTCATTCTTTCACAAAGAAGTGGCCATTTACAAGGCTGTCTTAGAGACCAGTTGCTTAGAACTGACAATCCTTTATTTTACAGCCTGTGGACAGGACCCATGGGGCCTGATTCATGTTTAAAATAACCACAGCCCGGCCACCTCAGGCACTGCCCCCTAGCTGCCCGTTAGGCTGGCCTTTAGAATCGGTGCCCTCTCCCCGCGGGGAGTTTACCTGGGAATCAGAAGTGAGCTTCAGCCACAGCCATCTGGTGTCCACTCAGCAGCTCCTCGGCGGTGTCTCCAAGTCACCTTGAGCTCGGCACGGCCGTACGGGACTCGGTACCTTTCCCTCCGCGATAGTCCTGCTTCTCTTCCAGGGGCTCCCAGCCCAGTGAATGGTTCCAGAAAGAAACGTGGCCGTCTGCTTGCATGCCTCCGTCGACCCGCCCCTGTGCCCTGTCCATCAGCGAGTCCTGGCTGCTCCGTACACCATACCTGCATCCCTCCCTCCTCTCCATCCCCACCACTCTGGGTCCAGGCCACCATCTCTGACCTGCACCACTGCAGCAGCCTCCCAGATCTCCCTAGTGCACAGGGCCCTCTGGTTGGTCCTAAGCCTCCAGAGGGATCCTGTCGAAGTGCCAGCCTGACCGTGCTGCTGTGCTTAGGATCCAGTCTGATGGCCTCTGGCCCACCTAACCTGCCCCCCGCCCTTCTCCGACTGCGTCGCACCCACTTCCCTTTGCTCTGTTGCTGCAGCCGTGGTGACCTTTGTCCAATTACCCCAACGACCCATGCCCTTCCCGCTTCCAGACCTCTGCAGTGCTGTCCCGACGACTCTCCCTCCCTCTTTGCCAGGACAGCCTACTCATCCTTCAGACCTCAACTCCCAGAGACGGCGTCCCAGCCCACTCTCCCCAGGGGTCCATCACCCCATGAGTCCCTCGCACGGCACCCCGCAGCTTTCCACCAAAGTTGGGATGAGGTGTTTGTTTAGGAGCTGAGTGATCTCTCTAAGCTCAATGAAGGAAGAGACCGTGTCTGTCTGGTTCCTCACTGTCTCTAGTGCCTGCCAGGTGGTAAATGCTCAAAAAGTATTTGTTGAATACTTAGCATATTGCTGACAGATCCCAGTGTGGTGCCATTGTCCCCAACAGCAAGGTGGCCTAGCTGTCCACGGAGCCACCTGCCCGCACTGTACCTCCCCCGCCCCACCTAGATGCCCACGTCCCTGTCCCCGAGGGCTGCAGGTATGTTACCTTACATGGTAAAGGGAACTTTACACATGTGATTATGTCAAGGGTCTTGAGATGGGGGATGATCCTGGGTTATCCAGCTGGGCAGGATGGAATCACAAGAGTCCTTACAAGAGGGAGTTAGGAGGTCAGAGGAGAGAAGATGCCCTGCGGCTGGCTTGGAAGATGGAGGAAGGGGCTATGAGCCGAGGCCTCTAGAAGCTGAAAAGGGCAAGAAAACCGATTCTCCCCAGGAGTTCAGCCCTGCAGACCCATCTCAGACTTCGGACCTCCAGAAGTATAAGAGAATAAGTGTGTATTGTTTGAAGCCATTAACTTGGTGATAATTCATTCCAGCAGCCACAGGAAAGTAATACGTGTATTAGTCTAGCTGTGTCTAGGGCTTTGTGGGAGGGTGGGGGGCTGAGTGGGGGGAGCTCAAGAGAGGAGGGAGTCAGGAACCGTTGGTACCAGGCCCTGATCCCTAGAATGGTCTCAATTCTCATGTGAGTGTTCAAAACACCCCATTAACAGTGGGTGGTGGTATCCCCGTTTAACAGAAGGGTTCACAGAGGTGAAGTTATCTCAGAGGTGAAGTTATCTGCCTGAGTTCCATAGAAAAGTGGCAGAGTCAGGATTGGACAGTGAATCCGTCTGACTCCGTGCTCTTGCCGCCATCCCGTCCAGTCCTCCTCCCCTCCTTCTAAGGGGTAAGGCCCGCATTTGGAGAGCGCCACGGAGATGGGAGCCCTGCCCGCCCCCACCCCCGTGCCTGAGCAGGTCCAGGCTTCCCCCAGATGGGAGTCTGGGTTGTCTGAGCAGTGGTCACCAAGTGAAGTGTCCCTAGCTGTCCCCTGCAGCTGGGATGGGTGTCCCCATCTCAACAAGGCTTCTGTACTTGTCTCCTTCAGTGTGAACGAGTTGTACGTCGATGACCCGGACAAGGACAGCGGGGGCAAAATTGACGTCAGCCTGAACATCAGTCTACCCAATTTGCACTGTGAATGTGAGTATTCCCAGCAGCCCTCTGCTCCGGCAAGACACTTCCTCTAGACAGTGCTGTGTGTGCAGAAATGGCGAGATGACCGGGACAAGTTAAGTGGATGGCAAGCTGCAAACAACGGGCAGCAGGAAACTCTCCCCACTTTTGTGGGGCAGGACGTAATCAGATGTGCACGCACTTGGATGTTTTTTGGAATAAGAAAACACAAGACACTGCCAGCTTTGCTCCCAAGAAGTAAAACGTAGATTTTCTGCAAGTGGTTTATTGAGAGAGGGCTCCCAGGAGGAACCTGTAAGGGCATGAGGGAGGTGAAAAGACAGGCAGCGGTGTGTCTTCAGCTGACGTCTAATTGCGGCCTGATCCCACAGGGAGCCATGGGGTGTGAATGACATTGTAGTCTGTCTCGCCTGGTAGCAAGGGGGCTGGGCTGTTAGTATCCATATCCTTGGCTGATGGGTACAGGGCGGTGTAGGGGGATGGGTGGGGGTAGTGTAACCTCCCAAGCATCCCAAGGCAAGGGGACCTCCAACCAGCCAAGAGCAGTCGCCGGGAGAAGGATGCAGCTCTGAGCTGTCAGCAGCCGTGGGAAACATCCTTTTTGACTTCACACTCCATTGTGTGTCTGTGTGTTTTGTTTTGTTTTGTTTTACTTGATGTGTTTCAACCAGGAGGATGAATTACCTGTGGAAAACAAAACCTATTGGGAGTCTGGTTTAGAGTCAGATTCTGGCTCCTTTGTTTACGAAAACTGTGTGACCCTGGCTAAGGTGACCCCTCCGAGCCTCAGTTTCCTCAACTGTGAAATGGGCGTAGTGCCATCTCTTGCTTGAGGTTGTTGGGAGAATCTAATGAGCTGGTTCCTAGATTTGTTAACAAGCAGGCTGGGTTTCCAGCTGTCCCTCTGCCCCAGCCTGGCACGGACCCCATGCAGGCCCTTCTCCTCCTCCTCCCTCCCTTCCTCCTGAAAGGCAGAACATTGGGCGGGTCTGTGGCAGAGATAGGGAAAGATTCAGCTCTGTTATTGCTTTTGGTGAGAATTACATCACAGTTTTGAATGCACAGTGGGCCCCGAGCCAGGAAACCTGTTGAAATGGGTTGGTTTTATTTTTATTTTTTCTCTTTCTCTCAGAAAAATAACTTGTCTGGCAGCTTCTCCTTCAGGAGTTGGTTGTGTCTCTGGAGCAAAGAAATTCTTAGGCCAGAGGACTGGGACCAGGGGGGCAGGGGCAGGAAAGGATGTGGTTCCAGGCTCGGTCCCCGCTCCAGGTGGTGGCCCAGGAGGGGTGGGCGACCTGAAGCTGCTGGCTGTGCTGATCCACCGGGCCTTGCCCACCCCAGCGGCTCCCACTAGAGCCCCGCACTTAGGCTTTTCTTTAAAAGAACTTCGAATTTTTATTATAGGAAAAAGAAAATGCGTGCTCACTATTATACCTTTGGAAAATCCAGAGCAGCAGAGAGAGAAGTCACCCATAATTCCACCCCCGCTGACAACATCAGTTGACATTTGATGCTGTTCCATCCGGTTGGCCTTCCGTTCCCTGCATTTCTAAACATGGCTGAGATCATGCTGCCTGTGCATTCTCATATCCTGCTTTTAAAAATAATCTTTTTCTGGTAAACAACTAATACAGTGATACATTTTTTTATTTTTAAAAAAGATACATGTTCAAAATACAGAAATATATAAAGAAAAAAGTAAAAGAAGTACGTGCTTCCCACATGTCAACCACCGCAGAGGAAGCCCCTGTTAGCAGTTGGGACCCCTTCACTCACCCCTATGTATCTCTGTCTGTCTGTCTGCAAACATATGTCATGTTTGGTGTTTTTTTTTTTTTTCTTTTTACATAACCGGGACCCAACTACAGGAAACCTTTCTGGGATTTCTTGTTTTTTCCATTTATATCTTGGAGCTGTTCTTATATTACTCATAATATTAGTAAAATAATAACCACAGCTGCCATTTATTCATCTCTTACTCGGGGGCAGGCCCTGTCCAGAATCCTTTGGCCGTGTTTGTGCCTTAAGATGAGAGGTGCTCTAGCAGAGTAGCCAAAGGGTGTGGGCTCTGGATCCAGACTCTGTGGGTTTCAACCCAAGCACCACTGTTTCTTAGCTGTGAGGTCTCAGGCAAGTTACTTAACCTCTCTGTGCGTCAGTGTCCCCCAGTATAGGATGGGTCTGATAATATTATCTTCCCCACAGGGATGTTCAGATGGTGCCTTCTTATGGAAAAGGCACTTGGAAGAGTGTCTAGCCCATAGTAAGTTCTGTTTTATTTTTTTAATCCTCGCAAACCTAGGATAGAACAAGCAACTGAGGCACAAAAAGGTTAGGTAACTTGCTCGAGGTGCCACGGTGTAGGGGGCAGAGCCAGGAACCACAGGATAGGACAGACAAGGACAGCCCAGACAGCCCCAGAGCTCAGACTGCCCCTCCCCACATACGGGTTTAGCTCATTCCTTGTACCCACTGCACAGCATTCCGGAGGGGGCTGTGCCATTGACCAGTGCCCCGTTGACAAGCAGTTGGGTTGCTTCCAGTCGTCCCAATTTCAAATAAGGTTGCCCAGAGCCTTGTGCGCACGTCTGGATGTGTGTGCGTCTGGAGGACGGGCTCCCCGGGGGTGGAACTGCTGAGTCAAACGGGGACCTGCTTGCATTTCTTTAAATCCGAACATTACGACATCAGCATTTCCCACGTACGACAGACCCGGAAGCATCATTTTTAGTGGCACATCACACTCCCTTCTATGGATGGGCCCTCGCATACTTCCATGCCCATCGAGGAAAACTGGGTTCTTCCCATTTTTCCCTTTTACAGTCAGCTCGCTGAGAATTGCTTCCAGCTGCTCTTTCTCTGTATCGCAGCCTGCTTTCTAGCGCTCCTATCAGGGAAATCTCTGCATTTCCATAGTTTACAGGGGTCCTTGCTTGCCTCTTGGACCATCTCAGGGAATACAGTTGGCCTGGGCCTGCCCATTTTGCAGGTTAGGAAGCTGAGGCACAGTAGGTGACGGAGAGTCACATTGGAGTCAGGACCAGGACTCCGGGCCCCAGGCTTCCCGTTTAGTGCACTGAGGAACCCAGAAAAGTGCCCACACTCCTGGAGGGCAGGGCCTGGAGGAGCGGGCATTGGGTAAAGGAAGGTGTGAATGAATGACTGCCTGAGCCTGAATGATGCCCAGGGAACCCAGAGACTGTCTGAGACGTAGTAAGTGCTGACATTTATTATGTACTTGCCGCCTACTGAGCATCAGGCCCCGTTCTAAGCATTTTCGACACATATTAATTATCTGACCCTCCTGATTCTCCAAGGAAGCTTTACTTGTTATCCCCGCCC
>NW_020173979.1:2558685-2592896 GCF_003031525.2 Neophocaena asiaeorientalis asiaeorientalis | reverse complement strand
TTTACAGAGAAGGAAACCAAGGCATGGAGAGGTTAAGTGCCTCAGCCAAGGTTGCAAGCTGATAAAAGGCAGGGCCAGGATTCAGACCACCTCCCAAGCCTGAGCCTCTGCTGCCTCCCTGCAGCCTCACAGTTAGCAGGCTCTGCACCCCTGCAGCCTGCAGTCCTCCATCCCTGGCCCACTTAGCTACTGCCTTCCCCGACGCTTTCCAGCCGGCAGTGGCAGTGGCAGGGGACAGGAGCGCTCACTCGCTCTCGGTCCAGCCATCACTTTCTCCTCCTCCTCTGCTGGCTGACCCTTTCTCTGTGGCTCTGGGCCCTAGACTGTGAGCTCCTGGATGGCCGGGGGCCCTGCCTGTCCATGAAGTGGATGAATGAGGGGTCCCGAGGGGAGGGGACTGGTCCCGTTTTTCTGGATGTTTGTGACTCTTCTCTCCTTGCCTCCTGCAGTGGTCGGGCTCGACATCCAGGATGAGATGGGCAGGCACGAAGTGGGGCACGTTGACAACTCGATGAAGATCCCGCTGAACAATGGGGTAGGCTGCCGCTTCGAGGGGCAGTTCAGCATCAACAAGGTACAGAGACCCTGCCTGGTCCCCTCTCACCTTGTTCCCCATCCCCGTGGTCCCCTTCCTCCCTGGAAACTGGATGGTGGAGCTGTGTGCCCACTTGCCCTCCCCTGTGTCCAGAGCCCTGACAAGCTGAGGGCCAGCATCCAGGCACCTGACGGTTCCTGCTGAGAATCCGGGGGGGTTGGGTTTCAGGCTCCCTGAGGTTTGGAGCCCCAGCTGGCTGGTTCAGGAAGGAGCTACTTCTCTCCCCAACGCAGAAGGAGTGGGTGGTGAGAAGACGATAGAATTGGCAGCCCTGAGCCCAAGTGTGCGTTCTAGCCCTACCCCATCTTGGCCAAGCAATGCCCTCCAGGTCACTAGACCTGTCTTAACCTCAGTTTTCACACCTTTAGGCTGAGGATGTGATGATATAATAATATGATACCTTCTACTTTACAAAGTGTATGTGATGATTAAATGAGCTATTACACATTCCTTCATTCAAAACACTTTTATGGAGCACCTGCTGTGTTCCAGGGTGGGTTCCTGGCTCTGGGCAATGCCTGGACTAGGTGGGCAGCGTTCTTGCACTGGCGGGGCTTCTGTTCTAGTGGTGCGAGGCAGACAGTGTGCAAGGTGAAAAGCATTTCAGTGGGTGGTAAGTGCTGTGATGAGGAATGAAGCAGGGGAGGAGTGAGAGTGGATGGGTTTGAAAGTGCCTGGTCAGCTCCAAAGGACCATTCAGGTATTGCTGTTGTTTTGTCGCTAGAACCAGGAACTTCAGATCCTAAGTTAAAGGTGTGAGCGCGGTGCATTTGGGAGAGCTGGGGAATCCCGGCAGCAGCCAGCACTCCTCTCGGCTCTTTTTTCTGTAAGATTGATTGATTTATTTTTGTGTGCCGGGTCTTCATTGCGGCGCACGGCATCTTCATTGCCGCACGCAGGATCTTTGCTGTGGCACGTGGGATCTTTAGTTGCTGCATGCAGGCTCTTAGTTGTGGCATGCGAGATCCAGTTCCCTGACCAGGGATCGAACCCAGGCCCCCTGCATTGGAAGCACAGAGTCTTAACCACTGGACCAACAGGGAAGTCCCTTCTCGACTCTTCTTATGTGTTATCACAGTGGAGCCTCTCAACAACCCTGTGAGGTGGCACCATTTTACAGATGAGGAACCTGAGACCCGGAGAGGTTAAGTATCTCAGCCAAGGTTGCACAGCTATCCCCATGTCCCACAACTCCCCTTCCCAATCCCAGCCAGGCTGAGCCACTGGCTTCTGCCTGGCCTCCCGTAGCCTCTGCTCAGATGCCCTTCCTCTAATCCCTGCCATCTCAGTCAGAGGTTGCAAACTCACTGGCCACACACAACCCCAAAACCAGTTACATTTGCCCCATACAGTATTCAGATCCATCAGAGCCAATATCAAAAGACCGGGAGTCCAGATTTCTGGCTTTTAAAAGTCAGAGGCTCTAGCCGCACTGGGCCCGGGTTTCACTGGAAACAACGATCTGGAGCTAATGACCCCTTTAGACAGTGAGCCGTCCTTCCTGCAGTCCCCGCTGGATGGCTGCGAGGCTTGGCCCAGTTGCCTGGGACACCTGGACCTGTCTCTCTGTCTCCACGTGGTCTCCCCATGTGGTTTTCTTCCATGACAGCTCAGGGCTCCTTAAGTGCTAAAGCAGAGACTATCACTTCTGCCAAACTTTATGGCTTAACAGGAATTAGGTGCTGGCCCGGGTTCCATGGGGGAGGGGGGGACCACCCAAGGGTTCGGATGCTGGGAGGTGTGGTTCATGGGGACTCTCTTTGCTGATAAGCTACCACACGGGGTCTTTGCTGTGCCCCGTGATTAGGATTTATGGTGCTTGTGATGGGAGCCATTTGAAGGTTTTAAGCAGGGAAGCAGTACAGTCGGATTTATGCTTTGTAACTGAACTATCGAATACAGTAGCCACCAGCTCCGTTTAAGTTGATTAAGATTAAGTAAAATTCAGGCCCCCAGTCTCACTAGCCACACTGCAGGCGCTCCATAGCCCCACGTGGCTAGTGGCTACCGTGTTAGCACAGATAAGAAACATTTCCATCATCAGGGAGAGTTCTCCTGGACAGCAAACCTTTAGAAAGATCACTCTGTCGTCTGTTTGGGGAGAGACTGGACAGGACCAAGAGCAGAGGTCACAGACAGTGCTTGTGGCAGTGGCATTGGAGAGAAGGGTCCGGATTAGGGAGTGGAGTCAACAAGCCTTACTGATCAGTTGGTTGTGGGTGGTGAGGGCAAGAGTGGAATCAGAGAAACCTCTTCGGTTTTTGTCTTGACAACGAGGCAGACCCATTTTCTAAGTATGGAAACTTGGGAAAGCATGGATTCTGTGCAAGGTGGGGCTGGGACTCGGTCCTTCAGTTTTGGACACATTTCATTCAGGATTCCCATTAGAGATGTTAAATTGGAAGTTGAGGGGGTGCTTGTGGAGTGCAGGAGAGAGCTCTGGGCTGGAGATGTAAACGTAGGAGTCATCGGTAAACAGATGATGGTCTTCATAGGTCTACATCAGAGCTGTTCAAAGTGGGGCCCTCAGATTGCAGCAACGTGGATGGACCTAGATGATTATTATACTAAGTGAAGTAAGTCAGACAGAGAAAGACCAATACCATACGATATCACTTATATGTGGAATCTAAAATATGGCACAAACTTATCTATAAAACAGAAACAGGCTCACAGACATAGAGAGCAGACTTGTGGTAATCAAGGGGGAGGGAGAGTGGGGAAGGGATGGATTGGGAGTTTGGGGTTAGCAGACGCAAACTATTATATATAGAATGGATAAACAACAAGGTCCTACTGTATAGCACGGGGAACTAATTGTATTCAATATCTGTGATAAACCATAATGGAAAAGAATATTTTAAAAAGAATGTATATATGTGTATAACTGAATCACTTTGCTGTACAGCAGAGATTAACACAACATTGTAAATCCATTATACTTCAATAAAAACAAACAAAGTGAGGCCCCCAAACCAGCAGTATCAGCATCACCTGGAACTTGTTAAGAATGCAGATTCTAGGGCTTCCCTGGTGGCGCAGTGGTTGAGAGTCCGCCTGCCGACGCAGGGGACACGGGTTCGTGCCCCAGTCCGGGAAGATCCCACATGCCGCGGAGCGGCTGGGCCCGTGAGCCATGGCCGGCTGAGCCTGCGCGTCCGGAGCCTGTGCTCCACAACGGGAGAGGCCACAGCAGTGAGAGGCCCGTGTACCGCAAAAAAAAAAAAAAAAGAAAAGAAAAGAATGCAGATTCTCAGGCCCCACTTTGGATCTACTGAATCTGTGTTATAACAAGCCCCGCAGGGGATCCTGATGCCACTTATGTTTGAGGATCATTGGTCTAAGCTAGGTGACCTAGGGAGAGGTGTAGAACGTTCTAAACCTGGGGTCCACAGACGCCCCAGGGAATGCAGATGAAATTCAAAGAGTCTGTGGACCTGTATGGGGGAAAAAATGACGTTTATTTTTACGAAGCTCTAAGTCCAATTTAGCGTTCTCTTCTGTGCTGAACGTAGGCAATGAACCATAGTAGCATCAGCAGCACCCTTGACCGTGTCACCAATAGAAATTGCCGATGCGAACATCACATTAAAATTGTCACAGATCATTCTGAGATGCTGTTTACATTCATTGCTGTTTTGAAAGTACAGTAATTTGTTGATCCGCGACCAGGTCTCATTATTTGCTGCATTAATAAAGACGCATGTGCAAATGTTTGATCTATTGTAATTACTGTTTAAAACATCGTTTCTTTCCTCTGTGATCCTGTGTGTTTTACGCATTCGAAACTTTTAAGGCATTTACAACGTAGGTGTCGGCAGACTGGCAACGGGTCCACGGCACCAAAAATGTAAGAACCTAAGGTCTTGATAAGGATGCAGTTTGAGGACCGATTTCCGGTGCATGCCAGTGTTTAGAAGTGGGGAGGAAAGATAGAAGGAGCAGCCAGATAGGTAGGGGGAAACCAGGGCTGAGTGGGCCCCAGAATCTGGAAGAGAACATGAATCAAAGAGGAGGGCTGGTGCTGCAAGGATGGGGTGGACCACTGACCCATGTGCTGCAGGGAAAGCCCATGTGGGAGAGAAAGGAGCCACTGCACAGCCAAGCCCTTGGGATGCTGGCTGCAGTGGAGGGCACGCCTTGGAGATGAGGGAAGGCCAGTGTGGGCACAATGCAGGGAGGAGGGCGAACTGTTGGTGGGCCAGGCTCTCCTCACTCTGCCTCTGATGCCCTCTCTCTGCCCCCATCTGTGTGCCTGGAGAGCTGCTGCTCACCCACAGGTCTCGTTGACATGCGTGCCTGAGTGGGAGCCCTCCCCTGCCCCTGCCCCTGCCCCTCCCATCATGATCCTTATGTTGCTCTTGTCCATATCACATTCTGACTTCCTCTGACCATTGCCCCCCGCCCCCCGCCCCCGGCTCATTCACTCATACATCCTGCTCTTGAGAGTCTGCTGTGTGCCTGGCTCCACACTTGGTACTGGGGTGCAGTGCCCAGAGAAGCAACTGATGTCCCTGCCCTTAGTGGCACTTACAGTCTATTATGGGGTGACAGGTAAACATTCAAACAAGCCAATATATAATTTGATGAAGCAGCCAGGAAGAGAATGAAGGGGGTATTATGGTGGGGAATTGAGGAGGAGACCCACTGAGATAGGGTCATAAGGGAAGGCCTGTCTTCAGGGTTGAGGGATGGTTGAAGATGAACAGACACATTCATGCCTCCCTATTGGGGGGGCCTCCCCTAGGAGGGTATGATCACCTGGGTTAAACAGATATAAACACCTCAGACGGTGAACAGGAGGGACCACGTTTACTCAGCACCGAGTATGGGGTGGGCACAGGAGAGACAGGACAACCACCCAGGAGATGGCCCAGCACCACGCTCTCCTCAGCTTGGCAAACATGCCTCAGGCTGTGGATGGCTTCCCTTAGACAGGCTCCAGTGAGGCCCCCCCGCTGGCTCTGGCTGAACCGGAGCTTGCTGTTTGGGGTCAGACAGACCTATGGTTGAGAATCCTGGCTGCAGTGCTCACTGGTTGAATGACTGGGCAGTTTAGCCTCTCTCAGCCTTGGTTTCCTCATCTGTAAAATGGGATAATGATACTGCGCTCACAGGTTGTAAGCTGTGAACAGATTAAAATTTGTAAAGCACATATGGCAGTAGGGATGGGACAAGTCTCGGTGCCCTTCCCCGGCTGGCCTTATCTCCTGTCAGCGGGGTGTCTGTGATCTCATCATCTGGCACCCGCCGTCACTTGGCTGCAAGTATGCTCATGAAATGTGCATGGATAACATCCAAGAAGTGGGTCTTCTCTGGTCAGGGGGCAGCTGAGATTCTAGAAAAGGGTCACACCAGCCCTCACCTTTTGGCTGCCGTCGCCCATTGGGCTCTCACCCGACCCTTTACCAGTATTAACTCATTTAGTCCTTGTAACAGTCCTAAGGAAACAGGCACAGGGGATTAAGTGACCTGCTAAAGGGCCGGGAGCTAGGATTTGAACCCAGGCTGCCTGGCACCAGGGCCCCTGCTCTGTCTCCTGCACCCCTGCTTGTTGCTGCTTCTGGCCAGCATCTCGGTCACAGCTCAGGCCAGCCTCTGCCCCCCACCCTTGGAAGGTTAAGAGTTCGTGCCTTCCTGGAGCTCCTAGTCAAGGGGTGCTCAGATAAGAAAGCCAGCCGTGATGACAGGTGAGGTCAGCAGCTGGCCCCTGCCCCTATATCTCCCAGCATCAGGCTCACACTTGCCCTGTGGTCCCCTTATCCATCCATCAGGAAGTCAGCCAGCAGCCGGATGTCAGAGTTCACATGTTTCAAGCTGCACCAGCAGCCCCCAGCAGGCCCCCAGCAGCCCGGAGTCCTTGCTCAATCACCCAGCCACCCTGGAGGAGGACAGGATGGGCCAGGGTTTGGGGCCTGGCTCCATCTATATGTTTTTAAAACCCGTCAGAGACAATGACGTAGGTTCCTAAGTCACAGCTCTAAAAGCGTCGTCTTTGCTTTCTTCAGCCCAGCGTGTGCTGGCGTGAGTCAGCCACCTGTGATGGAGTCCGTGCCGAGGGGGTGTGGGTCACTGAGTCACAGCCTCAAGGGGCAGCAGCGGGTGGCAGATGTGCGGGCGCCAGCCTCCTTGACTCACCTAACTCTGGGAGCGTGAGGCCCAGACTCCAAACCCAGTTCTGAACTCCGCCCACGGCCCTGTCCATGGGAGGCCCCATGTCACTGCGTAGAAAAACTCTGAAGGATGCACACCGGATGCTGTTTTCTTCTTATTTCTGGGGGCGGTAGGCAATGGGGACTTTAGTTCTGACTTTATCACATGGATTTTTTTTTAACATGGTTTTTTTTTTTTTTTTTTTTTTTTTTTGCGGTACACGGGCTCTCACTGTTGTGGCCTCTCCCGTTGCGGAGCACAGGCTCCGGACGCGCAGGCTCAGCGGCCGTGGCTCACAGGCCCAGCCGCTCCGCGGCATGTGGGATCCTCCCGGACCGGGGCACGAACCTGTGTCCCCTGCATCGGCAGGCGGACTCTCAACCACTGCGCCACCAGAGAAGCCCTATCACATGGATTTTTAATAGTGAAAATATATCCAGGTATTATTTATATAAGTAAAAATGAAGTTTAAAGTATTTTTAGAATACAGTAGGGTTTTCCCCACACCCTGCCCATGTACGTGCTTGTTCCCTCTTCTGGGAGGGTTCTTGTCTCTTGGCTCAAACATGTTCATCCTGTAAACCCAACCCAATAACACCTGCCATCGGCTTTGTATTCACCTCATTTAATCCTCCCATAACCTTTTTTGGTTATTATCCCCATTTTCTTGATGGAGAAACTGAGGCACAGCGTGGTTAATGACCTTGCCCAAGGTCCCACAGCTAGGAAGAGAGGATGGACTGGAGCCCGCATGTGGCCCTCACCTGCTACTCTACCAGGGGTAATTGGGCCCCTGAAGCGGGCAGTGCTATCCCTCCAGGGAGATCTTGCCGAGCTGTTGTTTCTGTTCACCCCATCCAGACCCAGCAGGTTGCCCCCTCTTCCAAGCAGCCGATGACACACTTGACTGTGAGCTCACTGAGCCTGGGCCATGCCCTGTTAGCCTGGTACCTCTCACGTCAGTCCAAAGCTTAGGCCCTAGTGAAGACATTAATATTCCTGCAGGAAACCCACAACTTTGTGTTTGAGACAGGCGTGCTTACAAAATAAGCGGATGCTAAGCCGTAAACCTTATTCCTTCCTCTAGTGCAGCTCGTTAAACTTTTGTTGAGCCGGAATAAAATAAACCCTGAGTTTTTCAGTGTGGTGTTTGGGGCCTTTGCTAAACAGCCCCACCTCCCTCTTAATGCCTCTTTGTTTCCTGCTGTGACAACTCCCCCAGGCCTCTCTTTTATTCGGGGTTCAGTAATCCCAAACTCTTCTAGTTTCTTACACGTGCCCACCAACTGGGCAGTTTCTGATCTCCATACTTGTTCATGCCGTTCCCTCTGCCCAAATGCCTTTCCCCTTATTCCTGAGTGATGCAGACTCATCTTCAGAGCCTTAGCACAGGTTGTTCTTTCCCCTGAGAACACCCACAGCTGCGTTGGGGGCCCTTCCCCATGGCTCCCACAGTCTTTGCATCCCTCTGGTCCAGTGTAGGTCATGCAGTCTCATTTTCTGTTCCAAGTCTGTGTCACAGCAGGCCAGGGGCTCATCCAAGGCCAGGCTTTCATCTGGATCATTTCCCAAGCTTTGCACCTCCTCAAAGGCTGGCTCCACGTGGCCATCAGCCCAGGGCTGCTGAGGTCAATGGCCGTGGGTTGTTGTTTTTTTAACTTGTTTATTTTATTTTTATTTATTTTTGGCTGCGTTGGGTCTTCGTTGTGGTGCACGGGCTTGTCATTTCGGTGACTTCTCTTGCTGTGGAGCACGGGCTCTAGGCGCACAGGCTTCAGTAGTTGTGGCACACAGGCTCAGTAGTTGTGGCTCACAGGCTGTAGAGCACAGGCTCAGTAGTTGTGGCACAGAGGCTTAGTTGCTCCACGGCATGTGGGATCTTCCCAGAGCAGGGCTCAAACCCGTGTCCCCTGCGTTGGCAGGAGGATTCTTAACCACTGCGCCACCAGGGAAGTCTGATGGCCGCGATTTTGACAGGTGACCATAGCAAGTTTCTTCACTGCTCTGAGCCTCAGTTTCCTTTTCTGTAAAATGGGAATTACCAGGTGTCAAAGCCAAAAGTGCTGTTTTAAGGATTAATGTCATTTACTCATTCTTTAATTCATCCCATACATATTTATTAAGCACCTGCTCTGTGCCAGAGCCTGGGGAATACAGCATCAAATCAGACAAAAACCCTGCCAGCATGGAGCTTATATTCTCGTGGGAGGACACAGATGAGAACAAGATGAGGATAAGATGGTGGGTGATGCTGAGTGCTTTAGCGACGTAAGGGGCTTGGGGGATGTGGGGGTCAGTCAGGCTCCAGAGCAGAGGCCTGAGGGAGAACCATGTGGAAAAGCGTTCCAGGAAGGGGGCGCAGGCACAAAGGCCCGAGGACCACACTGGCACTGTTGGTCGGCGCAGCAGGAGGCCGGCGTGGCCAGAGGGAGTAAGCAGAAGAGGACGTGAAGATGTGGCTTCAACTCAAGAGAAGGGAAGCCTTGGAGGGTCCTGGGCAGAGGGGTGACGGGATCAAACATTGGGTTCAAAAGGCCCCCTCTGGCTACTGTTGGGGAAAGGCCCGGGGACCCCAAGGGCAGAAGCCCGGAGCCCAGTGGGGAGGCTGCCGCCTTGTCTGGTCTAGGGAGGCAGTGGAGGCTTGAGGGCTCAGATGCTGGGCATCTCGAGGGTGGAGGTGACAGCATTTCCTGATGGGTGGGACGTCAGTGTGAGAGAAAGACAGGGCCAGGATGACACCGAGGGTTGGTCTGAGCAGCTGGGAGGAGAGAGGCCCCCGGAGACTCCGTGGAGGCCTCCTCAGCGCCGTTCACTGAGTAGACATTCATTCAGTAACTCTCACTGGCTGTGCCCTGCACAGCCTTGAGACCCAGGGAGGAAAGTGGGCTGCTGTGGTCTTGCCTTAAGGAACCCCCAGTCTAGAGTGATGGGGCAGATTTGGGTGGGTGACGGTGTTGATCTGGAGTTCAAGGAAGCTTCGTTAGTCTGCAGGCCTAAAGGTCATTCCCCGACCCCCCGGGTGGGAATCAGCCAGGAAGCTGATGGTGGGCAGCTGCCTTTTTGAGCCGTGGTCTTGAGCCACGCACCCAGCTGGGTCCTTCACATGCACCCTCCCACCCACAGCCCCAGCAGTCCTCTCGGGTAGCCACTGTTGACACCCCCTTTCCACAGACGAGGAACCAGAGGCTCCTGCCAAGTTCCACTGCCGGGAAGTGGCCAAGCTGGGATCCAAATCCAGATCTGCCTGACCCCAGGGTGAAGCCCTGCACCCCACCCTCTGGGGCAGCCGACCCAACTCCTAAACTTTCCATCTCTCCCCCAGGTCCCGGGCAACTTCCACGTGTCCACACACAGTGCCACAGCCCAGCCACAGAACCCGGACATGACCCATGTCATCCACAAGCTCTCCTTTGGGGACACGCTGCAGGTGAGAGGGGCACAGATGGGGTGGCTGGAGGTGGGTGTCCAGGGGCTGCATCACCAGAGCCTTCTGTCCTCCCTGGACATAGAGAGATGCCCTCCAGAGGGGTCATGCCCTTCGAGCCTCTGATCCATCACACAACCCCTCTGCCTTACTTCTGAGCATACGACTGCCGTGTCATCAACGTTGCACTCAACTTGGAACCTCGGCTTGAGACCGGGGCCTGGGGGAGGGGACTGGCTTTCATGAGCAAGTACTAAGTGCTCGTGCTTTCTCTGTGCCAGGGCAGCCTCATGAGGCAGGAGGCAGCACCGCGTCTTACAGACCTGGAGCTGGGCCCAGAGAGGCCATTTGTCCAGGGTCCCCCAGCAGGCGTCTGCCTCGAGTCCAGTGCCCTGTCAGCTGTAACGTCAGCTCCCATGTCCATTGAATAGGCGTGAAGGAAGTGTCCTGAGACTCCTTGTGATTTTGATGGAGAGGGCCACATCCAGTAGGCCCGGCCCGACAGTTTCCTCCCCGTGGCAGCAGACGCTGACCTCCTGATCTCTGCCAGCTGCGGGCAGGGCAGCTGTGATGTTCCATCTCTCCTCCACCCCCGGCAGCACAGTGCTGAAGGGGCATTGTACCACACCCTGCGTGACAGAGGGAATCGAGGCTCAGAAGGGGAAGTAACCGCTCCAGCTGTGGTGCTGGCATCGTGACCCGGCTCCTGACCCCAAGCCTGGCTTGATGAGAATCCTGTTTCCTAGTTGAGGTTGCTGGGTGGGTGCCCTCCAGGCACGGTGAGCTGTGCACGGGGCCCTCGCAGGCCCACGGGCACACGCATACACACTGTTCCAACACCGTGTGCACACACAATCATGACACACACACCGAAAAGTGTGCCCTGACATACGTGTGCTCATACATGCTCCCTAAGACCACCCACTGGACGGACACACACACACACACACACACACACCACCTAGAGATACACACAGACCCACCCGGCTGGGACATCTCACATACAGACCCAGAGGCACACACATGCCTGCACTGCTCCGCCCCCCATACATGCTGCATACGTCTGTGTGCAGCTGATGCTGGTTGAATGCTTTGTGCGTGCTGAGCACCTTACTTCACAAGCCCGATCCTCTTTTACCCTCTCAGCAGCCCCAGAGGTAGATACAATATATTGTCTCCATTTTTCAGATGAGGAAACTGAGGCACCGAGAGGGTAAAGCCTGGTGCGGAGCCTGGGTCTGAATCAAGAGCCTGGCTTCGGGCCGCACCGCGGGGACTGCCTCCCGTGCCCTCTCTCACTCCTTTCTCCCTTTGTGTTGCTTATGCTTCCTTCCCGGGGCACCTTTGCCCAGCCCAAGTGACCCGGTCATCGCCTTCCCAGCCTTCCTGGAGGCCCCAGAGAATTTCCTCTGGGAGACGGTGCTTGGGAACAGAGAAGGCCCAGTCTCCCTGGGCCAGACTTGCTGTCTACACACTCAGTGAAGCACGGCCTGCCCTGGGACTGTGGACTCACTTCCTGCAGGTGAATTCACACAGGCTTCACACGCACACCTCCCATCTCTCCATCCAAGGGACTGCTGTGTTGACGTTCCCCAGCCTGCCTTGCTGGGTTCAAATCCTGGCTCCACCACTTAACTAGTTGTCTGATATTGGAGAAATTATTTAGTCTTGCTAAGCCTCAGTTATCTCATCTGTAAAATGGGGACAACAACTGTACCTGCCTCATAGAATTGTAGTGAAGATAAAATGAGTTAATGCACGTGAAGCTCTTAGAACAGTTGCCTGGCACAGAGTAACCGGTCAGCGAAATGAGCTGTGGCCATTGTAGTCGTCCTCTGTGCTCTCATTCTGCGCCAGGCCCTGCAGGGTAGGTTGCTGCCGGCCCACAGGGGCTCACACGGCCATGGGGGAGACAGACGTGGGATGCTCACCACCCCAGTGGGACGGGAGCTGACAAGCCACAGGGCCCTCCATATATGAGCGCTGGGCAGCACCCCAGTTGCCTTTGCAACCCACCAGCTCAGCAGATCCTCGACACAGCCGGGGAGGCAGGCACTGTGAACCCCAGTGTGCACATGGGGAGACTGAGACCGGAGTCACAACCCAGGGCCATGCAACTCACTGGCAGCACCACCAGAATCCACACTCCTTCCTCATGGGAACTTTTGACCTCTTCAGCCTGCACTGAAGCCTGCACTTTCTCACCTAGAGAGCAGTGTTTAGATGACCCTTTGTTTAACCCTCACAAGAACTCCCTGAAGGCTGCTGGGTGGCATTTATTTTTCCTGAGGAAGAAACAGGGTCAGAGAAGTTCAGTAACTTGCCCAGAGTCATATAGCTTGAAAACCAGGTGTGTCTGGCCCCGGGTCTTCTTTGACTGTGCCTCATAGGTTCATGGATTCATCAGACCCCCTCAAAATTTCTGCTCTGCACCAGGCTCTGTGCAAGGCTCTGGGGTAACAGCGGTGGATAAACCATACAGGATTCTTGCCCTCAAGTGAAGAAGAGATTAAATGTAAATAAATGTAGTTACAAGGGACAAGAGAAGCATAGGATTCGGGACAGTGATGTGGAAGCGGGGGCGGGGTACCCCCAAGCCTGGGAGGTCAGGGAGGGCTTCCCTGAGGAGGTGACATCTGAGCCACACGCTAAAGGGTGAGAAGGATTTAGCCAAGCACAGGACAGGGAAGTCTTGCATATCACCCCTGTCCTAGAGAACCCACTCTGTGGCACATCCAACCAGTCATTTTCATAGAAAAGACCCTCAAGGTCACTTTCAGAAAAAATGGATCAGCAAGTGTTCTTGACATCAGAATGATGTTCTGTACATGAGATTCCAGAGGCTCATCAGAGTCAGCAGAGAGGGCTCAGCAGTGTCCATCTGGAGCGGGGAGCAGAGTTTTAGGTGGAGCGAGAGACCCACGATAGGTTTAGGAAGGTGGGGGCTGACCCAGGCCGGTGGGTGTCATAGAAAGAACACCCACCTGCCATGTGGAAGACCGGCCGTGAGGCAAGGCTGCAGGTAGGGAGGTGAGGAAAGGGCTACAGCCAAGGCCAGGGGACAGGAGGAGAAGAGAGGAAGAAGAGGGGCAGCCTTGCATTGCTGTCTGCTGCTATAGAACAGGACAGTAATAGCCTTCCGCTTGGCCCTTATGGCGGAAATAGGATTTTTTAAAGATGTAGAACACTTAGCTGAGGATTTATCTATCCATCCATCATCCATTCAACAAGTAATTATTGAGCACCTACTATGTGCCAGGTCTTGCACATATCGGTGAGGATGAGCGTGGTCCTTGCCCACGTGAAGTATTGTATAGTCTGGAGGGGAGGACAGAAATGAATCAGATAATTGTACAAATGAATGTCAGATAAAACCCTGACATGCAACGATGTGAGGGACTATTCTAGCACTCTTGCCTCTACAGCCACTGTCCTCTTGGGTTAGAAACCAAGTCTTTAGACAGTCAATCCCGAGGCAGCAATGGACAAGCTTTCCTCTGAGCTTCTTAAGTGTGCAGTTGTGTTAAGTGCTCGATAAACATCAGCAACCTGAGACCAGGATCAGGGTCAGGTCACCCACTGTTCCTGGAGTGGCCCTCGCTGCAGGAGCCTGTCCCCTCCTACCTCTCTGACCTCTTTCCTTTCCACTCCTCACCTCCTTCCTCTCTAGGGCTTCACGGGCTCTGTTTCTCAGTCTCCAGACTCATGCGTTTGCATGAGCTACTGGCGTGATTAACTTCCCACTTTCCTACAAATCTTGGTGTCAGTGTTACTTCCCCCAGGAAGCCCTCCAGGATGCCTACCCCAGCAGCCCCTGTTAACCATGCCCATGATGACATGCTCCATGTATCGGGCATACTTTGTCCCGCTTTAGATTCTCCTTGAGGCTGACCTGGTTTCCCGTTTGTCCTCAGAGGAGAGGTGGGACGTGGCCTTCAGCCCCTGCCAGGGGGACACAGCTGGGCCGGCTGCCGTGAGGAGGAGTGTCTTCACAACTGCTATATGTTCCCCACAGCAGACAGGGTCGGATTCCAGCAGCCCTGGGTCCTCTTTCAGAGGGCTGTGGGGGGTCTCAGGAGGAGCATTGCTGAGACCCAGCTCTACCTTTGCTTGAGTTTTCTGTGTGCCTTAATGGAAAGAGCCATTCCATGTAGGCTTGAGGTCAGACAGACCTGAATTCAGAGTTCAGTTCAGCCACTTACCAGTTGTGAGATGCTGGACAAATTTTGGTGCTTCTCCAAGCTTTGGTTTGCTCTTCTGTAAAATGGGCCCATGGTCCACCATTAGGGGCATTACATGAGATGACGCTAAGTACCCAGGACTGATTGTCTCATAGTAAGTGCTCAAGATGGGAAGCAAACTAGTGCCTACCACGTGTCAGGCCTCTGCCGCGTCTGTATCTTGCTCCCCACGACGTCTCTACGAGACAGACCATGCGGGATCCCCGTTTTACACACGGGTAGGGTCCCTAGACCAGGTTGTACCTGGCCATTCTCCCACAGCCAGGACCAAGCCTAGAGGTGGTAGCATCCTGGGGTCAGTCCCTCACTGTGCTTCTCCACAGGTCCAGAACGTCCACGGAGCTTTCAACGCTCTCGGGGGAGCAGACAGACTCACCTCCAACCGTATGTACCCCATACCCACGCTGGGAACAGCTTTCTGCCCCAAGATTCCCAGTGCAGCAGGGAGGGAACGGGGTGGAGAGGGAGGGAACGTTTACCAAGCCCTCGCTGTAAGCCAAGCTGTTAATGCTTCATTCCCACAGCTAGCCCGTGAGGAAGTGGAATTATCCCCATCTCACAGAGAAGGGAAGAAAAGTGACTTGTCGTGGCAGTCCTAGGCACCTCATCACTGCTCCATGAATACCGGATGTTATCATTATTATTATCGTTACTGCCATATAATTGTTGTCAGTTGAGATAATCACCCTAGATCCCACAGGGAGTGGTGACAGAGCCAGAATTCATCCTGGCTCCAAGTGGCACCGTGAGAACAGGGCTGTGGGTGGCTCAGCCAGATCTGGCCACCTGGGCTGCCCCCCCCCCCACCCCCTCCTCCTGCTTCAGCCCCTCCCACCCACAAACGGCCCCTCCCTGAGCCTCCTCCCCGCTGGGCTCCCTGGCACCTTGGCCCAGATTAAAGAGCGTGCCACATCTTTACAGACCTGCAGAAGAGCACACATACCTACACACCTGTGCAGACGCACGTGGGGCCTTGCACAGAACGGGCCTGGGAGGTCTGTCTGCTCAAGCGGATCCACCCACTGGGTTCTGTAGGACAGGTTACCAAGGCTTTTCTTATTTCCTCACCTGAGCTCACCTTTTCACCCATATGTCCTTAATCATTTCTTAAAATACATTCACAGGCAGACCTCGGAGACATTATGGGATCAGTTCCAGGCCACCTCAGTGAAGTGAATAATGCAGTAAAACAAATCACAGGAACTTTTTGGTTTCCCAGTACATAGGAAATTTATGTTACGCTACACTGAAGCCTGTTTAGTACGCAGTAGCATTATGTCTTTAAAAACAATGTAAATACCTTAGTTTAAAAATACTTTATTGCTAAAAAATGCTAACCGGCATCTGACAACACAGGGTTACCACAAACCTTCAATTTGTAAAAAAAAAAACAAAAAACAAAAAAAACACAGTGTCTTTGACGGGCAATAAAGTGAAGCAATGAAACGAGGTGTGCCTGTACTCTCTACCAGCCTAAGCATGGAATGGAATTGGGACAATCCAAGCAAAAGAGGACTGCCCTCCACGACCTGCCCCAACAAATCAAGCTTCTCATTTCTCCGTGTCCCTGGGAATCCTTGCCCGTGAGCAGAAGTCATTTTTTCCAAGCAGCTTACCTTCTGATTTTTGTGCCTGGTGTTATATCATAACCACAGTTCGTGTAGAGTTTTTCCACTGGTAATGGAGGCACGGTTGCCCGTCTAGCAGCTCTGCTGTGCTTTAAGGCACTGTCTTTTCACGGAAAACGTCTGGTTTCTACCTTTTCACCATTGCAGTAACGCCTCTGATATTTACAAGACTTGCTTTACATTTATCGTATTGTTTCCCAGCTGGGTCCGTACCCACTCGTGCTGCTTCCCGCAGCGTGTCAGTGTGTAACTGCGCCCCCTGGTCTTCACGCAGATGTCTGATTATACTGGAGGGAGACGATTCTTCGTATGGTGGGGTGTTCATCGCGGTTCTGCGTGAGGGCAGCGTGCTGTCCCAAGGGGCCTGTCCCCACCTGCTTGCAATTAGCCTGGACCTCTCAGCTGCCTGATATTGGAAGAAGATCAAGCTAGGAAGGCCCCAGGGTGTGCAGGCTGATGGAGGGTGTGGGCAGAAAACCTTTCCTGCTCCCGGGCTACTGACGAAAGCCATCTCAGGCTGGCTTCAGTGGAAAGAGAGATGCATGAGATGCACCAGACAGCCGGGGTAGAGCGGGCTCTCATTTCCTCAGCTCTCAAGCCTGGTACCCCCCGCAACCCCGTCCCCTCCGCTTGTCCCTCTGCTCCCAGGTCCTCCATGGGGAGCTGCTTCTTGTCATTCAGGTCTCAGCTCAAATGCCACCACCTCAGAGAGACCCTCCCTGACCACCTTTTGTACAATAACCCCCAGGCCTAGCAACACACCTGTTTTTCTTCCTAGCACAGACCACTCTGTTTGAAGATACTGGCAGTGACTCTATTGTACCAAAGGCCTTAAAATTGGTCACTGCCTTTGAGTCATCAATTCTACTTAGAGGAGAGTAAGCTAAGGAAACAAATACGAGAGTGTGCAAGGATTTAGGAAAATAATGGTCGTTTAGGTCATTGTTTATAAGAGTGAAAATGAGCCGCAGCGTCAGTGTCTGGCCCCAGGGGCCTGGTTGAGCACACTGTGCATGGCCTCGCTGGGGGATGAGCGCAGTGACCGTGATGTGTCAGAAGCTCACTGGCGTTCAGGCAGCAGGCAGCTGTTGAGCACCTGCTATGTGCCAGGCGCTGTGCGAGGGGATACGGCGATGGATAAAACCAATGCCCTAGACCTTACGCTGTATCTTAGACCTGAAACAGCGTCCATGGTGTTCAGTTCTCAGAAGAAGGTTCAGTACGATCCAATTTTATATTTATGTTTAGGGGAATAGAAATATAAGTATAAATAGAAATCTAGCAGTGTCTACATGAGAATGCGAATCTCCGATTTTCTGTGGAGGGTGGCTTTGTGGGTGATATCTTCTTACGATCATCTGTGTGTTTTACAAATTTGAACAGAACTATTACAGGTGTGATTTTCATAAGGCGTTCACTCTCTCGTTCCTTCAGATTTTTAACACGGGGCCGTGGGCATTTGGAACTCCGTATTTCAAGTGTGGTCTCTGTGCTCCTGGCTTAAAATACAGATTCTGAGCCCCACCCCAGACCCACTGAACAGAACCCTTGGGGTGAGGCCCGGGTGTCTGCCTTTTAAATCCTGGGTGGCCCTAGTGCTCCTGAAATCTGAGCACCGGTGGGGTTGAGCAGAGGGATGTTGGGGTCTTCATGGGCTTAGCCCTGAGGCTGCAGGACGTTTCCCAGGTTTTTAGAGGAGTCAGGTCTCAAGAGGGTTCAAGAAACACCACCCTTTCCTTACCAAGACGCAGTGTTGGCAGGAAGAGACTGTGAACACCGTCTACGTCCCCTACCCTTTCACAGAAGATGAGTCCAAAGACTCAGGACTGACTCAGCCAGGAGACCAGGATTAGAGCCCACAAGCCTGAATTTCTGTGTTGTTTTAGCTGCGTGGTCCCTGACCCGAGATTCTAGAAGGCAACAATAGAGGGGTCTGTGAGCTTCTCCCAGCATCCCAGAAGGCCCAAGGGAATATCACCTTTCCCGGGATGCTATGTAGCAGCTTTGGGCCAGCATTCTATCAGCCTAGTGTTTGATTCCGGTTACCTCATGCTTATGAGAAGCTGATTCATCTGTTCTTCTATTCATGCCTCTGTCCAGTCAGCCCTCCATCCATTCATTCATTCAATAAGCATTTGCCACCGTCCACTTCGTACCAGGCCTTGCGCAGGGTTCTAGGGACACAGAGATGAGTAAGGCTCAGTCCCTGCCCTCCGCAGTCTCCGCCATCCAGTGGGGAAGGGGTAAGAGTTACAGTGGAATATGACAGGACCAGGTGGAGGAAGAACTAATCTCCCATTAATTGAAAATGGGGAAAGAAATTAATCAGTCATTATAGATAGGTGCAGTTTTTCTGGTTGGTGGATTCTTTTTTAAAACTTGAACCCAGTTTTTTCCCAAAGTAACAGTATTCAAACAGGACGAGAGGCTGCACAACAAAATGTGACCTTTTTCAAATCCTGCCTCCTGTCCCGCCCCCCCACCAGAGGCTAGAACCGCTGACAGTTTCTTGGGCATCTTTTCAGAAAATTCTTCTCTACATTCTTCACGCAGGTAGAGGAGTGAGTCTTCCCTGCCCCCAATACATGGAAACATGTTATTCACCCTGGTCCCTAACTTAGTTCTTTTCACTCAGTGATACCCCCTTGGAGAGTGGCCTCTTCCACACACCCCTTCTCGGCAGCTGCCCTGTGGATGGACATGAGGGTTGTTATTAAAATTGAACATTATATACAGTGCAGGAGAAAAGATCCTGACCGATGGAGTCTTTCGATTCCTGGTGCCCAAAGGGAGAAATGAAGAGGGGTCGTTTGGTGGTGAAATTGTGCAGACTGAGTACCTCCCCACACCCCGCAATGGCAAGCAGGTTTAGGGTTGAAACGAGCTGCCGGCCGGGCAGTACCCATCCCCCTGCCTCATGCTACTGTGTCCTTCCCGCAGCCCTCGCCTCCCACGACTACATCTTGAAGATCGTGCCCACGGTTTACGAGGACAAGAGTGGCAAGCAGCGGTACTCTTATCAGTACACGGTGGCCAACAAGGTACACGGGTGGCAGCTGCGTGCAATAGCGCCCTCTGCTGGCTGAGAGCCGAGATGACAAGTGTCTGGGCGCGATCTCCTCTGATTCCCTTCAACGGGCCTTTCCTGGAGGGGTGATCTACCCTGCGTAAAGATGGGAGGCCAGTCTCAGAGTCAAGGGGAGGAAATCGAACCGGGACATAGGGTGTGATCTGTTGGAGAAAGAGCAGGCAGGTGACCTGTCCCGAAGGTCTAGGGCTTGGAGACATCTCCACTGCCCTGTATCTGGCCCTGATTATTCAGGTACGGGACCCTGATTGGTTAGCACACAACAGATGCTCTGGCTCGTGGGGCACAAGCTCGTTATCCAGAATCATGAAGCTCTGGAATTACACCAGATGGCTGTTGGTTAACAGGTATGTCCCAGGACCCCGATACTCAAATTCACGGAGATGCAGGCAGGCCTTGGTGGGAAGCAAAGCACAGTCAGAGCCAGCAGAATGGGGTGACAGACAGTGGTTTTAAGCCAAGACAGCCTCAGTCTCCCTGGAGATGACCCTGCCATGGGACATGAATGGTTGAAGCCCATGGGTTGAGGCATCCCCAAGAGACCCCTTTACACCAGGACTCTCCTTCTTTTTCTGTTCCAGGACCGCCCAGACCCCTTAAGGTGGTCTATTGTTTGGCTCTAATAATAATAATAGTAAGAGCAGTAGCTATCATTTATGGATTACTTACCATGGGCTGCACATTATGCTAAGCTCTCTACCTCCACCATCTTTTTCAGTCATCAAGGCAGCTCTGACATTGGGACTGTTACTGTCCCCATTTTACAGATTTGGCCACTGAGGCACTGAGAGGTGGTCCTGGAGCTATAGCATGGCTGAATGGGGATTAGAACCAGCTTCTCCTCCAGCTCCAAAACGTGGTCTCTTGATCACATCACCTGTTCAGCCTGAACCAGGGGCCTCTGAGTCTGCCAGGCTGGGAGCTACTCTCTCTTGGGTGACTTGGGGTCCCTCTACTCTGCTCCACCTACACTGATGCTCTGGTGTATCTCTCCGAGGCAGAGGGGTGCTGTTTCTTGGAGGGCGTCTCACTGGAACCCTCAAGCGCTGACGGCATCTGACAAATGGGAGCAAGTGGAGGCAGTGTGAACAGAAAGAGTGAGGGCTGTGGAGCAAACTTCCGTTTCAAACCTGGCTCGGTCACTCACTAGCTCTGTCACCTGGGACAAGTCACATAACCGTTCTGTGCCTCAGTTTACTCATTTGTAAAACGGGGACAGTGCCCACCTCACAAGGTCGCTGTCAGATGAGGCAGTGTTTTTAAAACCACCGAACCCACAAAGAAGGCTTCGGCAAATGGTACCTACTGCCGCTGTTTTTTATTATTTTCCTCTGTCCCTCAGCTCTGGGCTGTGACCCAGACAGTCACCCTGCCCCATGAGCTCTCCCTGGGGAAAGCTGATCTTGTTTTGCCCAAGGCTCCTTCCCTTGAGGCTTTGGCAAAGGCCCAGCAGCCAGGACAGCTTGCTCAGCTCCCTCTGCGGCCTCAGCCCTGGCCCGCACTGTGAGCGCGTGAGGCTGCACCCATCGGCGCCAGTGGCAGTCCAGCAGAGGAGGCAAGTTTCAGGGTTGTCCTTAAAGAAGCTGCAGGGCTTGGGCCTTAGCATTTGGGGTTGGGGCTAAAGTCTGGTCTCCAGTTGCTGAGGACAAATGAGACTAACCGAGAGGTTTTCAGCGTCCTGAAGTGCGTGCACGGTTAATTCAGCCCCTTGGCATCCTTGGAGCCCCGGCCGATGCCTTCTGAGGAAGGCTTGTGGTGGGGCTGTGCCCTCTGACTTTCCAGTTCTGTGTGTTCCTTCTTTGAAGAAGCTTACTCCCCACATCTCACTCACACACACGCACACCCCCCTCAGGGTGTCATGAGGACTGTCCCCTCCTTGCCAAGCTGTCCGGACACCCCTGGGGAGATTGGGCCATTCGTTCATGGTGCTGCAGTATTGCACATGTTTTTACATGCCTCCTTCTCCAGACTGTGGGTCCCTCTGGGGATGGGGCAGAGCGTACTCCCCTCAGGGTCCCCAGCAACCAGCAAGGGGCCAGCACGCAGGAGAGGTGCTCAGTGAACTGTCACTGAATAAACAAATGGATTCTGCATAGCCCAGGAGTTGAAGGGAGAAGTAGGCCTTTAGTCAAACTGAGCCCACTCACACTTGTCCTTTGACAGCTCTGCTCTCCTATTTTGATTCTGGTGCTGCTTCCAAGGTCATGTGGTCCGTTTCCAAGCAGTCCAAAGGGTCCAAAATGCTTCCAGTGAATGGTGGCCATCCAGATGCTGATGGCAGAGCTACTGGGGGGAAGGGTGTGAGAGGAGGGGTCCGTGGAGCCTGACTCTGCAGGGGGAGGGAGGGAGAAGAGCCCGTTCTTGTGGGTTTCTGGGGACCCTCTGCCACCCATCCCCCACGCGACAGGGTTTGAGCCTGAGTCTCACATCCCCAACCCCTGTCCGCTCTTCTTGCACCTCAGGAGTACGTCGCCTACAGCCACACTGGCCGCATCATCCCCGCCATCTGGTTCCGCTATGACCTAAGCCCCATCACGGTCAAGTACACGGAGAGACGGCAGCCTCTGTACAGGTTCATCACCACGGTGAGTGGGCGGGGTGCCTGCTGTGAGCACCCCAACCAGTCCTCCAAGAAGCGGGATGCAGCCCACAGGGCTAGGGGCTCAGCCTGTCCACACAAGGCTGGGACCTCTAGGATGTTTAGAAATGTCATCAGAAGCACATCAATATCGATGGCATTTCATCAAGAAACTCTTTTCCAGATGGGAATGCCACTCAATCACTTCGTTCCTTAAGCAATTCCATCTTTATATGGCTCAGTGAGATGTTCCTGATTTTCTCCAGTTTTTTATTTTTATGGAAATTATTCTTAGCAGGGCGTATCCTTTTCTGTGTAAGTTTTACAGTGAAGATTTCACTCATTTTTTTCCATGTCTATTTTCTAACTCTACGGGCTGATATTATCAGGTTTTTTTCTTTCTTTCCTTCCTGCCTGTTCTCTTTTTTTCTTTTTTGCCATTGTCTCCCCCAAGTCCAATCTTCTGTGAGGCAGCTTCAAGCTGATGACAGTTTTCTTTGATGCTGACTATTTCTATCAAGTACTATCCTGGCTTCCCATTGAAAATGTCCTTGGGGTCAGAACAGCCAGGTCACAGTGCCCTGCTCCAACCAAGAGGCCTGGAGAAATTCGGTAAGCCAGAGTCAGTGAAGGTGGAGGAGATGAGGTGATTTTCCCTCCCTCTTAGATTTAGAAACTGCTTTTCTACCTCTTCATACTTTTAATAATGATTCAGAATTCGGTGTCCAGTCTTGGCTCTTTCATTTCCTACTCTGACTACGTCTGTATTAGGACTCTTGTTACAGAAGAGACAGGACCCCGCATCAAGCTGGCTTGAAGGATAAGTGGGCTTCAGGTATGGCTAGATCCAGGTACAAATGTCTGGAATAGGTCTGTCTTCATCCTGCTTTCCTCTGTACTGGCTTCATTTTCACATAAAATTTACCAGTAGAAAGTACCTCTTTCTCAGTAATCCTACCCCAAGTTTTGGGTAGAATGGCACTGTCATTGGCCTGGCTCAGGTCCCATGCTATCCTTGTGGCCTGGAGAATGAATGGTGTGCTCCAGTTGGCCAGCCCCACCCAGACCGCAAGGACCAAGATTACGAGGGGGTGGGGTTCTGCAAAAGAAAAATCAGAGGCCAGTTACCAGAAGAGGAAAGACTGGATGCTAGGCGGCCAAAAGGCCAGATGTCCACTATAAGGTCTCCATCTTATAATTGATGAAATAGGAATAACAGTCCCTACTTTTCCTACCTCCCAGTGCCTTGTGGGACTCAAAGCAGATTACGAAAGGGAAGCTCTGAAATTATAGAAAACCATGTGGATACAAAGGGTGTCAAAATCTGGTGCTTATATGAGCCTCTAAACGGCCTTTTACTGTTCTCTGACTCCATAAAGATTTGAAACTTCTGATCTACCAAGGGCACCTAACATAAAGCTAAAACACCAGACACAGATTGGGAGAAGATATTTGCCACACATATAAGGAAGAAGTATGCTTCAGAATTTATACGTTTAAAAAAAAAATTTCTACAAATCAGTAAGAAAAAGTGACCAAAAAAAAAATAGGTAAGGACTTGACCATTGACAGAAGAGACCACACTGGCAGTGGAAAGACGCCCAAGTTTACTAGAAATTGGAGGAATGAGATTCAAAACAACCCAATTCGATCCTATCAGATTGGCAGAAATTAAAGACCTGCCACTGTAAAGACTGGGAGGATGCAAAGCAAGGGGACCTGTGTATACTATCTGGTGTAAATAGGGTTAGCCACTTTGGAGGGATACGTATCAACCCTTTGGCTCCAAATCAGGGAATCTGTGAGCAAGTGATTCTACCCAAGGCCCCACAGGGTAGCACACTAAGTGGGTCTTGGTGCCGATTCTCAGCCAGTACTCTTACTGCATACCCAAAATTGGACAGAAGCGAAGACACAGGGAGGTACCTCTGTGTGGGCGTGGTCTGCATCTCAGAGGCCCTGGGGTCTGCGGCCTTGATGGTGGCAGAGAAACCCCTGTGCCCACACCTCACTATAGGGTCGGGAAGGATCTTCATGGCCCCCTTCCTGTTTCCCCTGCATTCCAGACAGCTGAGGCTCTGAGTGTTGAGATCCCTTGGTAAGTGGCTGAGAAATGAAGCGACTTCATTTATTTGTTAAATGTTTGCTAAACTTTACCGTGCGCCAGGCCCTGTGCTTTGCAGCAGGGATAACAAGTTAGATGCAATCCCTGCTCTTAAGCTGCTCCCCAGCTGGCGGGGGAGATGGGCGAGCACACAGAACTGCAGTCCCATCCAGCAGGGGCTCCGATGGAGCTGTGCACCAGGTACCCCAGTGGCAGACTCCATTCTGTTTGGAAGGTTCAGAGAAGGAAACCCCAAGATGGGTCTTGAAGGGTGAGGAGACGTTTTTTAGACTGGTGAGTGAGGGAGAGAGGTTCTTAGCAAAGGGAATAGTACATGCCAGGGTGCCCAACATAGCGTGTCTTGTGAAGGCCATGTGGCTTCTTTCAATGGGGAAGGAATTCTGAGAGCTGGAGGTCCCAAAAACCCCAGGGGAGGAGCTCGTCCTGCATCACCCAGAGGCCTTCTCCTCCTCCTTTTGGCCACCAGCCCCTCCTGCACCCCAGCCCTGCCCGCCTCCACCTGAGTGGGGGCCGTGCTGCTGGGAACCTCCTGACATCATTAGCCTGGTGGTTTTTCTGAAGGCCCCATGCTGCCATTTTGGTTGCCACGACAACCATGGGGTCAGCCCAGAGTGAGCCAGCCGGCTGTCCCTGGCAGATGGCATCATTGTGGAGCTTCAGAGGCCTCTGTCACAGGGCGGCAGATGTGGGGATGACGCTTGCACACAGACACACAAGCACAAAGACCCCCGGGAGCCCTCGCCAGGCAGGGTGGAGGTGGGATGGAAGTGGAGGCACCTGCTGTGACTTCTCTTTCTCTCTTTATGAAATCAAACACATGTGCATTGGGGGCCTCTGCAAATAGCTCCTCAGAGGGGCTGCTGAAGAGGGGGCTTAGGCCAGGATGTTGTCATGTGGCGGCTGCAGGGCTGCGGCGGCAGCTGTGGGTGGGCTGGAATGAGGGGTGGGTGCAGACAGGGGCGGGGGAGCGGGTGTGGAGGGGAGAGGCATTCTAAGTAACAAGTACCTGGCTTAGTCGGGGTTGCCCCTTCCAGGCTCTTATGGTCTGGAAAGGACCTTTTTTTCATGCCCTGCCTGAACAGAGGGGACGCCCTCCTCCTGGAAGCCTCCAGCAGGCTGCCCGGGCTCCTCTCTGGACACCCAGGGCACCTTGCTCAGACCTCCACTTTGTGCTGTTCCAGAAAATTCCACCACTGAGAGAATAAAACAGATGGTGTTTAACAACATGAAAGGGATCCCTTTCAAAGTGCCCCCTCCCACACATGCACATTTGTCCCCTACCCCTGCCACTTGCTGAAGCCCCTTTTTGGAGATGGCCTTCAAGTGGGTGGTGGTGACAGATCGGGTGGCTCTGGAGGTGTCACATCACTTTCCTTGTGTGTGTTTTATTCTATTTGGGGGGAGCAACCAGAAGTCACCCAAGTACCAAATTGGGTCAGTATGGCCATGGCATTTTTTGTCCACGAAAAAGTAGCAGCTGGTGATGATGACATGCCCCCCCCCCTTTGGATAACAGGGATAGCTGAGTTAAACATCATCCCTGCCCTCGAGGTGCTCCTTGCCAGTGAAATAATCCCCCAAAGTTTAGATTGCATTTCATAGTTGCCAGGCCTGATTATGATGAGCTCCAGGCCTGACTCACCTCTGTGTCCCTAGCATCCGGCACAGGACTTGGCCTGGATGTAGGTGCTTAGAAATATACAAGGGATAACTGCTCAAAGAAGTGATCATATAGCCGCACTTATTAAGCATCTACTAGGTGCCAGGTAATTTTACAGTCCTCTCCTTTAACCCTCCCAGGAACCCTCCAAGGTAGATGATATCATTCCTGTTTTAGATATGAATTAATGGAGGCCCAGAGAGGTAAAGAAACTCTTCCAAGATCTCACAGCCAAGAAAGTCAGGGCTGAGACTTGAGCCCCAGACTTGCCTCTGCCACATCCTCCCATCACCAGCTTGGGAGGCTTCATTTTCCAAAACAAAGGCTCTCAAGGATGTTCCAACAACAGAGCCCCCAGAAGCCATGGAGCCCTTGATAGATACACCAGGATCATTTGATACAGTGACTTCTGTCCTGGGAATCAAGAAGAAATATTATAGCAGGAAACAAGGCAATATTATGAGCATGTGTGATAAAATCACAGTCACGCCCATGCAAACCATAAAAAAAGCAAACTGTCCATCTAAGACTGGTTGGTGGTGCACAGGTTTTCCTGCCCTTATCTGGTTACCTTTCACTCATCTGTTGGGGCACCTGCAAAGATTTTCCATTGACAAAAGGCAGCAGGTGTGTGGAGTGGGGGGCACATAGGATGGTTAAAAACAAAAACAAAAAAACTGAAAGAAGACAGACTTAAAACTGAGAAGGTTTTACGTCTGAGGCTGTGTGAGTTGGGAAAAGACCGTCTTGGTAGCTGGACTGATACAACAGCCGCTTAAGACCCTCCATTCTCTCCTACTTGGGCTTTCCTCGGCGTGTCTCTCTTCCCAGGACTGTGAGCTCCAGGGAGGAGGGCTGGCTCTCAGTCACCTCTGTTCCCCAGACCTGGCATAGCCCGGGCAGGTGATAAGTGGGTGTGAAACAGTGAGTAGACACATGGAGGGTGTACACCTTGGTCCACTCTCCACAAGACAGTTTCTATTATCTGAGGAGCAGAACAGAACCCAAATTAGCTGCCCTGTTATTCAGGCCTAGAAATGTGTATGTAAAAAAAACACTTCTATTCTTGTCCTTCCGGACGTTTGAGCAAAGCTAGTTCTTCCAGAAGGTTGTGTACCAGGGGCTGATTGCTCCAACTGAGTCTGAACACCGATATCACAGTTGGAACAGGAACTGCTGGTACTTTTTTCTAGGGCAGGTTCTGAGACGAATAAGGAACATTAGAAAGGCATGGGCTCCATTTTATAAACTACACTTATTTTTACAGCCACACAGCGTCTTACTTCATAAACGTCCCTGACGGAGACCCCTTACCTTTAGGACATCTGATACGTAAGACTTAAGAGAGCCGAGAAAACAAAATATAAAGAAGCCATCCAGGCATGCAGATGGGAACTGAGGGGAGCCTTCAGGTGGGAGAGAAGCAGGGTGGAGGAACAGGAAAAAGCAGGCCCTTTGCAGCCTCCCAGACCTGGATGCTCGTCACCCTTGCCTACTTGGTAGCTGTGTGACCTTCGACGAGTGGGTCCCTCTCTGAGCCTGTTTCCTCACCTGTGAAATGGAGCGCACCCCATTTGCCCTACTACTCGCAAAGAATGAATGAGGAGGCAGAAGGAAGTGCCATCTCAGGCCTGGCACATAGTAGGTGCTGCACCGAGGTGGTTTTTTCCGAGGGGGCGGTGGGTATTTTGCGGCTGCAGCCACTGTAAAAATGGCAGGGAAGGGCCTCCACTCTCCCCCGCCCCCGCCCCCAGGCTCCTGGACTAAAGGGTGCAAGTGGGCAGGCAGTCTGGCAGGCGTGACACCACTGCCTGGAGACCCCCACACCCTCTCCTCCCCACCTCTCCCAGGCCCAGTCATCAGCTTCCCTTCCACGACAGCCTCCACCTCTGCCCAGCCGCAGCCCTGGTGTTCTCATCCGAGGCTCCAGCCTGTCTGCCGCCACTGGCATCTGATGGGACTCCGATTCATTATTTATTTCCTCACGCTGTGCCTTTTGCGCAGGCTTTTCAAGCAAGGCGGACTGGACGAGTAGAGTGAGCGAGCAGTGCCCGGGCACTTAACGGTGGTACATCAGGCAGCTAGACAGGGCCTCATAGTGGACCCCATTTCACAGATGAGAGAAACTGAGGCTCTGAGAGGTCAACTGGTTTTCCCGGCCAGGGTCGCAGAGCTGGTATCCGCCCCCAGGAATGTTTACTCCAGAGCCTGGTGGAACACAGAGGGATTCAGTCCTCCAGCTGGTGTGGTGGGAACTTGTCCTCTCCATATTATAAGGAATCAAGAGCCGTGATTTAAAATGTCAGGGGAGCACACACACACCTTCCTTTCAAGGTAGACGAGCTGACTTCATTCTCCCCACAGTGGAAGGTCGGGAAGCTGGGGGAGCCGCAGGGAGGAAGCCTCGCCGTAAGAACAGAGGGGCATTATTGATGACTTCTGATGAGAGCAAAGGAATGTGCTTCGCCCCGACTCACTGGGGCCCGCATAGCAAATGGTCCTTGTCTTCATTACTGGAGCTGGGGCTGCTGACCAGAGTAGGGTTGCAGGTCCCGGCTGTGATGGCCCCTCCTGGCTCAGCGGCCCCGCTCTCCCGTCCTCCACCCTCTCCCCCCGGAAGTTGTCCCCCTGCCTCAAAGCTGGGAGATGCAAGAGCGTAGCAGCAGCAAGGGACCAAGGGAACAGGCATTTAAGGGTGTACGTGTAACACGGGCAATCCCAGGGAAGTCCTGAGGGGTGAGGATTAGCCTTCCCGTTTGTAAAAGTTAGGAAACAGAGGCTCAGGGAGCCATGGAAGTGGGCCCAGCATCCTGAATCACCTCCACACCCCCAGCTCCTGGGCTGACACCCCTTGTGTGAGTCACCTTTGCCCCTTGCCCGGGGCGTGGAATTCTTCTACTCCTTTTCTAGGACGTTCATTCGTTCACTCCCTCACTCCCTCACCGACTCTTTTATCGGTTCTCACTCATGCACACACACACTCCTTTACTCAGTGAACATGTCCTGAGCCTGCTGTGGGTCGGTCTCTTCTGCTTTCTTCTCTCTCCCTGGGGCAGTCAGGAAAACGAGCTTTAAGCAGTAGGGTTGGGGTAGGGGACTGGGGGTGAGGGGTCGCTCCCTGCCTGGCCGAAGACTGGAAACAACCTCTGGCCTGAGGTGCTTTGCCCCCAGGGATGTTCTTATGACAAACCCACGTGTCTGGGCCTCAGCTACTCCCTCTGTAGAATGGGCCCTCGGAGGGCTTGGGGCCTGAGCAGCTGAAAAGAATCTGCCTGGGACACCCTTGCCATCCTGTCCTTCCATGAATGGCTTGTCCTCTGCTTAAGGAGCCAGGTAGAGAATGGAAATTGAGACCCAAAGGCCTGCTCTGAGGAATAAGTGATATTTTTACCCATTGTTCTTCTTAGGGTGGGTCTCGGAGAGGTTTAGAAAATCTCGGGTCTTAGCAAGAAGGTTGGAGCCTTCCAGTCACCTGGAAGATGAGATTAGGTACCATTTACTAAACACGTACTAAGTGCTAGGCACTCCAGAGGCATTGCCTGCAGTATGACAGTTGGCAAAGTAGGGACAGTTTTCCCATTTTGCAGATCAAATAACTGAGGCCCGGGAAGGCTCTCCCAAGTCCAGAGTTAGAAAGCGACAGCCACGACTCGGCTTCTGAATTCCAAGCTCTTTCTGCCGCCACAGCCCGGAAGGCCACTGCGGGCTCCCCAGTCTTCACACCCCACCCACCTTGGCCGTGCACCCTGAGGAGGTTCACGCCTCCTGGCCTCTGCACACCATGGAGGCCCGGTTCTCCTAGCTCTTCTGCGTGCACAGCAACATGCAAGGGAACTGAGTGTCATGGGCATGATTTGCTTCGTTTTCCTTTTTATTCATTTCTATTCATCTTGGGCCCTATCCTCCCAGGCCAGGGAGATGCCAAGTCACCATCCTCCCTTCCACCAGGCCTTTCTTTATCTCTTCTCAAGATCCCTGTCAGCCTCCTAACATCTGTGGTTGGTCATCCCCCCCCCCTACCCCCGCCCCAACCATCAGCCAAATGTGATGAAGCCTGTGATCTTGCCACCACCAAGGTAGAGCCTGAGTCCAAAGACAGACATACCCTCTGGTGCAACCTTGTGGCTACATTTATTTCCTTGCGTTTCAGAACGTAGAAACCGTGATCTTCTCGGGATAAGGGATGGCCACACCTGACCACCTTCTGGGATGAGTCCAGATGTGGCAGCCTCCTGGTGCTGGGGGTTTCTGTGGCTACCATCTGTCAAAATCCAGGGCACGCCACAGCCTGGGAGCACCCCAGGACCCTCTCCTCACGACCCCTGCTTCACCTCACACCAGTCACCACCTGCAGATGTGAGCAGGTCAGGCAGGCCAAAGGCAAAATAATGAAAATGGGGCCATGGCAGCGTCAGGCGGGCGGCTAGATTTCTCTCAGCTTTTGAGGAGTCCTCCACTGCCTCACTGAATACGCCAGAATTCCCCTCCACTGACCGGTGACCAGCACCTTGAATAGACGTAGAATAATGGGGGACATACAGCTGCATTGGGTGATGTCAGTAGACACACACAGTAGCTTCCTGAAGAGCCCCTTAGCCTTAGGCACCCTGTAAGTAACTCAGACAGGGTCGGCTGCCTGGCGGCCTGAATGCTCCCAGGGCCTCAGTTTCCCCACAGCTCTGTGTTTTCTCATGTACCTCAATGAGTGTGTTGTGTCTCCTTCTGTTCCAGGCCTGCCCGGTGAACGGAGGCTTCAGTTTGGGTGCCAGGTGTATGTGAATCGTAGGCACAGGCAGGTTCCAAAGCGTGTAGATGAATATGGATATGTGTGTGTGGTTATTTTTTATTTTTTTATTATTTGCTCCATTGCACTTAAGTCACATTTTCCTATCCTCTGATCCAAGCTCTAAAAGCGTTTTGCGGTATAAAATCGCCCATCATCTGATCCACTCTACCAAAATAACCCGGCTCCCCTGCCGTCATTCTCCTTGAAAAGTAGCCCTGCGTCATGCTCTGAGGCCGGCGGGGAGAGGCCTTGCCCACTGAAAACACTTCATCATAATCCCCCCAGCGCCCCCCATCCTCCTCTCTCCCTGGGGGGTTGCTCTGGTTTCTTGGGCTGTTATTACTGGAATGCCAGCTGCTCTACTTACAGCCTATCCGTACAGACCTGCTCTGTCTGTCTGGGGCCTCACAGGCCTCCGCTTAGCTCATCTCTTGGAAATATAATTTTAAAAATAAATGCCGGTTCGATTCACACTTCCCTCTTGCCTCTGCTGTGTCTCCTGGCCTGTTCGCTTGGCACCAGAGGACCCAGTATGGCACTGCTGTCTCCCAGAGTCCTCCCATGGGACCTCCAGGGCGGCCTCAGGGGCCCTCCAGGGCTGCCCAGATTGGCTTCTTCTGAGACCTGTGGTCATTTAAGTGCCCCTTAAATGTGGCAAGGGAGAAAGAGTGAGAGCTCTGGGGGCAGACAGACTTGGCTCTGCCCCACACTTGCTGTGTGACCTTGGACAGACTACTTCCCTCTCTGGGCCCATGGGTACATGAGAGAAGAGGTGCCTTCCTCTGGTGGGTGGTATTGGTTTTTATAAAAGACATAAAGTGTGTCTTTAGGGGAAAAGTACATTTAAAGTTTCCTTGCAAACCTTTTATGCACTTTGGTTCTTTGATGTTGCCAGAAAGCAACTCATAGGTAGGCCAGAAAATTTTGAGGAAAACATAGCGTTATGTTGACACATCACAAGTGGAGTCCTGACAACTTCAAAGCAAAGTGAATAATTCGTTAGGTAGGCTGTTTCATGCCTGGGAAGCAGCAAAGGGCCATGTTGAGAGTTTTGAACTCCAATTCAGCCACTAATTACCATGGCGTTGGACGAGTGACTGAGTGTCCCTGTGCCTCAGTTCCCCTGGCTGTAATATAGTTATAAGAATAGTACCTCCCTCCTAGGGTTGGCCTGGGGATTCGGTGAGGTGAGAGGCGTGAGCATTTCGAAGCGTGCCTGGCACAGAAAGGTGCTGTGTAAGTGCTGTCTCTTTTGTTGTAGTTCTTATATTATTATGTGGCAGGAAGTGAGGAAGTACTGGCATACAGGTGACATTCACGACCATCCCCGTACAACAGCAGTTCTTAATCGGGCAGTTTTGACCTCCAGGGGACATCTGACAATGTTTGGAGACAATGTGTCATTTCAGTTGTCACAGCAGGGAAGAGAAGGTAGTACTGGCGTCTCATGGGTGGAGGCCCAGGATGCCGCTCACCGTTCTTCAGAGTACAGGACAGTTCCGACAACAGAGAATTATCTGGTCCCCAAAGTAAATAGTGCCATAAGAAACTGTGCCCCGATACAAGATTTCTGGTAGCAACATAGGCCCCTCTCTCCTCTGTAGCACTTGCCTTTGTTGTAATTTTGCATTTATCGGTAAGATTGATTACTACCCGTCCCACTGATACAGTACAAGCTTCTGAGGGTGAGAGGAGATTTGTTTCTCAGTCCAGCCCATCCAGGCCAGCGCTGCCTATTCAGCCAACCCCAGATGTTACTCAGTCACTGGCAGCACTGGTCCTGGACCTGTCAGACCCAGGTTCAAGTCCCAGTTTTGCCACTTCTTGGCTGTATGACCTTGGGCCAGTGGCACTGCCTTTCTAAACTTCCGTTCCTTCATCTGCAAATGGGATTGTAAATATCTGATAAATTTAGAGTAGAAGTTAAGACCACAGGCTCCAGAATCAAAGACATGCCCAAGTTCAAGTCACAGTTCTGCTACTTGTTATGTGAACGTAGTTACCTGTTTAAGCCTCAGTTTCCTCACCTCTGAAATGGGTCTAATAATCCCCCTCCTTTCAGAAGGTTAATATGGGAACAAAAGGAGCTGATAATGGTTACTTTTATTATTATTTCATTCATCATCCAACAAGTGGAGTTTTTGAGCCCAGAGTATGTTCCAGCCCCTGTTGGTTACCACGTGGTGGGCCTAATGGGGCAGAGCGTCTGCACTTGCTGAGCTCATCATCTCGTGGTTTGGGAGGGGTCTGGCCTGGTGCTCCCTCCAGTGCTGACCTCTGACCTCCCCTCACCCCTTTCAGATCTGTGCCATCATCGGCGGGACCTTCACTGTTGCCGGCATTCTGGACTCGTGTATCTTCACAGCCTCAGAGGCCTGGAAGAAGATCCAGCTGGGCAAGATGCATTGACGACCCGCCTGGCCCGATGGCCGAGGACCCAAGGAGACCGCCAGCCCTGTCTCCAGCGCCCCGTCTCCTCCTGCCCTCTATCTGGCCCAGGATCTGTCTGTGTCCCAAAGTGGGGGTGAGGGGAGGGAGGGGGTGGCTCACGGGTTCGCAGCTACCTCTTTTCCCCATGTTTAACTGTAGATGAATTACACTGCCTGAAGTCTGGGTGCCCCTTTCTTTCTCTGAGGAGCCCCAACACCAGAGTCAGGCAGGGAAGGTTCGGGAATGCTGGAGACCACTCCTGGGAAAACTGCAGTCCTTTCCCTGTTGGGCGAGCAGCTCAGAATCTATGTTGACCAGCTCTCAGCCAGGCTTTGACAATCTCCCCACTGTTTGGTCCCACTAATCACTTGGTTTCTCCCCTGGGCAGCCAACCTGCAGACCTGGGCTCTGGGCTTTGGACCAGGCTGCCCAAAGGTACCTCCCACCTGGTGCCTTCAACAAAGAATGGTACTTCCCAGGCAAGCCCCTGATACGTGGCCCTGTAGATGGAGCCCTTGCTTCTGCTCCATCCCTTCCCGCCCGACCTAGAGCCCAGGCCTCAAGGCCCTCACCCCCACCCCTTTCTTTTCTTCCCCAGAAGCAGATGCCCAGTTGTTGGGCAGCAGCTGTGTAGACTCAAGTCTGCCCACTGGTCCCTGGGTGCCTGGCGAGTTCCCCTTCCTCTCTCTCTTCATCTTGTTCCTCTGAACCCCCTGCCAATGTGCCTCAGCCCCCGTGCTGTGTGGCCACAGCATGGCTTGGTGGAGGGGCTGGCTGTGACTGGGCAGTCATCCTTGAAGAGCCAGACATGGTTTGTGCACTTATGTCCAGATGGGAAGCATCCTTTTCCGCGACCCTAAGATAATCACGTCTCAGCCTCTCCCAGGCGGCTTGCCGTCGGTCCCAAGGCCTTAGGTGGGGGAAGCAAAGCAGACCAGCCCTTCTCCCATCTTAGCATGTCCACCCTTGGGGCTCTCAAGGCTGTATAGCTCTTGGACCTCTCTGCAGCCCAGATGTGGCCCACTTGCCCCACCAAGCTCCCCACTGGCTGGCCACACACTAACTCAGTCCTGGTTCCTGGGGCAGCTCCACTGTTTCCTCACTTGCTCTTGGGCGGGTCCCTACCCTACTGCTCCCCCGCTATCCTTCCCCTTTAGTCCTGAAAGGGAGAGGCAATGGTCCAGGCATGAATTACACCCAGGGAATTTTAGGTATGCCCCCCACTTCCCAGGGAGAGAGTCGTCCACCTGTTTTCCATTTATATCAAGATTGTTTGCATACTTTTGTAATTAAGGGGCATGTAATTAAGGGGAGTGGAAGGCGTTTTTAAATTATCTCTGGATGGTTCAAGTCTCTGCCGTTTGTAATTTTTGACTCTAGATTCCAATTAGAAAAGCTTCCCCTTTTGCATATGAGTTGATGAATGTGAGTGTAAACTGCATTTGGGTATTTCTGGTATCTGTGGCCACTCAGATGGATTTTTTTTTTTTTTTGCATTCTCTT
>NW_020173979.1:2503005-2558520 GCF_003031525.2 Neophocaena asiaeorientalis asiaeorientalis | reverse complement strand
CAGAAAGGAGGCCCTTGGGTGTGTGAATACGTGTGGCTGTAGAGGGTGGGCGGGGCAGGGTGGGGAAATGGCATGCAAGTGAATTGAAATCCCATGTTTATGCGTTTAAAAAAAAAAAACAACTCTTGAGGACATAGGGGATGTCAGTTTCCTATGGAAGAGACACCTCTGACCCATTATTCTTATAAACAAAATCTCAAGGGAAAAAAATGTTAGTTCTTTCTCCACTCATTGGGTTCAAATAGATTAAAAGGCTGATTTTCAGAAATATTGCTGTGTGTTGCTTTTGACTTGATTGTGGCTGGGTAGCCCGGAGGCTGGGATCACAGTCAGAACATTCTAGAGGAGAATTTCATTCTAGAGGAGAGAAACTGGGAAATGTGGAGAAGATCTGTTAGCATGATCAGAAAGTCAGGACCCCTTGGATTCAGTCCTTCCTTTATTGAATCCCTACAGAATGTCCCCTGATCTGCTACTTGCTTTTTTCTTTTTAATTTATTTTATTGAAGTATAGTTGATTTACAACCTTGTGTTAACTTGATCTGCTCGCTTTCCAGTTGTGTAGCCTCAGGCCAGGTCCTTAACCTCATGGTGCTGTTGCAGAAATTAAATCTATAATGGGTGCAAATAAGTTATACTGGATCAGAACAAGCTCGTGTATGCAGGAAAGTGGTACATAGTAAATTTTCAAAAATGGTAGTTGTTCCGTATAGGTTTTCCCAAATAGAATAAGGGAGATCCACCATCAGCTGTGAGAAAGGGACTTCCATGGACATTTGCCCAGTCCTTCAAGGCCTTCACTGGAACACCACAGACGTGGATAATAAACACGTCAGAGATGAATGTGAGAGCGAACCAGTCTGCGAGAAACTCTTCACTGACCCTCCCCATTCTCTCTTTAACGTTCTGTGCGATACTTGAATTACTGTGACACTCAAAGCTAGTGATGGAGAGCATATGCCCACCGGTAGTCAAAGAGTCTAGTAAAACTAAGTTGAATACTTTGGAGAGACCTGATAACGGTGAGTTGCCACGCCCTCCTCAAAATGCTACCGAATTCAGGGAATTCCCTGGCAGTCCAGTGGTTAGGACTCTGCGCTTCCACTGCAGGGGATACTCAGCCCCTACCCCCCCCCAAAAAAAACCCCCCACGAATTCAATGTGAGTAATGCAACTGAAAAGAGTTGGGGTGGGGGAGTCCTTGAGGATTCTGCATTCACATTGAAAGTAAGTTCTCACTCCATGTTAAAACGAGAAACCTGGAGCCCTGCGGTTGGTTTATGTAAGGACATAGTTTATGTAAGGAAGATGAAGAACTCCAGCAGAGGTTTCTCAGTGAAAAGCCTTGCTCAGGGTCAAAAGATGGGCTAATGTGGGATTTTGGGGTTTTTTTTTTTTAATATTGATTTATTTATTTGGCTGCACCGGTCTTCGTTGTAGCACGAGGGATCTTTGTTGCTGCATGCGGGATCTAGTTCCCTGACCAGGGATAGAACCTGGGCCGCCTGCATTGGTGTTACCGAGTCCAAGCTCGCTCTGCTCGCCGCACGACAGGCCAATAAATAGGGAGACAACGTGTCGAGGCAAGGAATACAACTTTATTCAGAAAGCCAGCAGACCGAAAAGATGGTGGACTAGAGTCCCCCCAAAAACCATCTTACTGGGGTCTGGATGCCAGTTTCTTTTATAGAATCAGAGAGGGAAGTAAAGTAAAAAGGTACAGAGAGAGGGAGAGGCGAGGAGGAAGTAAAGTAAAAGGGCCATCAGTCTTGCAAAACATCTCCTGGAGTGGCCGGCCTCCGGGAGGGGATGTGTTAGTTTCTTCTTTCTTGCAGCCATTCACAGGTGGGTAGGGTTCCCTGAGGCAGGCCATTATGTATGATTATAATAACAACGAAAAGCAAAGCCTAAAGTCAAAGAGACAGATCCAACATGGAGTCAAAATTGGCTCTTCCCTGTTACACTGGGAGCGCAGTCTTGACCGCTGGACCACCAGGGAAGTCCCGGGCCAATGTGTTTTAAGTTGATGTAAAACCTTTAAGGTATATGTGTGTCATTTTTATGATTTCTCCCTTGAACCAGTCCTTTCAATTACCTAACCAAGTGCAGACTATCGTGTTTTCGTGCAAGAGGATTTCTCAATCAGGGCTCATAGTGCAAACCCAGGGAGGTGTAGGTGACGGTTTGGGGGCTGTGGTGGTTCAGGCAGAAAAGGCTTCTCCTGGGGAGGTGTTGCAGCTGCAGAAGAGGTGAAGTCGGAGAGGTGCTTCGGTGAGGAGCGACCCTCACGTGCTGAGCTCACACTGCTTGGGGTCGAGGTGGGGCTGTGAACCTTGGGAAGAAGTGGGGTGTGGCAGTGCGGCTCATGAGTGGCAGCTGTATAGTTTTTATAACTAAAAGTCACAAATTTGTATTTTGTTCTTGCCCGAAACAAAGGTACACATTTTCTCAATGTGCCAGGGCACTGGCGGTCCTGATGCCTTTTTAAGAAGCTGCTTCCTTAGCTGCTCCAGCAGATAGATGTCGCAGTCCAGAAATGTGAGGGGGCCTGTGTGGAGAACATTCACCCAAGACCCGAACCTCCCCTGCCCCCCAGCAGTTGTCTTCTGTCAGTTTTGTGGTGATGAGGTCATGCACTTTATTCTGACCAAAATAACTTATTTTTATCTCAACTCTGGTAGTAATAGCTACCGAGAGTTAGGCATTCTCCACGTGCCAGGCAAGGAGTGCTTGTTCAGGTCTTGTCTTTTTTAATCCTCACAGCAATCCTACAAGGTGGCTGTTACCTTGTTTTTAGGAAGAAGAAAACAGAGATTTAAGTAACTTAGTCACAGAGCTAGCACGCGGTGAAGCTGGAATTCAAACCCACGTCCGCCTGACTCCAGGGTTATGGAGAATTGTATGGTTCTGGCTTACTCGCCACAGTCATCTCTGTCAAAAGGCTAAACCGACCCCCCTACCCCCCCAAAAAAAGGGGGCGGGTGGGAATTGAAAGTAGTGAGGGTACTGTCGTTTTCTGTTTTCTTCCTTTTAAACAGCCTGCAGGACTTCCCTGGTGGCGCAGTGGTTAAGAATCTGCCTGCCAATGCAGGGGACAGGGGTTCGATCCCTGGTCCGGGAAGATCCCACATGCCTCGGAGCAACTAAGCCCATACGCCACAACTACTGAGCCTGCGAGCCACAACTGCTGAGCTCATGCACCACAACTACTGAAGCCCACGTGCCTAGAACCCATGCTCCGCAACAAGAGAAGCCACTGCAATGAGAAGCCCGTGCACCGCAATGAAGAGTAGCCCCCGCTCGCCGCAACTAGAGAAAGCCCACGCACAGCAATGAAGATCCAACGCAGCAAAAAAATAAATAAATAAAATTTAAAAATAAAAAATAAATTCCAAACAGCCTACAAAAGAAAGCCAAGTTGAACATTGGGGATCTTCTTAAGCAAAAATTTAAAACCCTTACAATATGACTTTAATTACACAAATAATACATGCTCATAGCTCCACTGAAGGAAAGGCAGACAAGAGCAAAAAGGGAAAAATTAAAAAGGAAAATTAAAGTTACCCATAATCCCACTAATCAGGGATCATCATTGTTAATGTTTTAGTGATATTCTTCCATAAACAAAATCGGATCATGCTGTTAACATTATTTTGTAGTTTACTTTTTTCCTCACATAATGGACGCCTTCCAATGTTAATAACAGTGGATCGCCTCATTATCTTATTGGCTACCAGATAACAATAATCATATTGAATATCTCATGGTGGATCACATTCAGCCTCTGCTCCCATCTCATTCAGAATCTCTTTTCTCACCTGTAACAGGGACAATTTAAAGGGTTGTTTAGCAGAATAAATAAGGTAATGTTCGTAAAGCTGTTAGCACAATGTGTGACAGTAAAATGCTCAGCCTAATACAACTAGCCATTATTATTCATTCATTTAAGAAATAATAATTTCTGGGAATTCCCTGGTGATCCAGTGGTTAAGACTCCGTGCTTTCCTTGCCGAGGGCCCGGGGTTCAATCCCTAGTCAGGGAACTGAGATCCCACAAGCCGCGCAGCGTAGCTTAAATAAATAAACTTTTTCTTTTTTAAAGAAATACTTTCTACCATGTATTAAGTGCTTACTTTGTGCCAGACGTTGTGCTGAGGTTTCATTGAATCCTGACGCCAAACTGATGAGGTGGGTACTCTCATTATTCCCATTTCACAGATGAGGAAAGTGAGTGACCAAGAAGTTAAATATCTTATCCAAAAGCTCCAGAGCCGGGAAGTGGTGGATATCCAAACCCAGGCAGCCAGTATCCAGGGCTCTCACACTTTCCCACCACATCACCCTCTGCCTTGGAGACATAAAAATATTTCCCTGGCCTATCCTCTGAGCCCGGCACTGTGCTAGACCCTGGGGCTTCTACGCCAGTCCCTGTGCATGTTTCCAAGGTAGGCATGAAGCAGGATAGTAGCCAATTCTACTAAATCCTTATTAGAATGACAGAAACCCCGGCTGAGGTTCTCTCACCATCTTATCTGGCGATGTCCTTGTAGCTGTCTTAATTCTGTTGAGCCACAGGGGGCAGAGGGTAGGGGTAAAGAAAAGCCTTACTGCCCTGGTTGAGAGTGAACGATCTTGATAATCTTGGGGTGAAATGATCTACCCTCACATGGCTGCCCCTCACCAGTGAGGCCCTGTGCTCCTTGGGAGCAGGGACGGGACTTCACTCCTCCCCGGATCTCTTTGATCTAGCCCTGTACCTGTGGCTCCACGTAGGTACCAAATAAATGGTGAATAAATTAATGAGCAAATGGATGAATGTGTGGGTAAATGACTTAATGAATGTGATAGGGAAGTAATGAATGAGCAGAGAAGGAGCCAGTGAGCAAGTGAATGAATGACTGCATGAATGAATGAATTCATCGGGGGCTTTGGTCTGATGAACACTGTGAGGGCTGCTCTGAGAAGCCCTCTGTGACCATCTATGTGCACTCGGTCATAATGGCGTCTGCCCCTGCCATGCCCATGAGAAGTGACTTCCTTTCTCCCCGCCCCCAGATTCATTGAGATATAACTGACCTATAATATTCTGTAAGTTTAAGGTGTGCAACGTGTTGATTTGATACACTTACATACTGCCTCATGATTACCACAGCATTAGTTATCACTTCCAGCACCTCACATAATTACCATTTCTTTTGTGTGTGTGTGTGTGTGGTGAGGACATTTAAGATCTTCCTTTCTTATGACTGTTCCCCCCACGTCCTTACTCTTGGAGCCTATAATGGGTGGTCTTTCAGTTGCTATTGCTTCAACAAATTTCACCCCACTTACTGCTGCTACCCTGGCTTCTGCAGACAGCCCAGGTGGAGCCATCCTCCCTGAGTCTGAAGGCCAGAGGGCTCCAACACTGACCTCAGGGGATCTGGAATTAAACCTTAAACAGCACCCAGCAAGTCTAGAGATCAAGCCAGATGCCATTGTTGATCACGAGTATGAGTAAATGCTGGTATTTCATAATTTCATCACCATATGTTAGGGAACACCGGTAAACTGGGAGAGAACAGGGGACCTGCCTGAGTCGGGCAAGTCTTTCTTTTTTTTTTTTTTTTTTTTGGCTCCACCGCGGGCATGCGGGAACTTAGTTCCCTCACCAGGGATCATCGAACTCGTGTCCCCTGCAGTGGAAGCACGGTGTCTTAACCACTGGACCGCCAGAGAAGTCCCATCTCTGCTATCTTTCTATCTGGCGTCTGGTACAAAGTAGGCGCTCAACACATATGAATTGAAGGAGTCAATCCATTCAATGAATCCATTCAACCAATCACTGAGAGTCTCCCGCACAGCGGAGCCGGGATTGGAGGCCTCTCATTCCCAGAGGCCGCGCAGAGGGACTCTCAGTCAGACGAGAGGGGTGGTGCCGGCGACACTGGGTTGCCTACCCCAGACGGGAGGCGGAGCTCGGGCACCACCAGGCGGGGCGAGGCGGGGACAAGGTGGGCAGGGCGGGGTGGGCGGGGCCGGAATGAGTGGGGCGGGGCAATAGCTACAAACCCGCAGGCGCGCTGGTCTGCAGAATCCCGGCTGCCCTAACCGGCTTTTAAAGAAGACTCTCAACGGAGTTGAAAGGGGAGAGAGAGCACAGCTTCGGTTAGCATGGCGCATTGCACGTGTTTACATCAAACACGGAAAGCTTACAGTTTGCGTCATTGGGAGTTAATGGCAATAGTCTGACTCTGGTGAGGCCTGTCCTTAGGGCTGTCCTGGAGCAAGGCCTCCGCTCTCTTTATAGGTGGCTGTAATTGAGCGCTATGCGCCAGACACTGTTCTAAACACAAGAAACGGATTAACTCATTTAGTCCTCGTAACAACTCTATGAGTCATCTACTTAAGATCATCCCCATTTCACAGATAAGGAGCCAAGGTCCAGCAACGTGAAGAGGCACTTGGGTTCAGGTCTCACTGCAACTCCAGCTCTTCTAAAAAGGGCTAGAAGACTGGGGTGAAATGTTTGTTTTGTACGCGGGCCTCTCACTGTTGTGGCCTCTCCCGTTGCGGAGCACAGGCTCCGGACGCGCATGCTCAGCGGCCATGGCTCACGGGCCCAGCCGCTCTGCGCCATGTGGGATCTTCCTGGACCGGGGCACGAACCCGTGTCCCCTACGTCAGCAGGCGGACTCTCAACCACTGCGCCACCAGGGAAGCCCTGGGGCGAAGTTTTGCAAAGCCAAGTGGTTGGTTTGTAATGACGCTCAAACATGCGTGCGCCTCAAAATCTTTGGTGAGGGGAAGTGCTTGCTCTAAATTCAGAGACCCAGATCCCGACCTAACGCTGTCTGATTTTTCAGGGTTGTGGTGGAACACAAAAATCTGCATTTTGAACAGGCTCCTCGGTGATTTTGAAGAAGCAAGTTAGCCGATTGCATTTACAACAATGTTAAATCATGATGTTAAATCACCCCTACCATACGCCTAGACGACCTCTGCGGAGGGTAACAGGGGCAAAGAGTTTGGGGTAGGAGAGAGACTACTGATAATGTACCTATTAAAAGAACATCAACAAGCTTTTATTGCAGGCCCTACAAAAGTGCCCCTTCTCCCCAGCGGCACGAAGTCACCGGGTTCCAGGCATGACTCCCGGAGCCGCCTAGCGCTCCCGTGGCCCCCGAAAACGAGGCACTGCGATCCCACCCCATGCCGGAGGGGGCGCTATTCAGTTTCGTTCCGATAGGAATGGAGCATTGCTTTCTTTCTGCGCTTGCGCGGCAAGGAAGCCTCACTTCCGGCCTTGTGCGCCCAGGGTCTGAAACCTGCGGTCGCCAGGTAGGTGAGTGCAGGGGCCGCCTACATCCCTGGAGTTGTCTCTGCGTGACCCCCAACCGTGCAGTCCGAGTCCTCCTCCCACAGTTAGCCTCAAGGTCCCAGTGCCACCTTCGGCCCAGATCCGTTTAGTCAAGCATGTGCTCCCCACGCACGCTTTGCTCTGTGTAACACCCAGACCCCTCACATCCTTCGTTTTCCTTCAGTCGCCTTCTTCCGAGGCCACCTCCCTAGAGCCCTTGCGCAGGGATGGGAGAAGTGTCCCGGATGCAGAGAATGCCCCGGTACCCCATTGAGCGTCCCTTCGCTCTCTCCCTTGCCTTTCTTTGCAGACCATCACCATGAAGTTCAACCCCTTCGTGACCTCGGACCGCAGCAAAAACCGCAAACGTCACTTCAATGCCCCCTCCCACGTGCGCAGGAAGATCATGTCGTCTCCACTCTCCAAGGAGCTGCGGCAGAAGTACAACGTTCGCTCCATGCCCATCCGCAAGGACGACGAGGTCCAGGTATGTGTCCTCCGGGCTCTGGTTACCCAGCTGCGTGGCGCTCGGGTCCTGCGCCTGAGAACGTCGAGTGTTCTTGGACGTGGAGGACTGGCAGGTAATGTGACCCTGCAGATGTGTTAGACCGGAGATGGGGCCCAGAGTCACCAGAGAGCGCCTGTCCAGCCTAATTTAGAGCATTCCAACTCAATTCTTTAATAATAATAATTTGAGAAGTATACTGTCCCAACCAAGCAAAACTCTTGTTTTCTTATTTTGTCTGCGGAGGCCGCTAGTTTGCCAGGCGTTACCCAGGGTGGCTGTTTGAACCAGACTTTGCAGGGGAATGTTTTGCAATAAGAGTAAGGTCTTGTTATTGAGTTTAGTGGAAGCTGGGCACTTGATGGTGCTGGACTTGTTAGGGAGAACGGAGAAGCAGCAGCAAGTCAGAGGCCTGAAATTGTGAGAGTACGGCCCATGTGAGAAAGTATAAGCCCTCTGTTCTCTGTGACTGGAGCTTAGGACTAGGCTGTGTAGTAGAGAGGGGAAGTGAGGGTGAGCAAAATAGACAGGGGCTCTGTTCATTCCTTGAGGGAATATTTACTGAGCACTTACCAGGCAGTGTTCCCTAGAACAGTAACAGTGCACAAGATCTACAGGCCCCTCTTAAAACCTCAGCACTATTGACTTCTTGGGCTGGATAATTCTTTGTTGTGCTGAGCTCTCCTGTGTACTGTAGGATGTTTAGCAGCATCCCTGGTCTCTCCCCACTAGATGCCAGTAGCACCTCCTCATAGTTATGACAAGCAGAAATATTTCCAGGTATTGCCCAGTGTCTCTGGGGAGCAAAATGCACCCCTGCCACCCTCCCCCAGTTGAGAACCATTGTTTTAGAGAATGAAGTAAGGGATTTGGTGGATCACCTAAGGCACTGGGACTCTGAAGCTTTGAGGAGGAAAAGACTGGAAGCAGGGGATAAGTTAGGCTGAGATTGTGACAGGAATAGCATAGAAAAAAATAATTCAGAAGTATGGTTCAACCTCTTCTCTCCTGGATCCTTCCCATCAGGCATGTTCTAGAATGGGGGGGATTGCAAATGCCTCTAGGGTCTAGTTAGGCAAATTAAAGGAAGTGGGCTCTTTTAAGGGAGATAGTCATATACCCTCAGCCCATCGCTGCACTAGGGAAATGAAGACTCTTCAGTTACGTTCAGTTGTTGTCAGATTCTTCAGTTTTGCAAGAGACCTGGAAAATCTGGATTCTTTACTTTATAGAAACTGCTTTTGGCTGAGATCACCAATAACCTCTTATTTATTTATTTATGTATTTATGTATGTATGTATTTACTTATGGCTGCATTGGGTCTTTGTTGCTGCGTGGGGCTTTCTCTTTCTTGCGGTGCGTGGGCTTCTCTTGTTGTGGGGCACGGGCTCTAGGCGCCTGGGCTTCAGTAGTTGTGGCACATGGGCTCACTAGTTGCGGCTCGCGGGGTGTAGAGTGCAGGCTCAGTAGTTGTGGAGCATGGGCGTAGTTGTTCCACAGCATGTGGGATCTTTCCGGACCAGGGCTTGAACCCGTGTCCCCTGAATTGGCAGGCAGATTCTTAACCACTGTGCCACCAGGGAAGTCCCCACCAACCTCTTTATGACTAAATTCAGTGGTCACATCTTGGTCTCACTGTCGTTGACTTTTGTTTTTGTTTTTTTTCTGGCTGCGTTGAGTCTTTGTTGCTGCACGTGGGCTTTCTCTAGTTGCGGCGAGCAGGGGCTACTCTTCATTGTGGTGCACGGGTTTCTCATTGCCGTGGCTTCTCTTGTTGCGGAGCACAGGCTCTCAGTGCGTGGGCTTCAGTAGTTGTAGCACGCGAGCTCAGTAGTTGTGGCTCACGGGCCCTAGAGTGCAGGCTCAGCAGTTGTGGCGCAACGGCCTTAGTTGCTCTGCGGCATGTGGGATCTTCCCGGACCAGGGCTCGAACCCGTGTCCCCTGCATTGGCAGGCGGATTCTTAACCACTGCGCCACCAGGGAAGCCCTGTCCTTGACTTTTTCAGCAGAATTTGGCATAGGTTGCACCACCTTACTTCTTGAAATAGCTTCTCTTTTTAGCTTCTGTGACACTTCAGGCTCACAATTTACTTGCAACTTCCCAGACTCCTTTGCTGGCTATTTCTCCTCTGCCTGGTCCCTAAATGCTGGATTTTGTCACAGGGCCTGCACCTGGTCTTCCATTGGCTGGCCTACATGGTCTACCTAGGTGGTAATATTTATTCCTAAAGTTTTCAATGTCTGCTCTGTGCTAACACCTTCCTCTTTTACATCCCAGTCCAAACTACTTTTCTGACCACAGAGCTGTAGATCTAACTGCCTGCTGAACATCTGTATTTGGATATCTCACAGACATCTCAAGCTTCTTATGCATGAGATCCTGATATTCCCGCTGCCTCTAAAATCTGATTCTCATCCCATCTTTCACACCTCAGTAAGTGACACTTCTATCTCCCCACTTAGGTATATCATAAACCTTTAAATTATTACTAACTTTCCCTAACCCCTCTCTTCTAATCTATCACTAAGTCTTGTTGATTTTACCTCCAAAATACCTCTTGAATCTGACCACTTCTTCATATTTCCATTTTAGTTCAAAGCATCTGTCGCTTCCACTGTTACTGTAGTCCACTCTCCACAGAGCGGCATTGTTTGCAAATCAGATCCTGCTTAAAACCTATCCGTGGTGCTTGATGTGCTGACTGTAAAATCTAAATCTCTGACAAGGCCCTGCGTGAGCCAGTCCAGGTCTAATTCTCTGACCTCATCTCATCTTATTATCCCCCACATGCTCTGTCCTTCAAACACATTGGTCTTTTCAGGTCCTTAAATGCACCTAAATCTTTTCTCCCTCTGCGTCTTTGTCCAGAATGCTCCCTCTGCCTGGAGTGCTCTTCTCCCCTTTACCTGGCTAACTCCTCCTTTTGCAGGTCTTATATTAATGTCAGTTCCTCAGAAAAGCCTTCCCAGATACTTTACTCAGTATTTTAGTATAGCATCCTTTATTCTTTTTTCATAGCATTGAACACAATTTGAGATCATTTTTTAAAAAAAACTGAGGCATAATTTACATACAGTGAAATGCACAGGTGAGTTTTGGCAGATGTAAAACCATGTAGCGTCACCCTAATATGACGTAGACCATTTTTTATCATCTCAGTATCTTCCCATGTGCCCTGTTCCAGTTAGGATTATATATTTGCATGTTTACCTCTCAGCTGCCTACTACCCATCAGACTAAGCTCCGTGAGGCCAGAGAACTCTTCTTTTTTGTTGCCTGACCTCAGTGCAGAGCCTGGCACACAACAGGGGCACAATCAATATTTATTGAATGGATGAAAACTGTTGACGGGTTGGAATTGGAAGATGAGATAAAGAAAAGGAGCGCAGGGGCTTCCCAGGTGGTACAGTGGTTAAGAATCCACCTGCCAACACAGGGGACATGGGTTCGAGCCCTGGTCCGGGAAGATCCCACATGCCACGGAGCAACTAAGCCCATGTACCACAACTACTGAGCCTGCGCTCTAGAGCCTGCGAGCCACAACTACTGAGCCCACGTGTCACAACTACTGAAGCCCATGCGCCTAGAGCCCGTGCTCCGAAACAAGAGAGGCCACTACAGTAGGAAGTCCGTGCACCGCAACGAAGAGTAGCCCCCGCTCGCCGCAACTAGAGAAAGATGGTGCGCAGCAACGAAGACCCAACGCAGCCAAAGACAAATAAATTAAATAAATAATTTTTTTTAAATGTGTAAAAAAAAAAAAAAGACAAGGAGGGCAGGGGAGAAGGAGCTGCCGTTTTTTTAATGCCTGTGGGGTTATGAATGGTTTCTTTTTTAGATATGAAGAAAATGAAACTCAGGTAAAGTAATAAAGAATAATATAGAAAATGAGTGTCTGAGCCAGGAATCCAGGTCTCTTAACTCCAAAGGCCATACTGGGTAAGCACTTCTCTGACCAGGAGAATAAAATCGTCCCAGCTAGGTTTGTTAAAACTGCCTTTTCTCTCTTGGGATCTTCTAAGTCTCACCTACCTCTTTCTCTGAGCAGTTGACTATGCCTCCTGTTTTACAGAGGAAATTCGAACTATTGTCCAGGATCTTGCACAACTCCCGGCTCCACACCCTCTGGCTTACCTGCAGTTGCACCCCTCCCATCTTCATTCTCTCCTGTTACAGTGAAAGAGAAATCCCTGTTTCTGTGTAAGCTATCCTGCTGCCACTGCATGTGACATCCACCACTCTCTTACTGCCCTCTTGAGATCCTTCTATCCATTATCCCCCTTCTCTACAGTTTCCTTTACCTCTTCCTCCATACTTGTTCCTTCTCATCAGCATTTAAACATATTCATGTTTCCCCCTCTTTAAAAATAGAAAATTATCCCTTAACTTCCCATCCACGTTGAACATGTGTCCTCTCTCTCATCCTCTTCAGATCCAAGCTCCTTGGGTCAGTCTTTTTTCACCTTCGTCTTCTCACCTCCGGTGAACTTGTTGCCTTATCGTAACGGCTTCCATCCCACTGCTCCACCGAAAGCACTGTAGCCGTGACCACCAGTGACCAGCTTGTTGTCATCTGTTACTTTATCCTTCCAGTAGTTGACCATCCTAGGGCATTTGGCCTTCTTGTCTTGGCTACTCTAACACCACACTTCCTGGTTTGCCATTCTTCCTGGCCACTTCAGTCTCTTTCGTAAGCTCTTCCAAAATGTTGGCTTTTCTTAGATTTCTACATTCCTGTACCACCAGCTCCCTAAGTAAAATCAAGCTTTGAGTTGCCATCTCTTTGGATGACTCGCAGGTCTTTGTTACCAGCCCAGTTGGCCTTCCCGCTGTGTATGGAATTTTCATGTTCCATGCCTCTGGGAAAGGCACATCCATCCATCCAGTTGCCCAGCCAGACTCTGGAGGTCATCCTCGCCTCTTCTCCCTCACCTTTCCACAGTCGATTGAGTCTTATCCTGTCTCCCTCCTCTCTGGGTCTAGCGTTTGTCCACTGCTCTTTATCACGGGTGTCCCTTTGACTCCTTTTATTAACACCTTTCTTCAATCAGGATGATACTTAATAGGGGCTTTTTCACCTACTTTTTCCATGTGAGGGTCTCTGGTCACGTAGACTGTGGTGGATCTTCAGTGAGGCATGCGTGGCTCTTGTCTTTTCAACCTGAAAATCGCCTTGGTGAGTAAGCTGAACAATATAGGTAGACATTTTAGGAGTATTGGGATTTGCCAATTCTTTACATGTGGTATTTCCTCTGTGCTTATATGGCTACTGTTTAATAGGCTCCTGCCTTTAGGGAAACCATAATAATCTAGTTAGTTTTTGAGTAGAATTGGAGCATGAGCTGATTTTTAGTTGCAAAAATAGCCCACAAGATTTTAATTTAACGTTTTTTTTTCTGACTATAAAATATTTGTATTAATTGTAGAAATCTTGAAATTTAGAAGAACATAAGTTAAAAAATAGTCATCAGTAATTCTCCTTCCTTCCTAATGGCAACCATAATTGACATTTGGATATATCTTCATCTCATGTTACATGCCATATACAAATATGAAGCATATACACATAAGATTCAGACTATATATATAGCCTTGTATTCTCCTTTTTTGTCTAAAGGTCATGTCTTGAGCATTTTCCTTGGTCATAAATTGTTTTTTGAAAACATGGGTTTTAGATGGTTGCCTGAGAATCTCAATATAATTTTTTTTTTAATTGAAGTATAGTTGATTTACAATGTTGTGTTAGTTTCTGGTGTATAGCAAAGTGATTCAGTTACTAAGTATAATTTCTTTAACCATTCTCTGTTTAGATCTTGAGAGTGATTATATATTCTTTTTATTTTACTTTTTGTAAAAAATTGAGCTATAATTGATGTATAACACGTATTACTTTTATTTATTTATTTTTAATATTTATTTTTGGCTGCGCTGGATCTTCATAGCTGTGCGTGGGCTTGCTCTAGTTGCAGCGAGCGGGGGCTACTCTTCGTTGCAGTGCATGGGCTTCTCATTGTGGTGGCTTCTCTTGTTGTGGATCGTGGGCTCTAGACGCATGGGCTTCAGTAGTTGTGGCACACGGGCCCTAGAGCGCAGGGAGTTCAGTAGTTGTGGCATGTGGGCTTAGTAGTTATGGTGCACAGGCTTAGTTGCTCCACGGCATGTGGGATCTTCCTGGACCAGGGATCGAACCCATGTCCCCTGCACTGGCAGGTGGATCCTTAACCACTGGACCACCAGGGAAGTCCCTAACGTGTATTAGTTTTAGATGTACAGCGATTATATCTTTTTACTCTCAGGATTAGTCATGTGATGACTATCTTAGTTCAAGGAATGTTTTGTTCAGGTAAGAGAAGAAAAAAATACAGGCAAAGAATTTCCACCTGACTTAGAATAATACAAAGCAGATTTATACCAAAAAAAAAAACAAAAAAAACCCCAGCTGATTTTGATTGAATCAAAATTTGACTGAATACAAAAAGTTCTATTTTTAGCCTGTGTGTTGCTGATAATTAGTTTCCTCACTATGATGTTCAAGCATTAGAAATGGGGAGAATTCTCTTTTGTATTTTCTCTCAGGTGGTTCGAGGACACTACAAAGGTCAGCAGATTGGCAAGGTAGTCCAGGTGTACAGAAAGAAATATGTCATCTACATCGAGCGGGTGCAGCGTGAGAAGGCTAATGGCACAACTGTCCACGTGGGCATTCACCCAAGCAAGGTATGGCCTGGGACTGCGCAGTGGTAGTGGGCGTGTAGCATAGCATTCCTACTAGAGTTGTTGGCTGTTGGTACTTTCTGCACAGGCGGCCATGGTAAGGACTTCCCTGGGAGGAAGGCTTGGTTGGTTCACTGGCTTAGTGATATCATGAGGGATCCAGTTCCTTTCCCTGTCTGTTTTGTCATCCTTGGTGAAGGCCGCATCTGCAAGCTGGTAGCAAGAGTGTTCCAGGCATCACTTTCCCACTAGAGAGTGTCCAGAGGGAGAAGAGAGAACACCTCTTCCTTCGGCCCTCACACCCACCTGGTGGAATATGCTGTTCCTCCTTTAACCTCCCATTTTATACGTTGTATTGTAGGGTCTCTCCTCCAGAGTTTCAGATCCTTAAGGGCAGAATGGTCGGGTCTCACTCATCTTTATGATCTCTGTATTGCCCAGCAGCTGGTGGGAATGCAGGTATTTTTAAAACAATGCATTTTGCCAGCCAAGGGCAAATTATACTGCCGACATGGACAGACAAACCATCCATGGGGGTAGTATAATGTTTCACAAGCTAAATGACACTTCGTACCACTAAATTATCTAAATGGTCTTCTAGAGCCTCAAGAGTTAGGAGCTGGGCATTGGGTAGCAGAAGAAGGAACCCAAGCTACTGTTGTCGAGGGAAGATCTGCTGTATAAGATTAATTGTGGTTATAAGTCCTTTCTCCTTAAAAAAAAAAAAAAAATTTTCAATATCTGTTTGTTCTCTCATGCTAACAGGTGGTTATCACCAGGCTAAAACTGGACAAAGATCGGAAAAAAATTCTTGAACGCAAAGCCAAATCTCGACAAGTTGGAAAAGAGAAAGGCAAATATAAGGAAGAACTTATTGAGAAAATGCAGGAATGAATATAACCTTTTGTGCAACCACGGTTTACCTGTAGATTCTTTTGCCTGGTGTGTATTCCTTTGAAACTTTTCCAGGTGTCTCTGGAACGTTTCATTTCCTTCCTATTTCGTTATTGATATGTGGCTCTGTATATCTACTTTTGCTGTTTCGATTAATAATTTTATGAATAAAAATTGGACACGTTTTCTTGTTCCAAAACATATTTATTGCCTTTTAGATAAAATCCATCTTACTTTCAATTCCCCACTGCCAGTCTTTCACATGCTTAATCCACAGGGCAGCAAAATACAGCAGCAGTGAGGTTAAGACAGCCCTGCTCCTGCCTGGACCCTCACGCCGATGGGGCAGACAGGACAGGGCTCTGGTCCCTGAGGCAGAGGTTGTCCCACTCGGTGTAGGTCCGGCTGTGAACTGGCACGCACAGAGGGCAGCGCTGCTCAGCACTCACACTCAGGCCTGCCAGTCTGCTCTCTGGCCAGCTTCCTCTCCCTCACACCCCAACCAAACCCAAGGGCGTGCAGCTCACTGACCCAGCTGCCCTGCTGAAGTCTTGACCTTGCTAGTGCTATTTCCATGTGACTGAAATGCCCTCCTCTTTCCCGGGGTTCAACTCAGAAAACTGACAGTCTACAGGCAAGACTTGGTTTACAAATAGATTTTGCTTGTCCTTCTATTGTTTTCATAATTTAAAATTAATTTCCAACATTTAAAACTTATGAGATCACAGAGGAAATCCAGATCTTGTGCTTCATCTAGCTGCATGAGGCCCTGATCCTGGGCAGCATCGGTTGTGTGGAGCCAGGGTACCCTGTTGTCTACCCCCAGTGGCATCTGAGTTTTAGACTCCGGGTCTAACTGCTAGTCATTCTTTAAGATTAGCTTCAGAGCCACATCTAAAATCCTCCCTTGCCCCTGGGATAATCTATTGATGAATGCATTAAACAGCCTTTTACGGCTCGCTAGTAACACAGGGTTTATCTGACGCTCTGGTGTTTCTTAATAAATGTTGATTGAATCAGTTATTTCCCATTTTGACTGGTGAAGAAAATGAGTTGAGGTTAATTGTCCAAATCCCAGAGAGCCTAAGAGATAGAGCTGGGATTTGAACCCAGGCCTCGGTGCATCAGAGGACATTCACTTCCCACAGCCATCTGCCTCCGGTGTTCCTCCTGCTCTTAAGTCAGCCCTTCACTGGAGTCTGACAAGAGCCTACACACTTATATGGAATAGAGAAGAATTTACGTGTCTGTAGCAGTAAAAGCATTAGTGCTTAGTGGGAAAAGCATTGTCACCAGTGGTCAAGCTCCAATCCCAGCTCTACCACTGGACAGTCAAAGGCCTTTGAGCAAACAGCTCATCTCTGAGCTTCCATTTTCTCAGTAGTAAATAGATGGTAATACCTTCATTGCCTTCCTTTCTTATGTTAAATGCAGAAATAAAATGCCATGATCAAATGGGCTCTTTCTGAGCACACTTTGATAGTGGGAGTGTATAAATTCTAATATCGCTATTATTGTTCAATTAACTTCTATTTCAAGTTCTGACATTCACTTTGCACTCAAAGAAGGAATGATTTTTCACAAAAGATTGCTAAGAGCACAAACCACAGAACTCAATATGCACGCTCTGACTGTGGCATTGATTTAAGAGTAGGCGGAATGATACTGGCTCCGTAGCCAGACGGATCTTGATTCAAGTCCTGCTGTGGTCTTCAGACAGCCATTTTTATGACCCTCTGTTTCTCTAGTCTATGTAAGAAGCTGGAAATGCTGATCTTCAAGGCTGAAAATTAAAGTAGCAGTCCATCAGATAGATCCCCCTGATTTTAGGAGTCACGTGGGTGGTTGCTAAAATAGTCTCCACCTCTTGCCTGGAGATTCTGTGATACAGTACGTCTGAAGAGAGAACTCTTCAGGTCTCGTGTGCATCTGTTTTTTTCACATGGCCCTTGTATGATGCTTATGACTAGGTAAATTTGGGAGATTGTGGATTAGGATGTATACATACACACAGCACATAAAATAGAGCAGGTGCCCAAAACATGGTGGCTATGTTAGCACACTGAACCGTATGTCTAGGGAGCATAACAAGTAGGTCAACCAGCAAGGGCTGTGGTTTACTTTTCTGATTTGAGGTTTTGTCTTCATTCTCGAACAACACATGTTTCAGGGCCCCAAATTTGCATAAAGGTCAGATTTCAAACGATTATATTTGTAGTAGGATGACATCTTCCGATGCCTGGTCTGGGCCCTAGGCTCCAGCCATTACACTCACCATGAAACTTAAATTATATTTCCTAAGAGTTATATTTGGTTTCTTTTCAGCAACTTTGTTCAATACAAGTGATAAGAGCTTTGAGAGCTGTAATCTCCCCCAAGTCACACCAGGCTTTTTATCATCAGCCATGTGAATAATAGTGCATGATCAAGAGTGGGAATTTGACATCAACTGAGAGCTCTAATCCCAGCTCAGTCAGCTTCTAGCTGTGTGACCCTGGGCAAATGGCCAAACCTCTCTGGGCCTCAGGTTTGTCATTTATAAAATGGAGATGAAGAGTACCTACCTCTGGGACTTCCACTGGTGGCGCAGTGGTTAAGAATCTGCCTGCCAACGTAGGGGACATGGGTTTGAGCCCTGGTCTGGGAAGATCCCACATGCTGTGGCGCAACTAAGCCCATGCGCCACAACTACTGAGCCCGTGTGCCACAACTACTGAAGCCTGCGCGCCTAGAGCCTGTGCTCCGCAGCAAGAGAAGCCACTGCAATGAGAAGTCCGTGCACTGCAATGAAGAGTAGCCCCCGCTTGCCGCAACTAAAGAAAGACGGTGTGCAGCAACGAAGGCCCAACGCAGCCAAAAATAAGTAAATTTATTAAGAAGAAAGAAGGAAGGAAGGAAGGAGAAAGGAAAGAAAAAAGAAAGACAGGGAAAGAAAGAGAGAGAAGAGTACCTACTTCACAGAGTTGTCAGACTTACTACTTGAGATACTGCGTGTAAAGCACAGAGAACTCAGCAAATGTTAGCTATTGTCTTTCTGAGGAGATTGGCAGTGTGTTTGTCTGAAGGAGCAGAGGGGAAAGTTTTTTTCCAGGGAGTTTGGATAAAATGCTGGTTCTTGAACAAAGGGGGAGGGTTTAAAGGCAGCAATATGGTGTTTGGGCTGCTGCAGGAAATGGGGACTGCAGAATGCCAGCTGGGTGGGCCTGCTTATCAAGGTTTTGGCCTGGGGGGTTTTAGCATGTTTCCTGGAATGAGTTTGAATTAAGCAGTTTCCTACTGACCTTTTCATCAAATTTGCAGATGTCCATTTATTTGAGTGAGTCCCCTTGTGCTATTTTGGGAAGACTCCAAACTTTTAAACTTCACATAACTGATTCTGAATGTCTGCTTTCATAGCGCACTTGGGTTGAGATGTTCAGCTACAGAGGTTTCCATGTGAGTTGGGTCGGCAAATAAGTAACCAAATCTTCTGGGAATCCGGCAGAACTGTACTAACTGAGAGTCCTTCATACTCTGCTGATGCTACAGCCTTAGAGCAGTTCCAATCTGGTAATGGCTTGGGTCTTTGTTCATTGTTCTTTTAAATTAGTTTTTTTTTTTAAAGAAGTAATACTTATATATATAGTACAACATAAAAAGGTACAAAACGGGCTTCCCTGGTGGCACAGTGGTTAAGAATCCACCTGCCAATGCAGGGGACACGGGTTCGAGCCCTGGTCCGGGAAGATCCCACATGCTGCGGAGCAACTAGGCCTGTGCGCCACAACTGCTGAGCCTGCGCTCTAGAGCCCACAAGCCACCACTACTGAAGCCAACGTGCCTAGAGCCCATGCTCTGCAGCAGGAGAAGCCGTGGCGCGCACCGCCACGAAGAGTAGCCCCCGCTCACTGCAACTGGAAAAGGCCTGCACTCAGCAACAGAGCCCCAGTGCAGCCAAAAATAAATTTAAGAAAAAAAAAAAAAGGTACAAAAGGTATACAGTGAAAAGTAAGTTTCCTGGGAATTCCCTGGTGGTCCAGTGGTTAGGACTTCGGACTTCCATTGCAGGGGGCATGGGTTCAATCCTTGGTCAGGGATGGTTGGGGAACTAAGACTAAGATCCCACAAGCCGCTCAGCATGGCCAAAAAAAAAAAAAAAAGGTAAGTTTCCTTGTCACGCTGACTCTCAAGTCACTAAGTTCTCCCCAGAAGCAGTCACTGTTTCCAGTCTTTTATATCCTTCTAGAAATATTCTGTGCATATATGATTGGGTTTTTACTCAAAGTTTGATCCGTAAAGAAGTCTTCATGAGGACAGCAGGTCATCCAAATTTAAATAACTGTATGAGGTTGATGTATTTCCTGAACACCATAATTACAATATAAACATGCACCAGTAATACATATTCTGTGTCCATCAGAAATAATGAAATCAACCACATCCTAGCCTATCCCCAGTAGGAGGGCGGCTAATTCTGCAACAGGTTTTAAAGGTCTCCTCTTAGGCCTTAGATGTCTCTATCTTGTTAAGTAATGTATAATTTAAGGTTTTTTTGTGTTTTGTTTTGTTTTGGTTGACTTACTATTTGAAATAGGAGAGGTAGCATGGCTTAGTGGGAAGAACAGGAGCTACGAAGACCTACATTCAGATGCCAGTTTTGTCACTTAAAACAGCTAGACTTTGGGCAAGTTACTGTGGGATCTTCCCAGACTGGGGCACGAACCCACGTCCCCTGCATTGGCAGGCGGACTCTCAACCACTGCGCCACCAGGGAAGCCCTGTAAAGTGGATTTAATAACATCTATATTAGGTGTTGTGAGCACTGAATGAGACAGGTAATTCAAAGTACCTTGTTTAATGACTGGCACGCAGCCATTGAGAAATGGTAGCTGCAATTATCAGTGGTGTCTGCCGGCAGTGTTCGTTCCCTACCTATGTGCAGAGCAAACAAGTAGTGAATTATGCTGGAATTTCAGCTTCTCCACTAACTTCCAACGTTCTCAATCAACTTGGAAAGGAGCTTTATGACTCCGTGGCTTTGTAACCCTGCATGCCTGTTTAGGGTTCCTTGGGGTTTGTGTTGTAGTGTTTTATAATCCACTCTTGTTTATTTCATCCTACTGAAGTTGCCTCCGAGAATTTTCCTCTAATTTAAAAATTATTGAGGACCCAAAGACCTTATTTATGAGGGTTATATCTATCGATATAATTTACCATATTAGACATTAAAATTTTAAGATTTTTAAATCATTAAAAAATAATAAACCCAAAACATGTTAACAGAAATAACATTTTTAAGGAAAATAGCTATCTTTTCCAATACAAAACAAAAAAATGTTGCAAAAAGAGTGACATTTTGTTACATTTTTGCAAAATTCCTTAATGTCTGGTTTGGTAGAAGGCAAATGGATTCTTACAATGCTTCTGCATTCAGTCTGTTGCAATATGATGTTTTGGAAGAAAAGGAAGCAAAGGAAGCAAATTCAACCTCACACAGATTGGTAGTTAGAAAAGAGAGGGCTTGGTGGACCCCCTGGGAGAGTCTCAGGGACTCCCCAGCAGTCCTGGGACCGCTGCCCAAAGTCTGGTTTATTTCCTGCAGGAGACTTTAAATGCCTTGAAAGCAGAGAATATTTCTTCATTCAGAGGGTCACTGAATGCTAGTTCCTGGCCTTCTCCACAGTTTTCACTTGGAACATGTGATAAAATGTTTTGGACAGACTGACTGATAGAGGGAGCTATTGGCCAATACTAGCCCACAAATATAATACTGAGATTAAAGATTTTTCTCTTTCACAGAGGCTGAAACAGATTTCCACAGAACTGGTGTCTGAACAGCCACATCCCTGTGCTCCCCAACATCTGCTTCTCAGAGAGGCTGCCAAGAAGGCAAGGCAAAAGTTAGACTTACCAAGATCAACTTAAAAACATCCGCATTTATTTTTAAAAGGGGAAAAAAATTTACAATAGCCAAAAAAGTGGAAGCAACCCAACTATCCAACCACGGATGAATGGAGAAACAAAACGTGGTATATACATACAGTTGAATATTATTCAGCCTTAAAAAGGATGGAAATTCTGATACATGCTTCAACATGGATGAATCTAGAGGTCGTTATGCTAAGTGAAATAAGCCAGTCACAAAAAGACAAATGTTCTATGATTCCACTTATATCAGGTATCTTGAGTAGTCAAGCTTAGAGAAACAGAAAGTAGGATGGTGGTTGCCAGGGGCGGGGGAAGGAGAGAATGGGGATTTGTTTAGTGGGTATGAAAATGTTCTGGAGATCAGGTGCACAACAGTGTGAATACTTAACACTATTGGACTGTACACTTAAAAATGGTAAAGAAGGTTAAGTTTTATGTTATGTATATTTATTTTGCCACAATTAGAAATAAGTTTTTAAAAAAAGAAATGGGGGGGCTTCCCTAGTGGCACAGTGGTTGAGAGTCCGCCTGCCGATGCAGGGGACATGGGTTCGTGCCCTGGTCCGGGAAGATCCCACATGCCGCGGAGCGGCTGGGCCCGTGAGCCATGGCCGCTGAGCCTGTGCATCCCGAGCCTGTGCTCCGCAACGGGAGAGGCCACAACAGTGAGAGGCCCGCGTACTGCAAAAAAAAAAAAAGAAATGGGAAGAAAGAGCAAACTTTTTTCTCTAATTTAGTTCTGGCTGATTTCACCCTTTCTTAACTATTCAATTCAGTTGTACAAGTGTTTATTGAGCACATTCTATGTATAAAGTGCTTCTAAGGAACAAAGATCAGTTAAACAGTGCCCATAATCAAGGAGTTTGCCCTCTAGTAGAGGGTTGGTTAATTTATACACACAAACAAGTAGAAGGCCACAAGACATGCAATAACAGAATGAAAATAGGTCTTGGTGAAGGTGATGCCTGGACTGGAACTTAAGGACAACAGAATTTCTGTTGAGACTGAGTTGTTGCGGGGCGCAGGATGAGCACGAAGGAGACCAACTAGTTTCCTGCCTTGTCCTTCAGGTAAAGGCTTGGAATCGCGTTTCAAGAGATATTAAAGATCTTTGGTCCAATTTCTCATTTAATCCAGGAATCCATTCTAGTTGAATGAAGAAAGAAATCAGGAGGCAATTCCAGGTAAGGAAATGTGCCTATTGCTGGGAAAACATGGTCCAGGGTAAAGCACATTGGATTGGTTTATAGATTTGCTTTCCATCTTGCTTCTGCCTGAGAGCTCTGTCAACCTCTCTGAGAACTGGGTTCCTCTGTTCCAAGGTTGTCACACACTACAATGAACATATGTGAAAATCCTTGGCAAGCATTTGAAACTCCATGTTACCTTCTCCTTACTACTCTGGCTAATTTCTACTCCTCTTTCAAGGCTCAGCTCAGGACTGGCTGGGATGGAAAAGTTGTGCACTATGGTCCACTCTACCCAGTGGCCTGCTCACAAGTCCATCTCACCAGCCTGTGAACTCCCTGAGGGGAGGCGGTGTCTGTTTGATTTCTGTAACCCCCAAACTTGGCACAGTGCACAAGTCATTCAGTAGGTAAGTAGCTAAGAGCACTGGGCTTGAAAATCACACCGTCAAAGGTTAAATCCTGGCTCCGCCACTTAGTAGCTATGTGACTCTGGCCAAGATCCTTAACCTCCTCCCTGGGCCTCAGTTTCTTCAACGGCAAAGTGGGGATAATAATGAAAACGACTTCATAGGCTGTCGTGAGGTGTTTAAAATAAACTCAAGCACTTAAAGCTCATGGCCCAGTGCCTGGCACACAGGAATTCTGAACAGAAACTTACTATTAAGTTCTTTATATGTTTGTTGCATAAGATAAAGCTGTAAATACCTACACTCTTTTCTTAAAAGGGTCACCTTCGTATCAGAAAACTTTGCTGAGCCCCTGGTGACTTACCCCTACCTCTGGGGCTCTGGGGTGACGTCCCTCCAAGGAGCAGGAGCCCCAAGACCGGCCGGGGGAGGGCGGGGCTCTGTCTCCCGGTCCCGGGCGGGGCGGAGTCCGGCGCGAGGTCACGTGGGGGTGCGGGAGGCGGGTCTTTGCGCGCGCAGGTCACGCGGCCGGTGTTGACACTTCCGGGTGGGACCACAGTGAGGCGGCGGGGCAGGGGCTGGCACCTCCCGCAGCAACTATGGCGTATACGGGCCTCACCGTGCCTCTCATCGTGATGAGCGTGTTCTGGGGCTTCGTCGGCTTCCTGGTACCCTGGTTCATCCCTAAGGGTCCCAACCGGGGGTAAGTGCGCCAGGCCTGCCTGGGGAGGGACGCGCGGTGAGGACCCGCAGAGCCGGGCGGGGGAGGGGGCGATTCCGCACCGGTCGGAGACCTTGCCCGGGTGATCCTGCCCTCCAGTCAGGCCCCGACCCCCGGGCAGCCCCTCGACTTCCTTATCGCAGCAGCCTCAGTGTCTCCCGGCCTGAACGTGAGGAGGGTGACTTCCGGCGGACCCTCCTTGGGAAGGAGTTGTAGGGGAATTTTTTCTCATCACGTCTCTGTGTGGGGAGGGTGCAGTCGGAAATGGGTTTATACCGACTCAAGGAGAAGTTGGGGTTCGTCCCTAGACGTCTGTCGCCCTTTTAGCCCTGCCGTCCACCCAAATGAGGCCTCGTTTGCCTAAACTTTAAAGGAACGGATCAAATAAATAAAACAGAAATTGATCTCTCTGCCTCACAGGCTGTCGCAGTTGCAGAGGGCAAGCTTGTGCGACAACGTTGAGCCCAGGCCTTCCATCTAGTGGGCGCCAGGATCTAGCTGGGGCTTGATCTAGAGCGAGATTAATTATCAAAGAGTCGGAGGTATTGTTTAGAAACCCCTGCGTCATACCTTTCCAAGGGCTCTCCAGCCCTTGTATGTGAGTGTAACAAGCTCTTAGAATGATTGGTTAAGAAAAGATTTTTTTCCCCCAGACTTCTTTGTTAGAGCTTTATCTGTTTTGTAAGTAAACTTTTTTTTTATCGTAGTATGAAACAGTCTATCTTCAAAGGGGCTTTGGAACACCCTCTTTCTGGTTCCTCTTTGCCTTTTAGTCATTTTTTTCTCAGCGGCAAGATCATGTGGGGTGAAACTTAGACTGAAGTCACAGATTTGGGGGAACACCATCTCTTGTTTTATTCTTTGAAACGAATTGGTGGCTTCACAGTGCTCTGCATGCAGAGTAGACATTCAGTAAAGAGTTATTGAGTGGATAAGTCTATTGCCTTTATTAAAGGAAAGAAAATGCTATTACTTCCTTAATGTTTTGTGACCTGAACCCCTTTTGCTCTCTGGAATAAACTGTGTTAGACCTGTTACTTCCATCGAGCTTACAAGTAAATCATAATTTGTTTAAAAAGGAAAAATGGTGGATGAATTTCTGTCATTTCACTGTATTAGGTTCCTCTTCCACACCCCACCCCTAGCATCAGTTATATAGGGTCATCTTTCCAGCCTGTAATAGATGATTTGGAGTGTCAGAATTCTGGGGTTATTAAAACAATTTGTATTAACCAAATTTAATTCCTTGGGCTTGTTTCTCCTACTGAAATTAGAGAACAACATGGTACTCCTTTGTTGTGTTTCTGTCTTCAGCTGTTTCATTACCCACTGTCTGCCTTTCCAGCCGTCATACTCAGAAAACATTTATTAATGTTCTGGTAGTGTTGACCACTCCTTTCTTGAAGACCCCCATTTGGGGCCCACCATGCCCAGCCTTGGGTCTTGATGCCACTGGTGTTACCCGGGGTAATGAAACGCCTCCAGTGGTCCATGGGCTACTCAGTTTCTAGCCCTAGTGTCACTATTCAGGTTTGACCTGCTAGTGATATGTTATCTGGATCTAATTCATAGCCTCCACCTCAGTCCTTGTATTTCCTGCTCTTGGCAGGATTGAGCAGGTCTTAAAACACTAGGTGTCTCCTTGGAGTTACTGTATTACACTTTGAGAAACACTGCTCCCGGCTGGATGATCCCTATGACCTTGGATAGTTTAGTTAACTTTTCCATGTTCCTGTTTCCTCATTGTAAAATGGAAATATTAGTACTGAATTAGTATTAGTTCCCCTTTACCTTCTGAAAAGACTGCAAGTGATTTTTTTTTTTTTAAATACACGAAGGAGCTGAATTGATTCAAGGAGTATGGTGAATTTTTAACGCGGGAGAGCATTTCTGATTTGAAGGATTAAAAACATCTTCATTAAGGAGCTAAGTAAAGGTGCTGTGTGAGAAGGGAAGAAAGGAGACTTTGCTGTTAAATCCTCTTCTCTGAGACCCCTGCACATCAGAATGCAGAAACCTGGGTGATTAGGAGGTTTTCAGGACCTCATGAAGCTGGGGGAAAAAGGGAGCAAAAGGGGAAAAACTCTTCTGAATCTATGTATAACCTAAAGCAAGCCTCTTACTCTCATCTTTTCTACAACTGAAAAAGGGCTGGATGAAATGAAGTCTGTACCTGGAGTACTGGTTCCTGACCGTTCCTATTTTTCATGATTTCCCATTCTCCTCTTAAGGAATCCACAGATTCTCTAAAAGCTTCAGATTTTTTCACAGTGGCGCCCTTAGCAGTAGTCGTGGGGGAGGGAATGGGGACAGAGCACGGGGATTAGTGTTACAGTTCAGTCAGCTCCAATTTTTTCAGACATAACATTTTTGAACATTCAGAAAAATAGAGTAGTACAGGTGTTGTATAACACCACCTAGATTCAATAATGCTGACATATTCATATTTGCTTTATATTTGCTTTGTCTATGAATCCAGGTGTGCATACATAATTCAGCAAAACATAATTTTGCTGAATCATTTGAAGGTAAATTGCAGTTATCATGACACTTCACCCCTAAACGCTTCAGCAGGCAATAACTTAGAAGAAGCACATTAGGAACTGATATCTTAATTAAAATTTTTTTTTTCTTTTCTTTTTGGCTGCGTTGTGCCGTGCAGCTTGCGGGATCTTAGTTCCCTGACCAGGGATCGAACCCGCACAGTGGAAGCGTGGAGTCCTAGCCACTGGACCACCAGGGAATTCCCATGAGGGAGCGTTTGATATCGAACTATTAATCAAGTAGTACAAAGGGGCCTCAGCTGTTTCCGATCTCTGAGTTGGTCTTTTGGGGAAGGGAAAGACTGAGGAAGGGATTCCAGGTTGGGGCAGGGGAATGGAAGAAGATGAGCAGAAGCTTGGGATGGAGAATAATAAACATGATGTGCAACCCCCAATACCCGTTTATATATGTACTATAAGGTACATGTTTTGAAGAATGTGCCTTCAGGATATATCCAGAGTCTGACCAGTTCTCACTACAGGCGCTGCTACCAGAGTGGTCCATTGGTACAATTCCCCACTAACTGGTTTTTCTGCTTTTCCTTTTGCTTTCTCTTCCCTAGTCTATTTCCACCCTGCAGAGAGATCCTATTAGAATTTGGGTCAGCTTTTGTCAGTCCTCTCCTCAAATCCCTCCAAAATAGCTTCCCTTTTCCTTTCAGAGGCTACCAGATACCTCTGACCTCACTTCCTACCAGGCTGTCCTTGCTCAGCTCAGCCACACTGGCCTCTGTCCTCTTTGAATGCCTGATACCCTCTCACCAGGAACCTTTGCTTTGCTAAAGTTCAGGGGTTTTCATCCCTTTTGTTGACTCCTCTCTCCCCAGAGCCTGGTGCATACAAGTCACTCTGAATCTGTTGAATGGACAAGCCAATGTATTAACCACAGAAAATATATGCACGCACACAGAATTTCTAAAGGATGAGTTAAACATAATATACATAGGAGTTCAGATATTTGCCCCCTGCCTTCTAGGAGATAGTCTTTCTTACTCTATGGGGTGTGGAGACCCCCTCTTTGGAAGTCACGCCTGTGAATGATGGGGGGGGCATTGAAAGGTGATAAGCTGCAGAGTGATGTAATGAAAGGAATATTTTAGAAAGATTAACCCAAGGTGATTGTAGGAATGAATGAAAGATTGTATGGATAGAATGAAAGGGAAGGAAGAAAGTTTTGAATCTGCCAGCAGTTAGCCAGGCAGACCTGATAAATTTTGATTTTAACGATGGGAATAGAAAGGAAAAAAATCCACATAAGGAGAGCTGCTTCAAAGGACTAATCCACAGCATTTGATGACTGAAGGTGCAGGGGAGGCATGAGTAAAAAGATGACAGATTGGAGGGGTGGGTCAGATGGGTGGAAATGGCAGAGCTTCTCTGGAGTAGGAGATTTAAATTTGGAAAGAGAAATGCGAAAAGAATATCATGAATTCAGTTTTTTAAACGTTGAAATTCAGCTGATCAGAGACCCCGGTTTAACTATTTTTCAGACAGGAATGGAGATGGGGAGAGGTCAAGGCTAGAAAGTCATATTTTGGTAACACGGAAGGGCTAAATCGGACTCCACTTTGGATCTGTTTCTTTGACTTTAACCTTTGCTTTTCATTGCTTTTGTTATTATAATCATACATAATGGCCTGCCTCAGGGAATCCTGTCCCTCTGCTAGCCCTGCTCACCTGTGAATGGCTGCAAAAAAGAAGAAACTAACACATCCCCTCACCGAGGCTGGTCATTCCAGATGTTTTGCAAGACTGATGGCCCTTTTACTTTACTTCCTCACCGCCTCTCCCCCTCTGTTCTGCCTTTTTACTTTACTTCCTCACCGCCTCTCCCTTTCTGATTCTATAAAAGAAACTGGCATCCAGACCCAGAGAAGATGGTTTTTCGGAGACACCAGTCTGCCATCTTCTCGGGCTGCCAGCTTTCCCAATAAAGTCGTATCCCTTTCCTCAACACCTCGTCTCCGATTCATTGGCCTGTCGTGCGGTGAGCAGAGCGAGCTTGGACTTAGTAACATTTTTAGCAGTATAGTGTCATTTCATATACCAAATAGGGCAGTTACTTGGATGTCAAAGCTATTACCAGTACAGCCTTTTGTGTTCAGTTTCAGATGGGTTTGGATTAGACCCCTAAACTGTGGCATCAGTACACATTCCCTTAAATACAAATGTTAATGACTTCCGTAGAATTCTGCTGTGTGCACCCCAGGGCACCCTGCTGTCTCTGGTGTTTGAACAGATTCAGATGTATTTTTCTGGTTGTGCAATCCTTGCCAGGTTTGATCACCTGGTAAGGGAACTTAAACCTCCTGCAAAGTCTGCATAGTTTGCTAGTTATCTAATGCTTGCACTTTTTTTTTTTCTCCAGAGTTATCATCACCATGTTGGTGACCTGTTCCGTTTGCTGCTATCTCTTGTAAGTAGTTTTTTCCTAAAACAATAAGCAGTTATTCCTGGTATTTATCATATGTGTGAATAAAAGTTAAATAAGTGGAGCATGATTGTCATGAAACTTTACATTTTTGTTTCACTGGGGCTTGTTCCTGGTGTAACATCTAGAAATAGTATCCTAAGGTTGAAAAGAACACTTTTCCTATGTTCAGTATATTTACCAAAGAACTGTACAGATGCTCAGTTCTTCTGGCAATACAAGTGTAATTTATTTGGCACAAATTTCAATCATACAATTAGCCAGAAATTGTCATCGTACTGCTTTATATTTTACTACTGTGAAGTATTTGTGCCTACTCATTTCACTTAAATATCTCACTGTGAAGCCAATAAAGCCATTCTTTATTATGTATTTATTTATTTTTGTCTGCGTTGGGTCTTCATTGCTGTGCGTGGGCTTCCTCTAGTTGTGGCGAGTTGGGGCTTCTCTTGTTGCAGAGCACGGGCTCTAGGCACGTGGGCTTCTGTAGTTGTGGTACATGGGCTCAGTAGTTGTGGCTCATGGGCTGTAGAGCGCTGGCTCAGTAGTTGTGGTGCACGGGCTTAGTTGCTCTGCGGCATGTGGGATCTTCCTGGACCAGGGCTCGAACCCATGTCCCCTGCATTGGCAGGCGGATTCTTAACCACTGCGCCACCAGGGAAGTCCTGCCATTCTTTATTATAACTCTTGTTTTATCTCATGAATAGAAGTTGAGCTAGAATTGTGATTGAGTAGAGTAAGGGTAATTTTTTTAAACAATTCATTATACACTGTATCAAAGTATGATAATAATTGGCATCTGTTCGAATAGATTATATAAACTTGAATGAAAGCTTTAGGATATGTGAGGTAATTTCTCAACATATATTTTTGGAATACTGTTAAAAATGGCAAAACTGTATTTGAACTATTATTATTTTTTATTTTTTTGCGGTACACGGGCCTCTCACTGTTGTGGCCTCTCCCGTTGCGGAGCACAGGCTCTGGATGCACAGGCTCAGCAGCCATGGCTCACAGGCCCAGCCGCTCTGCGGCATGTGGGATCTTCCTGGACCGGGGCACGAACCCGTGTCCCCTGCATTGGCAGGTGGACTCCCAACCACTGAGCCACCAGGGAAGCCCTATTTTTTTTTTTTAATTAATTAATTTTTGACTGCATTGGGTCTTCATTACGGCACGGGCTTTCTCTAGTTGTGGCGAGTGGGGACTTCTCTTGTTGCAGAGCACGGGCTCTAGGTGCACAGACTTCAGTAGTTGTGGCTCGTGGGCTCTAGAGTGCGGGCTCAGTAGTTGTGGCGCACAGGCTTAGTTGCTCCGTGGCATGTGGGATCTTCCTGGACCAGGGCTCAAACCCGTGTCCCCTGCATTGGCAGGTGGATTCTTAACCACTGTGCTACCAAGGAAGTCCCAGTTGAACTATTCTTTCTTTTTTTTCTTAATTGAGATATATTTCACATACCATAGAATTTATCCTTTTAGGGATTGCTTGTTAAGAGTTTAGAGCCAACAATTCTCTTTCCTTAAAGAGAGCTTGCTAGCTTCCTGAGACTTCCTTATATGGAGAGTATTGGTGATGGCCAGCTCTTGCTTAGTGCCCACATGTGGTAGGAAGCAGCATTCTAATCCTGTGATGAAAGGCCGTGGCTCTGAATCTATGAATTTCTTGTATCCTGGGACTTTTGCACTAAGGTTTTTCAAAGAGGTTTGTGGGTATGAGCCAATTCTGGTTGTTGGCATAGATCAAAATCTGCCCCTGACAAAGAGTTATTACCATGAATTTTGGCTATCTGGCCATTTGGTCACTTGCTTCAGTGCAACGTGAAGTGTTTAAAAAAGCTGAATCATATAGCACTATAGAAGTTTGGCTAAATGATGATGATGTTGTTTGACTGCCGTGATACGAGTGCATATGTGATGAGACTTTATGCAGTTGGCTTGTTTAGTCTTTTCGTTTTAGTTAGAAAGGTAAAAAAGAGGCCTTTTCAGGTCATAGCTCAGCCCCCAGAATGGAAGTCTGACAATAGCGAATAGAGGGCATTCTTATCCTAGCTGTGTTTAACTCTAAAGAGTAAATGAGAAGAAGTACATGCATCATCAAGAATTCCTCGTTTAAGTAGGGGTGACTGAGTACCAGCCTATCCTACCGGATCTCCTCTTGAAATTCCAGCAAGGGAGCTCTTAATCAATCCAGGAGCCAAGGAGTGGTCCTGTAATTGAAAAAGCCTTTGTTTTCATTCCTTTGATCTCTGCTGCATGAGCAGTAAGGTTAGTGGTGGGGTCTTAAAAAAAAAAAAAAAAAGACAAAATTATTGAGCAGAGGAATGACTTGAGATTAAACCAAGATGAGGTTAAAATGTTTTGTGACTTTCTGGTCCTCCATCGTCTTTGAAATCTGGTTAATTTTCCTGTTATTCTCTTTTTTTTTAGTGTTTTTTTTTTTTTAATAAATTTATTTATTTATTTATTTATGGCTGTGTTGGGTCTTCGTTGCTGTGTGCGGGCTTTCTCTAGTTGTGGTGAGCGGGGGCTACTCTTCGTTGTGGCAGGCGGATTCTTAACCACTGCTCCACCAGGGAAGCCCCTGATACTGTCTTTAAAACAGGCAGGAGACCTGTCAGTCTCATGCCTCCTATCTTCACTTTCAAGTATAAAATAAAATAATTGGACTTGGTTGGAAATGGTGTCACTTTGAGTATTAGTGACTTAGTTGAGGACAGTCTGTGAGCCCTTACCTCTCTTGCTGTCTAGCTTTTTTCCTTTGTCCCAATGTGCTGGTGACTGCTCTATTGTCAGTGGGTCAGTACTGTCATCGATGTATTAATAAAGTTAGTTAGTACACAGTGTTCCAACATTAAATGCTTCTGGAGGCCATTTTATGGGGAAATGAGCTGGGTGGTATAGACTTTATGCAATTGTTTTTTTCTTTTGTTTCTTTGAAACCTGATCATATATCCTATTTAGCGAAATATCTGCCTGAAGCATACAGGTGGAATTCAAATCCCAAGTATTTTACATACCTTATTCCACAAAGGGGTGGGATTTCTGTAACAAATTTAATTTGAAATTCAAAGGACACTTTACTGTTTGGCACTAGTACATATAGTTTCTTGAAAATACTTCATTTGCAATTAAGACACCCCTAAAGAAACTAGATTTCCTAAACAAAGTCATGTTTTGAAATACATTCATAGACTTTTGAATTGCCTTCTCTTTGTGGCACTTTTTCCCTCCTTCCAGTTTGTTCTAGTTCAAGGTTAGATTCCGCCAGCCGAACCGTGTTTGAGCTCTGAATAAATCAGGATCTCTGCCAGTACAACCAGCTTGTGTTGCTAGCTCAGCAGAGTAAAGTCTGAATGCTCTACATCTGGTTTCCTCTCTAAGGCACAAGATCACTTTTGTTTCTTAAGCATACAGGCCTTTTAGTTACTATTCTATACTTTCTCTTGGTCTTTGGTTAGTTGTTAATGTCGGGCTATGTTGTAGCTTACCCAGAGTTACAAAACTCACATCCTAGGGGTAAAGTAGAAATTTAGTGTTGTATTGTGAAGGTACAATTGCTTCTTGGAAAACATGCTGTATCTTTAGCTCTTGACTAATTGTAAATCTTACCAGCAGAGTGATATAGGAAAAAAAAATGTTGACTAGGAGACCAGGAGACCTTGGTTCTGCTAGGCTGAATAATATTTGGCCTGATTATGTTGTAGTGTGGTTTGGTAAATTTTTAAATAAGATGCTGTGTGTGAAAACTTATAACAAAGGATAAGAAAAATATAGTATTATCAGCGATTTTTAAAAATAAATTATTTTAATTCAAAGAACTATATGTTACTTGTAAGCACAGTTTGCTTACATTGCCTTTGTAGCATTCATTTTATTGGGCCTTATTAGAGTTCATTCACTCAACTTATTTATTGTTAATAATAATATATACTAATAGTACTATAATGAACCTACTGTGTACCAGGCACTGGATATATAGCAGAAATATTCTGCCTGCCCTCTTTTTTAAATAAATTCATTTATATTTTTAGTTTATTTTTGGCTGTGTTGGATCTTCGTTGCTGCGCGTGGGCTCTCTCTAGTTGTGGTGAGCAGGGGCCTACTCTTCGTTGCGGTGCACAGGCTTCTCATTGCGGTGGTTTCTCTTGTGGCGGAGCGCAGGCTCTAGGCATGCAGGCTTCAGTAGTTGCGGCGCACGGGCTCAGTAGTTGTGGCTCGCGGGCTCAGTAGTTGTGGTGCACAGGCTTAGTTGCTCTGCGGCATGTGGGATCTTCCCGGACCAGAGCTCGAACCCGTCTCCCCTGCATTGGTAGGCGGATTCTTAACCACTGTGCCACCAGGGAAGTCCCCTCCCTGCCCTCTTTAGGGAGGGGAGACAGACAGCAAAACAGAGAGCCAGTGAAGTCGCCAATCACTTCCCAAAGAGGTTTCCTCATCTACTCATTCTCCCAAACCCCTACTCTGTGGCCCCCAAACGAGTCCGCCTCACTCACTTCTCCAGCCCCCTAATACTGCCCATCACACAGGACCTGCACAGCTTTCAGACACTTTCCCCTAAGTGTCTAGGAATTTGCAGATACACAGTTGAGCCCAACCTTGCTTCGGTCCTGCCTCTAGAGCCAGTTTGGAGACAGGACATGATTACCTCCCAGGGCCAGGGTTCTTCACTTTGGTTTCCCACCAAGTACCCACAGCTAGTCAGTTTCTAGAATGTTCTTTACTATAGCATGCTTTGTTTTGTTTTTTAAGCTTTCTGTTTTTGGACTTTTAAAACTTACTGTATGCTCTCTACAAAAGTAGAATAATGTAATAAGTGAACCTTCACGTGTCTGTCATCCATGTTGAAAAATTTATCAACTCATGGCCAATCTTGTTAAATCCCCACACACTTTCCCTTTCCACCCCAGATTTTTTTTGAAGCAAATCCCAGCCATCAGTTTATCTGTAAATGTTTCAATATATGTATATCTCTAAAAGGTAATCGTTCTTTTTTCAAGTATAGTCCCAAACCATTATCACACAAAAAAAGTTAATTCCTTTATATCATCAAATATCATTTAAATTCCTGTAGTTGTCTCATATACTTTATTTATGTATTTATTTTACAGTTTGTTTGAATGAAGGTGCTCATAAAGACCCTGCATTGCGATTAACGATGTGTCTTTCAAGTCTCTATTGGTTTCTTCTCCAAATCTCTTTTTTTCCTGGCATATTTTAATAGAAAAAACCCCAGATTGTTTGCCCCATAGTTTTCCAGAGTCTGTGTCTTATTAACTGCATACCCATGGTGTCATTTAACATAATCCTCTTTCTTCTGTATTTCCTGTAAATTGGTAGTCATACTTAGGGGCTAGATCACATTCAGGTTCAATTTTTTGTTAAGTCTGTTTTATAAATGGTGTTGATATTTTCATCAGGGGTACATCACGTCTGATTTTTCTTTGTGTTGTTGGCATCACTGATGATGTTCTATTTCTATAACTTCTTATTTATTCATTAGCTAGAATATGTCCATAAAGATGTACTTCATCAAGTATTTTGTTATTCAAATAACTGAAAAACGGTTCACAGGGGAAAGCTAGGATATATGTGTGCTGTTCCCTCTGCTTACCTGTTTCAAAATAATAAATTGTTTCCTTAGCATCTTCCAGTGGTGAGTAATGATTTTTGTTTTGTGTTAGGATCATTATGATCTGATACAATTAAACATATTTGATGTATTTCAGTCCAGTATAATTAGTATCCCTTTGGTGTTCAAATTGTCTCACCTTTGGCCAGTAGAAGCGCCTGTATATGACCTTCTGTTAGCTGGTTGATGGGGTCTGTCTTCACCTCCAGCTTTGAAGCTCCTTCAGACAGGAAATGTGTTTGGCGTAGGTGAAATGTCTGTCTTGTCTCTCCATAGATTGGTAATTTTTGTGTGTCTCTCTCCTGTCTTGTTTGGTGATGTCTGCTAATAAAAGGAAATAGCGGCATCAGTCCTGGAAAACAGTGGGTAATTAAAATTAAATTTGTTCCTGAGATATGAAGTCCTCCTGCCCTTCCTCCTTTCAGCTTGGAACTCAGGTGGATAGCCAGAGGAAGCCATGTTCTGTTTTAGCTAATTTGCTTGTTGCCTTCGTGGGTTTTTCTGTTTGTATCTCTCATTTATAGTTGTCTGTTTGTTCCACAGCTTTGTTACCCATCTTCCCCTAGAATTCAACCAGTAAGCATTTCGTAGAATACCTACTCTGTGCCAGTTCCTGGGTTTGTGATAGAGAACCACGTCCCTGCCCTCCTAGAGGTGACAGTCCAGTGAAGGGAGTCAGACAGGCAGGTTAACTACAGTAGCAGCAAAGTTGTTCTTGATTTGTAGTAGACAAGGTGAGAAGGTGCTTTAAGGAGCCAAACAGGGTGCTGTGATAGAGAACAGTGAAGGGGTGGGAGGGAGGGAGGGTTTATTGAGAGCGCTCACAGAAAGCCTGTTGGAGGAGGAGTCAGCCATGGGGGCAGCTGGAGGCCCGGTCTTCTGCAAACACGAAGGCACTGAGAGGTAAGGAGCTTGGAATGTTCTGGGAGGGTAGTGTGATGGGGTTTAATAGTGAGGCGAGGAGTGGTAGGTTTGGGATTTAGGTGAGGGCCAGGTCGTGTAGGATTTTATGGGCTTGGGGTTTAGGTTTTATTTTAAGTGGATAGGAAATCTTTTCAGATTTTAAATAACGGAGTGATTTGGTCAGATGACCACTTTGGCTGCTCTGTGGAGAGCAGACTGCTTGGAGGCCAGAGTGGAAGCAGGGCCACAAGTTAGGAGGTTACGGCATTCATTCAGGTGAGGAATCTTTGTGGTTTGGTCTGAGGTGGTGATAGTGAAGATAAAGGGGGTGCACAGATTTGAGAACCCATTTGAGAGTAGAATTTATTGGTCCTGCAGGTGGAGGAGGTGGGAGGAATCAGCGGTGGGTCCTTGGTTTCTGGATTGGGCCATTTACCAAGATGGTGAAGACTTGGGACAGGACAAATTTCAAAACAAAACTTCAGTTGAGTTCGTGCGAAGATTGAGATGCCTGTGAGCCTTCTAAGAGATATCAAATAGGAAACTGGATATAAGAAGAGAGATTGGAGGCCATACGAGTGCATGTAATTGCCTAAGACAGTGGTTTTCTATGAGGCTGGCATCCAGTAGGTAGAGGCCAGGGATGCTGCTGAACATCCTACGCTGCACAGTGCAGCCCTCCTCCCCCCAGTGCAGAATTATGCAGCCCCAGATGTCAGTAGTGCTAAGGTGGAGAAACCTGACCAAAGGGAAGGATGGCGAGAGAAGAGAAGAGAGGTTAGGGCCAAACCTGAGGAATGCCAACATTTAGGTGTTGTAGAGATGAGGAAGAGCCAGCAAAGGGCAAACTCAAGCCTCCTTTGTCAAATAAGGGGGAGTGACTGGGACAAATGAGAGGGTAGTAAAGTCAGTAGGCACGCATACCCAAGCAGAAGGCAGTTCTTCATGAGAGTGGGAGAGAATTGTCTGCAGGCAGCAGAGGGAGCAAAGAAGTTATTGATGCCATTGCCAAAGCCTGAGCTGTCTGTTGTAAGAATAAGCAGCCTTCTCAGCTTGAGAGAGCCTCAGGGGGGAGCCCGGCTTCAGTGATGCTGGAGTTGGGGAAGTGCGAGAATAGAAGGTATGAGTGGCAGATAACTGACCAAGTTACAGAGAACACAGTGCAAGGGTTTGGGAGAAACAAAAGGGAGCGAAGTTGGATCGAGTGTTGAGAAGAGCAGAGCAGTCTGGGAATGGGATTTGGGTCATATTAGATGGTCCTAGGAGGTCTGGAAAATTTTTTTCCGGCAAAAATTGAGGTAAACAAAGATATGGTGGTCACTGCGCCATTTGTTGAAAAGACTTGCCCTTCTCCATTAAATTGCTTTGGCATCTTTGTTCAAAATGGTTTGACCATATATGTGTGAGTCTATTTACAGACTGTCTATTCTGTTCATTGATCTGTTTGTCCAGCCTTATGATAATACCACACTCTTTTGATTACTATAGCTTTATATTGAAATCAGGAAATGTAAGTCCTCTGTTTGTTCTTCAAGTTTATTTTGGCTATTCTAAAATAGCCATATACATTTTAGAATCAACTTGTCAGTTTCAACAACAACAAAAAAACCTGTTGAAATTTTAATTGGGGTTGTGTTGAATCTGTAGATAAGTTTGGAGAGAGCAAACAATATTGAGTCTTCTGATAATGAACATGGTATATCTCTTCATTTATTTCAGTTCTCTTTTCTTTGTTTCCTTCTCCTTACTTTGGGTTTAACTTGCTCTTTTTTTCTAGGCTGTTAAAGTGGAAACTAAGAGCATTGATTTAAACTTCCCTTTTTTTTTTTTTAAATTCATTTATTTGGTTGTGCCTGGTCTTAGTTGTGGCAGGCGGGCTCCTTAGTTGCAGCTTGTGGGCTCCTTAGTTGTGGCATGTGAACTCTTAGTTGTGGCATGCATGTGGGATCTAGTTCCCTGGCCAGGGATCGAACCCGGGCACCCTACATTGGGAGCACGGAGTCTTAACCACTGTGCCACTAAGGAAGTCCCTCCTTCTTTTTATTATTTTTATTTTGTTTTATTTTTTTTGTTTGTTTTATTTTAAATTTAATTAATTTTTTGGCTGCATTGGGTCTTCGTTGCTGTGTGTGGGCTGCATTGGGTCTTCGTTGCTGTGTGTGGACTTTTCTCTCTAGTTGTGGCAAGCGGGGGCTACTCTTCGTTGCGGTGCGGTAGCTTCTCTTGTTGCGGAGCACAAGCTCTAGGCACACGGGCTTCAGTAGTTGCAGCACGTGGGCTCAGTAGTTGCGGCACATGGACCCTAGAGCATGCAGTCTTCAGTAATTGTGGTGTGTGGGCCCAGTAGTTGTGGCTCGCAGGCTCTAGAGTGCATGCTCAGTAGTTGTGGTGCACGGGCTTAGTTGTTCCACGTCATGTGGGATCTTCCCAGACCAGGGATTGAACCCATGTCCCCTGCATTGGCAGGCAAATTCTTAACCACTGCGCCACCGGGGAAGTCCATCCCTCCTTCTTTTTAAATGTAAGTGTTTGATACCATAAAATTCCCTTTAAGCATCACTTTACCTAGACCCTACAAATTTTGATGATGCTGTATTTTCATTTTCAGAATTGTGGTGTTTAATTTCCACATATTTGGCACCTTTCTAGGTATCTTATCAGAAGGTATATTATGTAAGATTTCAGTCTTTTGAAATTGGGATGTATTTTATGGCTTAGCATATGGTCTTATCTTGATAACCATTCCATGTGCACTTGAAAAGAATGTATATCCTCCAGTTGTTGGGTAGAGTGTTCTGTAAACATCAGGTCAAGGTTGTTCGAATCTTCTTTGTCCTTACTGATTTGTCTTGGTCTGCTTTTTTTTTTTTTTTTAATTTTATTTATTTATTTATTTATTTGGCTGTGTTGGGTCTTCGTTTCTGTGCGAGGGCTTTCTCTAGTTGCGGCGAGCGGGGACCACTCTTCATCACGGTTTGCGGGCCTCTCATTGTTGCAGCCTCTCCCGTTGCGGAGCACGGGCTCTAGAGCGCAGGCTCAGTAGTTGTGGCACACGGGCTTAGTTGCTCCGCGGCATGTGGGATCCTCCCAGACCAGGGCTCGAACCCGTGTCCCCTGCATTGGCAGGCGGATTCTCAACCACTGCGCCACCAGGGAAGCCCTTGGTCTGCTTTTATTAATTACTGAGAGAGGGTGTTAAAATCACCAGCTATGATTGTGGATTTTTCTATTTCTCTTCTTAAAAGAAAGATCCTTTTTTTGCTTCATATGTTTTGAAGCTCTGTTATTAGGAGCATGCATATATATGATTGTCATGTCTTCTTGATGAATTGACATTTCTGTTATTATATTAATAAGATATCAATCTTTATCCTTGGTAATACTCCTTAACTCAGTTTTTACTTTGATCAATAACCGTACCACCTTTCCTATGCTCATTGTATCTGTGTCTTTATATTTAGAATGTGCCTTTTCGAAGACAGTAGGTGGTTTGTTTTTACTTTTTTATCCATTCTGACTGTCTTTGCCTTTTGCCAAATGGATATTCCTTATACAATTAATGTAACTATTGATATAGCTAGGTTTGGGTTCACTATTTTGTTAATTGTTTTCTGTTTGTCTCAACTCTTTTTTTGTTCCTCTGTCCTTTTATGCCTTTCTTTAGGTTAATTGAATATTTTGAGTATTCTGTTTTAATTCCTCCAATGGCATTTAGCTATACTTTTGTATTTTTCTTTTTTTTCCCTTTATTTTTTTGTATTTTTCTTTTTTAATGTTGCTCTAGAGATTACAACATGCATTCTTAACTTTTCACAATCTAGAGTTAATATTGAACCATTTCAGGTAAAATGTAACAATCTCGCAACAATGTGATTCCATTTACTCCCCATCCTTGTGCTATTTATCATATCTTTTACATCTTTATATGTTGTAAAACCCTTACTACAGTGTTACAATTTTTAAAGAATCATATGTCTTATAAAGAAATTAAGAGAAAAAAGTCCTTTGTATTTGCCTACATATTTATCATTTTTTAAGTTTGTCATTTCCTTTTGTAGATTGGATTTCCAGCCTGAAGAACGTCCTTTAATATTTGTTACAGGATAGGTCTGACTACAAATTCCCTCAGTTTTGTTTATCTGAAAATGTCTTTATTTCACTTTCATTTTTGAAGGATTTTTTTCTGGGCTGACAAGATTTCTTTTTCTTTCAGACCACTTTAAAGGTGCTCTTCCATTATCTTCTGGTCTCCATTGTTTCTGTTGAGGACTGGCTGTAATTTGAATAATTGTTCTTTATGCATTCTTTGTCCTCTGGATGTTATCAAGATTTTCGCTTTATCTTTGCTTTTCAGCATAGTTGCACTGTGATGTGCATAGGTGTGGTTTTCTTTGAATCTATTCTGATTGGGTTTGCTGAGCTATTGGATCTTTAAGTTAATGTTTTCCACCAAATTTGAGAAAATTTCAGCCTATAGTCTACTTTTTTTTCTTTTTGCTCTATTCATTCTCCTTCTGAGACTGACTACACTTCCACCTATGTTAGACTGTTTGATTTTTTTTTCCAATATTTTTTCCCTGTTTCTTCAGATTGGATAGGTTCTGTTTTTCTCATCAGGTTCACTATTTCTGTCATCTCCAATCCTCTGGTAAATCCATCCAAATATTTTTCAGTTCATATATTACACTTTTTAGTTCTAGAATTTCCATTTGGTTCTTTTTTAAAGTTTTAACTTATTTTCTGAGATTCCCAATCTGTTCATTCTTTATAGCCAATTTTTCTTTTAAGTCCTTAACCATACTTATAATGCTGTTTTGTTTTGAGTTTGTTTTAGATCAATAAACACCTTTGTTACATGAGCTAACATAAGAAGGAGGAGGATTTCTTTGCTTTTCTGGGCCTTGATTTTCCTCAGATAGAACTCCAGCTCCTTGCCCTCTAGTACATAGCCATTTGCAGGCCACACCTACTTTAGAGACATTACCTTTTAACTGATCGTCTGTGTCATTTTGGATTCCTTTGTCCTTGATTGTTGATTACATTTCTTGGGGTTTTTGCATGTGTGTTTTTTACTAAATGCTAGATATTGTAGATGATAGACATTCTGGATTCTACTTTGTTCCTCTGAAAAACGATAAATTTTTTCTAACAAATGGTTAAATTATTAATTGATCACCTTAAACCTGTGGAGGGTTGGTTTTACACTTCGTTGGGCAGATCTATTTCAGTTTTTGCCCTTAGAGTGAGTTCTCCATTAAGATGTGGCCCTTCTGAGGTTTCAGTGGAAAGTCTGAGGTGTTTACCAAGCCCCTCTAACTTCAGACTCCAAGTTCTCTTTCGCTGTTGTACGCAGCAGTGGAAATCTCTGCTCTGTTTTTTCGGCCTTCTGGGTGTTTTCCACCAGTCCTTGGCATTTGCATTCATGGTTCAAGGATGAGCCAAGGAGTTAAGGGGAATTTATACACAGGTTTTGGGGCTCCCCTTTGTGACACATCTCTTTTTGTGGTTTCCCCTCTTAATTTCTAACTGCTGGCAGCTCTGAACTTCATCTGTTGATACCTCAAGCCAATAAGACTGCAGGGTTTTGCTAGAGCTTCACACGGACTGGACAGTGTCCTCAGGGGAAATGCTGTATAAAACTTCCTTCTTTCAAGGATTGAATCCCTTCTAGTCTCTACCTGCTTTGGGCACTCTTTAGTACCATCAGTTAGTTGTTTTTCATATTTTGTTCAGAGTTTATAATTACTATCTATAGAATGCGTCTGATATAAGCCACTCTGCTACTACCAGAACCAGAACTTTACCTGTTGACTTTTTTTATTTTCAGGTATTATATTTTTCATTTCTATAGAAGTTCTTTTTGCTGCTTTTATAGTTTTGTTTTCCCTCCCTCCCTATCCCCTCCTTCCCCCTCTCCCTCCCTATCCTCTCCTTCCCCCTCTCCCTCCCTTTCCTCCTTCTTTCTTTCTCCCTGCATGTGTTTTAAGTGTATCTTATTTCTTAAAACATAGTAGACAGTTTATTTTTAGTGCGTATCTGATCATTCCATTATCTGAAGTCTCTTCAGGTTTGTGTCTGCTCTTTTCTGTCTCTCACTCATGGTGTCTTGTTTCCATATGCATTTAGTTATATTTGACTGCCATCTGTCCATTTTCCCTGTAGTGTGTTTTTGAGTTTTTTCTTTTGACTGTGCCACACGGCTTGCAGGATCTTAGTTCCCTTACCAGGGATTGAGCCTGGGCCCTCGGCAATGAAAGTGCAGAATCCTAACCACTGGACCACCAGGGAATTCTCTGTTTTCCCTATAGTTTTATATGTATGACTTCTTGGGGGCCTGGTATGAGGGTGGGCTCTTCCAGAAAGTATTTACATTGCTTCTGCCAGGTGCCTAAGGCCATCATGAGTGTGGCATTAAATTAAGTAAAATTCTTGGTATGTTCTTTTTTAAAACCATGTAGTTGGCAAACCTTCATGAAGACCAGTTCTCAATGGCAGTGTTTTTCTCCTTCCTTCTTGGTGTTTGTATTTGAGACAGTTGATTTTCCTAGCATTCCACTTAAGGGGGTCGTTTGATTTTTCCTTATCTTGAGACAGAACCCTTTGGGGTCTTAGCTTTTTTGCGGTGTGTGGGTGAAACTTTCATTAGACTTTCTACCTTCAGTGGGCGCTGGGTTTTGTCTACCGTTTTTCATGCCCTTCGATGTCTGAAAATAAAAGCTGAAGTTAATCTGGTTTAGTTATGCTCTCAAAGTATGGAACACAACCTGTAGTCACTTTATTTTCCTCTCTGGGTACTTGCCTTCACTTAGTTTTTTGCTCTGAGACTTGCTTATATTTCTCTCATGGATTCATGTAAAATATTTGGATGTCTTGACTGTTGATAGTGGAAAGGAAATCTAGGTACCTCTAGATATTATTATCTACTATATTATCGATTATCTACTATATCTATTACCTACTATATTAAAAGTTTATTTTTCTTACTCTGACCATATAATCTTTTCATTTATAATTTGGCAGATAAGAGAATTTGAGCTGGAAGGCCTAGTATAGAAAGTATGGAGAAAAGAAAGGAAAAGATGATTCAACTTTAGAGCTGGCAAAAATAGGGCATATTCCTATTTTTGTATTGTAGTAGTGCAAGGGCCATAGAAGAGATACAGTTGGCATCAGGTTAATGGAAAGTAAGTTTATGCCTTCTCATCTGGAGCTTGGGGTCCTCTTCCAAACTCCCATGGCTGTGGCAGAATTAAGTTCCTTGTGGTTGTAGGACTGAGGTCCCATTTCCTTGGCTTGGGTATTAGTTGGGGGCTGCTCTCAGCTCCTAAATGACACTCACATTCCTTGCCATGTAGCTCCTCCATCTTCAAAGCTAGCAAGAGAGAATCTTCCTTTGTGTCAAATCCTCCTCATCCTGTAGCAGTCTGGGTCCAATAAGTAGGTAGCAACCACACAATAGATTAAACACAGGAAGTTTAACATAATTATTCACTATGGCAGAAGAGTTACTATAAGATAGAAGGAAACTCCATATGGTACCCTAGGGCTCAGGGAGAGTACCCAAGCAAGGACAAACTTGGAAAGAATTCAGACCTTGTTGGAGAAGGTGTAGTTCAGCCCACCAGATAGCAGAGAAGTTCATTAGTTTGGCCAGGCTGGAGTTGGTCTGGAGTTGCTGGGCAAGCAGTTGGCCACGCTCTAAGTGCAGGTAGCAGAGCAGGCTGGAGAGATCAGTGGCCAGGTAGTGGGAATTCTTGTGCCAGTGTGATCAGGAGGACTTCAAAGCATGTAGGCCAGGTAGGGGCTCTGGTTTTCATGTCGAGAGGGCTGCAGAAAGGTTATTTCCAGGCCAAGTCTCTAGAACAAAGAGCAGCCATGTTCTGGGCCAGAGCCTGTGCAGATTCCACCAAATGTCCTCATACCCACTCCCCCAAATTCTAGCCCATGCTATGTCCCTCCAGCTACCTCTACTGAGAAAGCTTAACATCGTGCTCACTTTAAAGGAGAAAAAGGGATTCAGTTTTTTATTACAGAGCACATATTAAAGGGTGCGTTGCAAGATGGTTGGCAATGAATTAATAAGTGATACATGCACTCCAAATGGCCTTCATCAGAAAGAGCCCTGTCCCTTTTAGGAGCTCACCTGATTAGGTCATGCTCACTCGGGGTAAATTCTCTTTCTTTTTTTTTTTAATTGAAGTATAGTTGCTTTACAGTGTTTCAGGTGTACAGCAAAGAGATTCAGTTATACATATACATATATATATGCACACACATATATATACTTTTTCAGATTTTTTTCCATTATAGGTTATTACAGGATATTGAATATAGTTCCCTGTACTGTACAGTAGGTCCTTGCTGGTTATCTATTTTGTATATAGTAGTGTGTATCTGTTAATCTCAAGCTCCTAATTTATCCCTCCCCTTCTCCCTATGGTAACCATAAGTTTGTTTTCTATGTCTGTGAGTCTGTTTCTGTTTTATAAATAAGTTCCTTTGTATCATTTTTTTTAGATTCCACATATGAGTGATATCATATGATATTTGTCTTTCTCCGTCTGACTTACTTCGTATAGTAATCTCTAGGCCCATCCATATTGCTGCAAATGGCATTTTCATTCCTTTTTATGGCAGGGTAGTATTCCAGAGTGTGTGTGTGTGTGTGTGTGTGTGTGTGTGTGCGCGCGCACGCACACATCTTCTTTATCCATACATCTGTTGATGGAAATTTCCCTTAAAGCCAGCTGTATCTTTTTTTTTTTTTGAGGTATACTTAATGAATAATGTTATGTAAGTTTCAGGTGTACAACATGGTGATTCACAATGTTTAAAGGTTATTATAAAATATTTGCTGTATTCCCTGTGTTGTACAATACATCCTTGTAGCTAATTTTATACATAATAGTTTGTATCTCTTAATTCCCTACCCTTATATTGCCCCTCCTCCCTTCCTCTCCCCGTTGGTAACCACTAGTTTGTTCGCTATATCTGTGAGTCTGTTTCTGTTTTGTTATATTCACTAGTTTGTTTTATTTTTTAAATTCCACATGTAAGTGATATACAGTATTTGTCTTTCTCTGTCAAGCCAGCCGTATCTTATAATCTAATCACTGCAGTGACTGTCCCTACATATCCACCATCCCCTGTTTATACAGGGTGTGTACGCAAGGGGATGGGAGTTTTGAGCAACATCTTAGAATTCTGCCTACTGCAGAGCAGGTGGGGGCGGGAGAGGAGGTGGAGATGAGCATGACTCAGTGCAGCATGAGAAACTCCTTTGTAAAGTAAAATAGGTTGTATTTCATTCTGTGGCTTGAATGCATTTTTAGCTGTATCACAGAGAAAGAGAAGGAATAAGTAGTATTTATTGAACACCTGTTTGTCAGCTACTACACGGAGCACTTTCATATATTATTCCTTTAATTCTTTTTTTAATATAAATTTATTTATTTATTTTTGGCTGCGTTGGGTCTTTGTTGCTGTGCCTGGGCTTTCTCTAGTTGTGGCGAGTGGGGCTACTCTTTGTTGCGGTGCATGGGCTTCTCATTGTGGTGGCTTCTCTTGTTGCAGAGCATGGGCTCTAGGTGCACAGGCTTCAGTAGTTGTGGCACACAGGCTCAGTAGTTGTGGTGCACAGGCTTAGTTGCTCCGCGGCATGTGGGATCTAACTGGACCAAGGCTCGAACCCGTGTCCCCTGCATTGGCAGGCGGATTCTTCACCACTGTGCCACCAGGGAAGCCCTTTTTTTTTATATATATTTACTTATTTATTTGGCTGTGCCAGCTCGTAGTTGTGGCACGCGGGATCTTCGTTGCCGCATATGGGATCTTAGTTGCAGCATGCGGGATCTAGTTTCCTGACCAGGGATTGAACCCGGGCACCCTGCATTGGGAGTGCGGAGTCTTAACCGCTGGACCACCAGGGAGGTCCCTCCTTTAATTCTTAGTATCTTGAGGCAGGGATTATTATCTTCCTTTTACAAAAGGGAAAACTGAGGCTCGGGGTTGTAAGCTCACTTGCTTGGAGTCACTCCACTAATATTTGATGTAGTTAAAATTAAAATCCAGCCCTGTCTAATACTGAATCCCATATTTTCTAATAGTGTATAATAACACTGCTGCCCTTGAAAGAATTTGCGTCATTGGATTGGGATAAGGATATTTGACAGAGGTCATCTCGGTAGAGACAGGGCAAGTCACTTCTCTGCTGTTTCTTAAGGAGGTGATAGAGGTTACTCCTATCATGGCCCTCACTGGAGGGACAGCAGATCAGAAGTTCTAGCCGGACTTCCCTATTCCAGCAGGGAAGCTGAGCAGTTATCCGCTTGACCTGTGCATCACTGGGAAGTAACCATGCCTCTGTTCCCTGTTCTCATATCTGAATGTGGAACAAAAGAACAAAGCAGGATTTGAGAGAGCTCGGTATATAGCCTTTTCTGTGGGGAGGACGTATTTTATGCTTGAAGAATTCTAATAACCAAGAGCTGAGCTCAAGATAAGTGGCCAGGAGTGTTTGTAGATGAAGTACCCTCTGCCTCTCTCTTCCAGAGCATACTCTGCCCCCACCCTTGGTTTGTCTCTCACAAGCTCATGAGCCCCTGGGGGCAGGGTGGGGGGGGTTGGCCCCTCAGCTGATTCCTCTGAGCATCCTTAGGGCCTGACGATGGAGCATGGCATTGGTAAATGATTGTGGAATAAAAGAGGAACTCCTAGGCTGCCTGATGTGTTTCATCCTTAATACCCCATGGAAGCAGCCTGGTATCAGGGACTCAGAAGTCCTGGTTTCCCTTTCCAGCTCTATCCCTGATTCGCTATGGGAGTATTAAGCTCCCTAGGACATAGTTTCTTTGCTGTTAAAATGAGGACCGTGAACTTGACCTCTGGTGCATTCCAGCTCTTCAGTTCTCTGAAAGATGTTACTGTGCCATAGCTGCCTCGGTAGTTTGAATAAGCTCAGGTTAGTTATTAGGCTGGACTTCAGGTTGTGGAGACATGTGGAACAGTTTGGGCAAATATGAAGAGTACATTTAGTTCTGTTTTCTTGGACATGTGAAATAATAGATTCATTGGAATATGATCTCTTTCTCCACCCACTTCCATCAATTCAGAGTGGATTTTTTTTTTTTCCTCCTTCCAGTTCTCCTCACTGTTTATCAGCTTTAAAGAAAAATCTGAAGTCAGGCAGTAATCAGAAGGGCAGACGAAGAGCTCATCTGGTTAGAGGGGTGAATTTCCTCCAGGACATTTCAAATGAACTGACCTGGGCTGTTTCCCAAGGAATTTTCTTGAACTTCGGTTTGTTGTTGTTGTTTTAAGTAAGATGTTTCATTTGATTTGAAACATTAAAAATAGTACGTAAAATTAAATTCAAAAAAGTTTCCGAATACTGATCTGAGCAAGCAGAGTGGACTTCGTTCTTGCTTCTGGATATTTCTTCTTTACCTCAGGTACCAAAGGCTCATGATGGACTTCATCTATAGTTAGCAGATGGATTCTTTGTTTCCTTAACTCCCAGACAGTTTAGATTTAGCTAAACTGATTGATGCTTTCTGAACTGTTGTCAGTTAAAATATTTCAGAAGGTAACTTTTGTACAGAAGGTAACTTTTGTAAGAACATTAGTCTGACCTGATTTTGGGTTCAGGAGCTGCTACCACCTAACTAGTGTTGTGACCACAGGCGAATCATTTCACCTCTCTCTGCCTCAGTTTCCTTAACCATGTTGTGGGAGAATTAAAAGAAAGATCATTTGTGAAGTCTACCATCATTTTTTTTTTTTTAAAGCTCCCTGGGTGATTGTAATGTGAAGTCAGAATTCAGAAGCATCGCTATCCCACATCGTACAAAGTACTGGGAGATGGTGTTTTTATTCAGTATTAAACATTTTTGGTAACGAGAGGAGACAGAGGCGAGGCTCTAACGTATTTTTTATTTAGCATTTCTAAGCACTGGCCAGTATTTCAGTCTGTCCTGAAAGGACGGACGACTGTTTGTACTGTCTGCTTCCATTGCCTGCTGGGATCGGGAAAGTCCTGGGTCTGTGTGGAATTTTCCATGACTCTCAGCTCTGCACCATTACTGTTCACTGCAGTCACAGCTCTTCAGTGTGTCTGCCTGTGCTCCCCTTCTCTTTCTTTTTTTCAGGTAGATGTTAAACCTCAACTACAAGTATGGGTATTTTGTTTGCGTCAAATGTTGTAGTTCTAAGGACAGATCAGAGAGTCTCATCTGAATTTTTTGTTTATAAAGTGAGTCAGCTTGAGGTAGCTGTCTTGGCTGGATGTCCTCAGGTGTCACGTTTCCTGTCACAGAACCACCTTCTGTTGGGCTGGGGTGGGGAGGGGCGGGTACATTGTTTCTGTAGGTGAAGCTGCTGTCGCTGCTAGATTCTCCAGCAGTCTGATCATTGGTGATCAGAATCAGCTTTTCGATCCTTTTATTGGAAGAGTTCTAAATATTACAGCAAATGGAAGAAAAGAGATCCAGCCAGATAATGGTTGCGTTTGGCTAGTTCCCCTCTTCTAGGGGAATTTAAAGTCCTAAAATTGTAGAAGGAGACTACAGGATAGCTGAGGCAGGGTAGCTCCTTTCCCTTAGAGAGCAGTTCTCTGTATCCCATGCAGAGAGGACAGCGGTATCAGATTATGATGCTAAAATCCATCCTCCAAGATCAGTAGTGGATGGAGTCTGGGCCTGTTTACCAGACCCCCTCCCCCCAGATGAGAGCAATTCTAATTTCTAATTTAAATAAAAACTCATATATTTTGAATAGGAATTAAAGGCACTGTGTGTTCTGCTTCATTCTGTGCTCGCCTGAAGCGGTAACTTCTTCGAAAGGCCTTCCTGACCACCCCATCAAAGGAGTACTACCTCCATCATTCTCTCTTCCTTCGCCTCACTTTATTTCCTTCCTGACATTACATTCCGTAAGCTTTGTGAGGACAGTAGCATTTCATTTTCTCCTTTGTATTGCTGGGGCCTGGAGCCTGGCAGGTGCTCATTAAATATTGGTTTAATAAAGTAAAACATGGAATGGTTTGAATAGCCAGCTGTTTATTTGCTGTCTTTCTCTTGAGCCGTACGAGTTCTTTATATATGTTGGATATTAGCCCCTTATCAGATATATGATTTGCAAATCTTTTACTGTCTTTCTTTTTGTTCTTTGCTTTGGTCTCAGTTCAGTGATTCTCAAACTTCACTGAGTATATGAATTCCCATATCAGATACAAAACCATTTATTCAGAACTTTGTGAGCAGTAGAAGAAAACTTTAAAGACAGTTTTGGCTATGTACTGTTTTGCACTTCCGACCCTGAGGTACATATGTAACACCATCATACTTCCTCCATAATCGGTCTGTGATACAGAGGAATACCTTGTTACTTAGATCTGAAGTAAGCAGGGGGAGTTAGATGCCCATTTGGTTCAGCTCCACTACTGCCCAAAAGATATGTAACACGTTTTAGTGGTGATGGTGATGAGAGAAGGGGTGCTCAAGTGATATAGTCTAATTGGGAGACAGTGGGCTGAAATTTCACCTTGGCTATACCAGTAAAACTGGATGTGTCGTTTTGGTTGTGGGTCTTAGCATTTGGAGAATGGATAAAGTAAAGTAAACTGATTTTTCCTGAGCCCAGAAGTTGTGATGATGATAAACTGAGATTAGGCAAAAACACTCTGAGGTGACGATATCATATGAATTCAGGAAATCTTGACTACTTGGACAGGGAATTAAGAAAATGAGAGAAAAGACAGAGACATACTATGATGAAGCCTCACTGCTTTGTCAGTAATGTATCAGATGAAGGGAGGGTGTGTTCTGTGAAGGCTTTTCTTACAAGACATGCTTCCATTAGCACAGTGTGCTTTATGAACTTTAAGTGTGTTGAAGGTTTGGTCTGAACAATAGATTTAAATTCTACTAAAGCACTTTTCTCATCCTAATTTAAAATGGTCCCGTTCCAACATGATTTCACCACTTTCTGTTGTCCTTCCTCCCCCATTATTTTTTTAGTTGGCTGATTGCAATTCTGGCCCAACTCAACCCTCTCTTTGGACCGCAGTTGAAAAATGAAACCATCTGGTACCTCAAGCATCATTGGCCTTGAGTAAGAAGACCTGCTCGCCAGTGCTCAGTCATTGAGGTGACTATGCCCTTGACCTTTCACATCAATGTTGTCAATCGGTCAGCTAGAGTTTGCCTGGACTTTTCCTCATTTTAACACTTGGCAAGGGCAGACTGCTGAAAGCAAACACAATCTGAATTGCAGAAATAGATTTGGAACTTAGGCCATTCACTTTTAGCAAAGGATTTATCCATAAGATTCTTTTAAATTGTATTCTTACCCAGCCAGTTAAATAAATTATGTTTGCATGTGGTCTTTCGGACACAGATCAGGAATGTGACTATGTGTACTTGGTATTTTGAGATTTAGCAACTTTAAGTGGCTGACAGATTTTAGATGAAGGGCATCTGTGAATGCTTTGGACAGACAGAGACAGATGCTTTTTGAAAATTGGTCTCAAAATTGCAAGTTTCATTTGCTTCTGAGGATCAGGGAAGTAAGGAGTGGTGTAGTGGAATGATTTATTCACTGGCCAAGAGTCAGAAAGCCTGTCAGTTCATTTGTTCTTCAGTCTCCATTATTATGTTAACTGGAGGTTAGCGCTAAATGTTTGACTAGATTCAGGTTCAGCTTTTTTGGCAAGGGTACTTAAGTGGTTCTGTGAACTTCATATTGCCTTATATCAGGAGAGACGTGATGTCTGGCTGTCTGGTCGTTAGAGATGCCAAGGTGATCAGTGGGTTCTGGTCCCTCCAGGTGTAAAGGTCTCTGTCAACCTTTATCCAGTGATTGTATCCATTGATGATCTTAGCCTGAATGAAGCATTGCAGTAGAAATTGCAAAAATGGTGATTTTCTAGTTTTTGTTATTACTTCCATATTTGATTAGGTGAAATATTTCTATAAAAAAATGAACTTTTCCTGGACTTCCCTGGTGGTGCAGTGCTTAAGAATCCTCCTGCCAATGCAAGGGACATGGGTTCCATCCCTGGTCCGGGAAGATCCCACATGCCACAGAGCAGCTAAGCCCTTGCACCACAACTACTGAACCTGTGCTCTAGAGCCTGCGTGCCACAACTACTGAGCCCGTGTGCCGCAACTACAGAAGCCCACGTGCCTAGAGCCCGTGCTCTGCAACAAGAGAAGCCATCACAGTGAGAAACCCGCACACCACAATGAAGAGAAGCCCCTGCTCGCCACAACTAGAGAAAGCCTGCACGTAGCAACGAAGACCCAACACAACCATAAATAAATAAATAAATATTTTTTTAAAAGATGAACTTTTCCTTATCAACTAGAGTTATTTACTAACCTTGAAATGTAGAGCATATAAGAAAGGTGGGATACACACTTAGTTTTTTTCTTTTAATTTTCTTTTCTTTTTTTTTTTTGTGGTACGCGGCCCTCTCACTGTTGTGGCCTCTCCCGTTGCGGAGCACAGGCTCCGACGCGCAGGCTCAGCGGCCATGGCTCACGGGCCCAGCTGCTCCGCGGCATGTGGGATCTTCCTGGACCGGGGCACGAACCCGTGTCCCCTGCATCAGCAGGCAGACTCTCAACCACTGCGCCACCAAGGAAGCCCTCTTTCTTTTTTACTTTATTTATTTTGGCTGTGTTGGATCTTTGTTGCTGCATGTGGGCTTTCTCTAGTTGCGGCGAGCAGGGGCTACTCTTCGTTGCAGTGTGCGGGCTTCTCAATGCGGTGTCTTCTCTTGTTGCAGAGCATGGACCCTAGAGCATGTGAGCTTCAGTAGTTGTGGCACATGGGCTCAGTAGTTGTGGCGCACGGGCTTAGTTGCTCCGCGGCATGTGGGATCTTCCCAGACCAGGGCTTGAACCCGTGTCCGGACTCTTTAACTACTGTGCCACCAGGGAAGTCCCTCTTTTAGTTTTCAAAGTGAGTAACTTGGTGCCCAAGTTACTTCTGGGGTATTCAATGAGGTTTTCTTTTCTTTCCTTTTCAATTTTAATCAATTAAATGTTTATTATCCTTTTGATAAAGTTCAGTTGTTCTTTCTTTGGCCCTGTGGGCACCTGTCTAGACTGGCTTCTATGTTCCTTTGATATTAGTCTTTGATAATTTTCTTTCTGGCAACATCAAGGTGTCCCAGACCTCTCTTGTATGTTTCTTGACTTGGAATCAGCTGTTCCTCTAATAACTTTCCCACTGAAAGGATTCCCTGGTTCACTAGTCAGTCCTCAAGCCCAGTTGGCCCTGTTTTTCTTTCAGTGGAAGTGGTATTTATAAACCATGATCTGATTGCTAGGTGCATTCATTTCTGTTGGGGTGTTGTTGCTTCTAAGCCTTTACAGTGGACAAAGCCAGGAAGTATGGATTTTTAAAAAGGAAAAAAAAAATCACGGGTTCATGTCAGTATTTCTAATTCAGATTTAACACTACAAGATTTTCATTTGACTTATTCAGTTTTATACTTGAATATCATTCACATATGCTGAAAATCTTGGCTCCTAAAGACAGTAACTTAATTTGATTATCATATAATATATATAAAATAGTTTCAAAATTACCCCAATGTAACTACTAACTATTAGGTTATTGAATGCAGTTTAGGATTTCTTTGCTGCTTTATTTGTAAAGAACAACATGCTGTTTTCTGTGGTTACTTGAAATTATTTCCTCTGGTGGTTATCAATTTGTTATACAGTTAGGTTAAGATGATTTATTTTGTGTTCAATTTATAGTAATTTTTTCTTTTTTTTGGCTACATTTTTTGGAATATGTAAAACATTTCCAGAGTCAAAATTTTAAGTAAGCTATATTCATAGAAGTCTATATCCTTCCAGTGTTTCATTGTGCAGAGATAAGCAAATACGTAGTGTGTGTGTGTGTGTGTGTGTGTGTGTGTGTATCCATCCTTCCCTGACACACACAGCTGTTACAGAAGAAATATCATATTACATATGCTATTCTGTACCTTGCTCTTTTTCACTGAACAATATATCCTATCAGTGTATAGAGATCTTCCTTAATTCTTTTTATAGCCATTGATATCCTTTTGCATTATTTCCAGTCTTTTGTTATTATTGATAAAGCCACAGTGCCATCCTGTGCGTATGACATTTTGTATTTTTACCAGTTTTCTTTAGATTAGAGTCCTTGAAAATAGAATCTCTGTGTTAAAGGTATAAATACATGCCCTTCTATAGGGATTGTACCATTTTTGCATTTCTACCAACAATGTATGTGAATTTCTATTTCCTCACAGCCTGGATTTTTGCCAGCCTGATAGGTAGGCAGCTGTTTTTTTCCCTTAGAGTTCTGCCTGCCTAAAGGGGTTTTGATTCCCTTTTATATAGATTTTTTAAAAAAAAAAATCTGATTTATATATATATATAAAACCTCCCCGCCCCCTCCTTTTCCCCATCAGGTTCTGTTTTATGTCCTTCCTCTTTAACTATAGTGAATGTTAGGAGGTGGTATTGATTGGGGTTTAAAGCTGAGAACCTCAGGCCTCTCAGAGTGAGATCTTCATTCTAGCATTGCCTTTCACTTACCTTCTCTGAGCCTCATTTCCATCTCTCACCGTAAGTAAATGGGGCCCACAGTGAATAACACTGTGTTTGTGGATCTGGTGTCATTTGCCCATTCTTTTCAGTTTCATGTGTCTGTAACCTGAATGATGAATTCCTAATGTTTGCACTCTGGTCCACAGCACAAACTAGGACTGCTTGAAACCCTTATGTTAACGGTTGTTCCTTTAAAAGCAGAATGGCAGGAAATAGAGCACAGCCAGGCAGCCCTAGTTGTGAACATCATGTCACATTGATTCCATGTTTGAGGTAGTGATTGTGGTAGTACTGTACCTCTAGTCCTATGGAGTTATCACATCAGGAGATCTAATCTAACCTAATCCTAACATTGGAGCAAACAGAACTCTCTTTAAAAAAAAAAAAAAAAGTATTTATTTTTGGCCGTGTAGGGTCTTCGTTGCTATGCGTGGGCTTTTCTCTAGTTGTGGCGAGTGGGGGCTACTCTTCATTGTGGTGCACGGGCTTCTCATTGCAGTGGCTTCTCTTGTTGCGGAGCACGGGCTCTAGGCACGCGGGCTTCAGTAGTTGTGGCTTGCGGGCTCTAGAGCGCAGGCTCAGTAGTTGTGGCACATGGGCTTAGTTGCTCCGCAGCATGTGGGATCTTCCGGGACCAGGGCTCGAACCCATGTCCCCTGCATTGGCAGGTGGATTCTTAACCACTGCACCACCAGGGAAGCCCATAAACAGAGCTCTTAAGACAGGACTTCACTTTTCTTGGTGGTAAAATTCAAAGAATGAGCTAAATTCCCTTTAGAACTTTGAACTTTTACACAACTGTGGGATGATAAAGGAGTGCAGAAACCAGATTTAGGCCTGTCCTCAGCTGGTAAGGAAAAGTGTTCAATTCTGTATGTGATTCTTTAAGAGGCCAGATTTGGAAAGTAGGAGATGTAAGCCAGGCATGGTATTCAGCAGAGAAAAATGAGGAGCAGTCATGAAAGCTTTCAAATAATAATTCTATACAGATGAAATTGAACTGATCCTGAACAACACGGTTAAACAGCAAGCCGGTCCTTTGCTACTCTAAACACTTTAATTGCCATGATTTTCTTTCATATGTTGATAGGCTGAGTTATAGCACATTATGTTTATTGGCTGGAAATCTTACCCAATACTTCAAAGAACTATGTTCATGCCATCTCTGTCCCCTGCAACCTTGGCTGCCTCTAGAGCCTCGATTCCTGAGATGCTTATGGAACTAGCACATCAAGGTTGCTGTTTTTCCAATGTCCCATTTTCCTGCAGCTTTGGGGGTGTGATGCTTGTACGGAATCTCCTTGGAATGGCTTCAGACCAGTGTTCTGTAAGTTAGTTGGTTAACCGCATCATGGTGATATGTTTAGATAAGCCTATATGGTTTACCGCGGTCCTAAAAGGGCAGGCATTCTATTTTATTACAAAGTCTGGACCGGAGAGTTATACACTATTGGTAATTAGGCCTCTGCCCTGAGGAAGCTGTTTTTCTATGCATTCCAAAAATATTTGAGTGTCACGAGGTACATAGTACTGAGTGGGGATTTCAGAGGAGGCTGTGGACTCTGAAGGGGTTTGTGATCTGTTGAGAGGTTGGAACTAAGCCATACTTGTGAAAAGTTAAAACAATGCAAGGTGTTTTCTGGTTAAAAAGCCTGTCACAGTTTTCCCTGTCACCTAGAACCCATTCGATCGCTTCTTTCTCCTCTTCCTTGAATCCAGTTGAGCCACTTATGTCACTTGTGTCTGCCTGTCTACTCTGTTCCTCTGTCGGGGACCCTACTATCTGACCCAGTCACTGCGGCTCTGAATTACTGCAGTGGCTCCTAATCACTTCTGCCTGCCTCTACACTCAAGGTATCTACAAACCACCACCCTGTTTATCTTCCTGACATAGCACTTCCTGAAACACATCCTGCTTGCCCCAGAAACTTTGAGTAGCTCTCTGTGGGCTACAGCAGGGCTTTTTCTTAAACCCAAGGTCCCTGATTTTAATGGGTACGTGCCGCTTGGAATGCTGTATGTAACGTGTTGTCAGCACAGCTTGTCAGGGTCGCCAAAGGTCCCATGAGCCACAAAAGATAAGGATGACTAGTCTGCAGATTCTGTCCCACTTTCTAACTTGGTGGTCAAGGCCTGCCTAGTTTGCCTTCCAACCACCTTCGCCTCTCTCTGCACAACTTTCCTCCGTGACCTACTGGTTCCAGCCATACCATTTTCATGCTCTTGACCTAATTAGCTTTACTTAGCTTTTCCTGCCTCACTACCCTACCGCAGTCATTAATGTAGAAGGCCGGTTAGTAAACACACTATTCAGCGAACATTCTGGTTTCTTGTCTCCACTCGCCCATTCTCAATTCTTTCTGATGTTTTCTCTGAGTGTCCAGCTTGCAAGTCCTTGCACTTCCTTTCCTAGCCACTTGGCTTCCCAGAGATCTCTTCTCTCCTAAATGTATTTAGCTCTGCTGTTTTTGCCTTGAATTGTGAAACATTCAGGCCTTTATAGGTTGCTTAAATACCTCTTGTAGTTAATCTCCTACAATAAATACATACCTTACCATGAGAGTAAAGAAGGAATTATTTTGCGAAGTTATCTGAAAAGAAAAAATAAAGATAAAAATGAGACCTCTTCTTTTTTGTTTTAAAAATATATATATTCACTCATCATCCTTCCCTGAACAGATTTCTTGATTCTAGCCTTAATATTTTTATCTTTTTTTTTTTTTTTTTTTTTTTTTT
>NW_020173979.1:2498176-2502963 GCF_003031525.2 Neophocaena asiaeorientalis asiaeorientalis | reverse complement strand
TTTTTTTTTTTTTTTTTTTTGTGGTACACAGGCCCCTCACTGCCGTGGCCTCTCCTGTTGCGGAGCAGAGGCTCCGGAGGCGCAGGCTCAGCGGCCATGGCTCCCGGGCCCAGCCGCTCCACGGCATGCGGGATCCTCCCGGACCAGGGCACGAACCCTTGTCCCCTGCATCGGCAGGCGGACTCTCAACCACTGCGCCACCAGTGAAGCCCTAGCCTTAGTATTTTTATGTTGTCTTTATTCTCAGTTTTATCTGAAAGTAGCTTTGTGATTCCTTTATTTTACAAAATGAGAGCATGGACCCTTTGGTTGAGTTCCCCACCTCCACCCCAGAATGGCTATTTCATATCAGAGAGATGATTAGAATATGTGCTTCTTTAATTCACTCCAGAATCAAACCACAGGTCTTCGAGCATAATGCTCGTTCACATTAATCTTAAACTGGTATCACTGAGCTTGAGGGAAAATTATTCCCTCTTTCCGTGTGGTTTTTCAAAAGTGAAGACCTGTTTTCCCCTTCTGTGATTGTTCATTCATCCAGAAAGGCCTAAACAGTGAGGAAGTCTGACCATATGCTCTTTTTTAAAAATTTTTGGCTGCGTTGGGTCTTCGTTGCTGCACGCGGGCTTTCTCTAGTTGCGACTAGCAGGGGCTACTCTTCAATGCAGTTTGCAGGCTTCTCACTGTGGTAGCTTCTCTTGTTGTAGAGCGTGGGCTCTAGGTGCACAGGCTTCAGCAGTTGCAGCAGGTGGGCTCAGTAGTTGCGGCATGCGGGCCCTAGAGTGAGCAGGCTTCAGTAGTTGTGGCGTGCAGGCTCTAGAGTGCAGGCTAAGTAGTTGTGGCGCACGGGCTTAGTTGCTCCGTGACTTGTGGGATCTTCCTGGACCAGGGCTCAAACCTGTGTCCCTTGCATTAGCAGGCGGATTCTTAACACACTGCGCCACCAGGCAAGTCCCCTGACCGTATGCTCTTCATAGGAACTTCACACACAAAACATTTGGATTCACTGCTTCACATATTCTCAAGTAAATTAATAATCTGCCTGGAACTCAGGTCTATGCAGAGGGCTGTTCTGCTGGCCTAAGGAAGAGAAGAGAAAATGATCGTGAGATTAGAGGAAAGGTTTCATGAAGCCATGGAAGAAACCGGTAGCTCTGGTCATTGCCCCTACCTAGCCTGCTACGGTTATTTTCCTTAGTACGTGGTAAAAATGGTCCTCTAATTACATCTTCAGTTGACTGTTTGCACTGTCCTGCCCTAGTGGGTCCCCAGCAGTCCGGTGCTTTCCACCATGGAGGGCGGCTGGCCTGCCCAGCTTGCTCCAGTAAGATTTACCAGCAGTCTCATGTCTGCTTCTGGGCACTTTGGCCCCGGAGCCTTGGGAAACCCGCCATTTAATCTCCCGGCACTGGGGATTCTCCAGGGTGCGTGCCCACTGGCTTGGGAAATCGCAAGGGCCCGTGTGGTCTCCCTGTGGGCTTTGTGACCTCCAGCCTTCCAGACCTGCCTGCTGCAGCCGTGCCTCATCCCCACTTAACTAGCCCCTCACTCCGCCTGCACCTCCCTCAACACCCTAGCAAATGGTGGGCCACAACCAGCTTGTTTTCTTACCCACTAACTCGAGGCTTGTGTGGAAATCACCTCTTAAAGACACTATTTAACTTTTATTTTCTCTTTATTTTTTCTCTTTAACTTCAAAAGTAGCACATATGGCTTTATTTATCAAGACGTTATACAATAAGCTTTTGCGTGAAGGAGTTATGCGACCACTGTTAGCAGTCTGATGTGTGAAGATACCTATTTTAAATGTTTGCCAGCTCTGCAAAGGTGGTGTTGCAGCTTTAAGCTTCTAGAAGAAGGAATTCTCATTTGTCACCTACACTTGGGGTGGCAAGAACGGTGAGCCATCTCGAGTAGCAAGGAGCCTGCTCTTTAGGAGTCTGACGCAGGGACCAGCTTGCCCGCCTGTGGGAGCGGAAGTGCAAATACAGATTCTTGAAGCCCAAGGGAACTTGTCAGGTCCCAGTGCAACGGGTCTTAGTCAGCTCCACTCTTCCTGCTTTCTGTGATACCGTCAAACCGGGACTTGGGATCCTCAGTTTAGCATTGTCCTTGGTAACTGGACTTACTGTCACAGCCCCGCAAAACCTGCCCGAACTTGCACATTAACCGAGCCCACTTTCATTTAGAGGGCATCTTTGTATTTAAAATTACTGGCCTGGTTGACTTTCTTGGTGTTACCCTTTTGTCCTCCTGAGGTTGATGGAAAGGCCCAGTTACTGGAACGGTTTTGTTTTGCAGGTCACGAAGAGAACTCCTTTAGATGCAAAATCACCTCCTTACCCAGACCACCTTCCTTGACTCGCCCACTTTGGCTGTCAGCTGCCTTAAACGTTCCCACCACATTTGAATATCTTATTCTACAATGCAGTATTTTTTCCTGTCACCTTTTTTACACTTTGATGAATGATGTGCCTGTTGAATCTGAACTGTGCTGCCTCTATAAAATGTTTATGTACTGTTTGGAGATAGCAAGTGCTGTTCTTTGGAGAAATAAGATTACTCTCTCCTTGGAAACTGTGGATTTGAAGATGGCTCCTGCCTGCTCACAACATGAGAATCAGCGAAGTGTTTAAAAACTATTACATGACAGTAAGACTCCAGTGGGGCAGTCAGTAGGAGAACATGTTCAGAGGGAAAATGTGTCCCACCAGAATTATACCAAAGTATATTTTCAGGATGAGTTTCTTATTTCTGCCCTCCTTTGGAATAAATTATTTTTCTGCTCTCTATGGAAATCTGGTTTTGGTGTTTGTTAAGCTCATTTCTGTAAGCTCTTCTGTCTCTGGATAATGCCTTTTTGAAAAATGATTTTGTAGTCCAAACGTAGCTTGGATGGATTAATCTGGCTGTGTAGTTTGAGTTACCTGAGGAGTCTGGTAAGTACTGTTGTTAATCATCCGGTAAACACCTGAGTGCTTGTTGTAGCCACTGGAGGAATCAAAGATGTGGAAGTTGGGTCCCTGTAAATTCAAGAGCTGGAATGCTATTTGGGGAGGTATATAATTCAAGGCCCCGTTTGACCATTGTCCATAAAAATGTGGTCATGATGCTAAGCAGGTAGAGGGGCGGTGCCAGCCACAGGGACAAGCAGGAACCAGCAGTTCCTTGTACCACCTCACTATCAGAAATAGGACTGAAAAATCAAGTGGTTAAAAAGCCTGGGACGGGAACAATAATTCTGTGTTTCGGTAGCAGGCCTCTCAATAATTCACTAACTTGGGGACTTTATTAGTTTTAAGAAATTTAAAATGAAAATGGATCTAAATTTTCACCAGCTCATGGCTCTTTGACAGCCAGCCAAGAATGGGTTTCCTGTTTTGCAGTTTGTACTTTTCTATTCCTCCCAAACTATCTGAACTCATTGCTTTGCTATTCTTATGACCAAAGAGAGTTTCAAGTTGACATGACTCTCTTGCTTTCATTTCTTTCTTTTCCTTCATTTTGAACTTAAAGTTTTTCCTGAGAGGCAGCTGTGTACTTTACATTTCCAGCAAACAGGCCTCTTTAGCTACTTTCATGGAATCCAGAAAACACTGAAGATTTGATGTTGAGGGACCATAGTGATACATGCTAACCCCATCATTTTATAGATGAGGAATCTCAGCCCAGACAGGGAGAGTTACTTTCCCAGTTTAACATAGCTGGTCAGAGGCAGATGGGGGAGTAGAATCCGTGTTTTCTAATTTCTACTCTAGAGCACTTCTTCCTTGTACCCCGCCTCTCTCAGAGTTCCACTGGCCAGGAGCCACCTCTGGGGCTCGGGTGGGAGGGAAGAATTATGCCTTTGTGGATGATCAAGCTGTCTCTCATCGGAGCAACTTACTTGATCCTTAATCGTTATTTGTCATCTAAGAAACCAATGCTGGTGTTACTGTGGGTACATGAAAGGATGCCACAGTCTTTGAGTCCTGACCGCGGTCGGGGGAGCGTGACTTGAGTGCAGCTGTGTACCCAGATTCTTCAAGTCAGGCCCTACTGCCCATCATCACTGGCGGTCAGTCTGAAACTGTTCCAACTCCCACCCTGGACTGCTTCCCAGCAGACCACCATGGGTTTGAAGCTGAGCCTCATGTCGTCCCTAGTGTGGTGCTTCCCTTGAGTGTTGCTTTTGCCTGTCCCGAGTTCAGCACAGCATGAGCTGATAGGGAGCCTACATGGGTTCAGCACAGCAGACCTCGGCTGTGGCATGCTTGCAGCAGTGATGGAGGGCAGCTCTTGGGGGACCCTTCTCATTCACGATCGTGGTTTGACACATTTCTGATTTAATGGCATGGTTGAAGACAGAGGTCACAACCCTGGCTGATCCAGGTCCCTGAGTTCTGCCTTGTTCTGTCACTTTGTACGGATCCATTTTCGTACTTCTTGTCCGCTGTAAGACATTAGGGGGTAAACTGGATTACATTGCTTTTTGCACTTGGGCTTGCTTGCCATTTGGTGGGATCCAATTCTTACAGACGGGTAGGGAAGATTTATGTGTTGGCTCCACTAACAGCAGTGGGAGACACAGGGACATGAGCACTGAAGGGCCTGGTGATGTGCCAGGGAGGTTTTGAAAAGCCTGCTCAGTAAACTTTCTAGGGAGATAAAAGGCCCTAATAAGGCAGCAGCTCAGGCCTGAATCTAGAGGGTTTTCTCCAAACCCTACTAGGACTCACTCCCGATGAGGCCTCGGTATAAAGCCTGTGAAGAAGAAAGGAGCTCATTTCCTAGCCAGATTGGAGATC
>NW_020173979.1:2443094-2498135 GCF_003031525.2 Neophocaena asiaeorientalis asiaeorientalis | reverse complement strand
CCCCCCCCCCCTCCCGCCCCTCCCTGCCCAAAGACTGATTGCAGGCTCCTAACAGCCAGGTAAACTCAGATATATGTTTTCTCCTCACCTCCTCCCTAATAATTGAACCATTTTGTTAAAACGACCCAGCATCTGAGATGGATGCCTGTGAATCCTATTTCCTTTGACAGTGCCCTTGCTCTAGTGCTTGTCAGGGCCCAGATTGGAAGGAGCACCATCCAGCGCTTTAAAAGGATACTGGAAGTGTTTCTCTCTTCCAAAGTCCCGGTGAACATGGTGTGGCCTGGGGATGATCATCAGACTAGGAGAAGCCCTAGCTTTGCAATTATTCCATCACTTGCTAGTTATGTGACTTGGGTAAAATCATTTAATATCTGAGCCTCAGTTTTTTCATCTATAAAATGGGGATAATACCTGACCATTCTGCTATGTGACGTTGTTACCAGATGTGGTGGTGAAGGTGATTTGTAAATTATAATAATACACAAAGGGTATCTTTCAAAGAAATGGTAAAATCCCTAGGACCCACTGACAGTACTTTTCTAAGAAGATAGGCCCCAGAGAGGCAGCCAGCTGATTTTTTTTTTTTTTTTAAACATATGGTTTCCCTTTTGTTTAGTCATTTGTACTTGGGTTACAGAAAAATAAAAGGCACACACCAGGATCTAGGCCTGATCTCTGAGCAGGGAGATGGATCTCTTAGAAACAATCATAGCATAAGTGTCTAGACCACATCCTTCCTGCCCTTCCAGGCTCTACCAGCTCATATACCAGAACGGGAGTATTTCTGGTGTGCTTTTGAAGATGTAGTTCAAGGGTCATTGGTTTCTTTTAACATTCTTTTTGTTGTTTTCTTTAAACATATGATGTCTGTACCCTTATCACTGACCCAACAATTTTTTATTATATCTTCCTTTGGTGTTGCTTCAGAAATGGCACCTTTTTGTTTATTTCTTCTGGCCAGTTTTTTATTTTTTTTTTTAAGCACTGGTAGGTGTTCTGCCATGTGGAGGGAAATATAGAATTGAGAAATTATTTTAAACTGTTGCTCGGACTCATGGAAGATTTGGCCCTGGATTTCATCTTCCAAAAATTTGAAGTCAGTTGCTCCTTTATCAACTATATTTAAATTACATTTAAAAATATCTATCTGGCAGTTTAGAATGGTTTCGTCACCCTACCTCTCTATGCAAGAGCTCTCTTCTGTTTGGAGGACAAATGTATTTAAAATGGAGATGGACTCAAGTGAAAATTGTGTATTACTTTTCCCCCTGTCCCTTTATTTCAGTTTTCTCTCAAGAATTGAATGTATGAAGTTAATTGTAGAAAATCCATAATTTTCTAAGGAAAAAAGCACAATGTAAAATGCTGTCGTGAAGGATATTTTTTGTAGCAGAATTGATGGAAAGCAACCTTAATGTTCAACAAAAGGAGATTCTTACATAAGCCATACTGCATACAAATAAAGGAATATCCTGGTGCATTTAATAATTTTTTCCCCAAAATATATGCCTGGAAAACGAGATTGAAAAGACAAACAGCAGAACTATTAACATGGCCTCTGGATGGTAATTGCAAATGATTTTAATTTTCTTTTTCCTTTTCAGCATTTTCTCCAATGAAGCTGTGATACTTTAGCAAAAAGAAGAAACAATAAGTTTCTTTAATAACAAAAGATAATAGGATATTATGTTAAGAGGGAAAAAAACCCCACAGGATTTCAAACTTACATGCACAGAAAAAAACCTGATAGGAGATGGACCAAAATGTTGATTGTGATTATGTCTTTTACAGCTTTGTGTACTTACAAATTTTCTGCAAAGAGCATGTTATTTTATAATCAGGGGAAAAATGGTGTTTTGCAGGGGAACATTGTCAGAATAGTATTAGTACTTCCTTCAAAGATTATATAACACACACACACACACACACACACACACACACTCTCTCTCTCTCTCTCTCTCTCTCTCTCTCTCTCTTTTATTTTAAGAGTAATTCAGGGCCCAGGGAAATGAAGTCAGCTAGATTTATTAAAACACTGAAGCTATTCTGAATCAATGAAAATCCGCAAGTTCACACAGCAGTTCTGATTAACTGTTTGCACTGTGCAGGATGGAGTGCAGAGCATTCAGCTTATAAAATGCCAGCCTCCCTCTGTATAGGTGCTCACAGTGACCGTGCGGTGAAATGAAAAGGGAGCATTGATTTTGATTCTGCCCACATAGAAAAGTGGAAGCCTGGGGTATGAATGTTCTGGGGTCCCACACGGGTAGAAAAAGCCCTACTGTTCTTCCACTCCCAACTGCTCCAAGCAAGTCTTTTATTCAGGCTATGCTGCTGTTTCATTTCAAACCCCCTCCTTGTGAAATGTATTGGCCCTTTTTTCCCCACCTCCCACTACTTCTCCCCAGCCCCCCTTCCCAGGCCAACTCCAAAACAGGAGTATTCTAGCTGAGGATGCTCAACGATGAAGACGGCTACCCACGTGAATCCAGTCAAGCTTCTATTTAAGTTGCCATCAGGATTTTGACATGGTTTCCATAGTTTCTTTCTACTGTCCAAAGTGTGGTACTGCTGTGGGCGCCACCCCAAAATGGAACGCGAGGAGCAGATGTTTTGTAAAAGTAAGCGCTGTGTCTGGGGAAGTGTGAGTTAAGAAGCTAAGTGTGACTTTGCAAGCCGTGTAAGGTTTTCAGCAACATTCAACAAGTATTTTCAGCTCCTGTTGTCCTGATGTTACCTGCTTGAGACACTGGTAAGCGGAAGAAACTCAGCCTGTGACCTCCTCGAGCTGAGAGTTTAGCAATGGACCTCAGTGTAGGTGCAGTATCTTAGCAAGTACAGGTTGCTGGGTAAGAGCACTAGGAACCCTCAACGAGTGGTGGAGGAAGGCTTTTTTTTTTTTTGCGATACGCGGGCCTCTCACTATTGTGGCCTCTCCCATTGCGGAGCACAGGCTCCGGACGCGCAGGCTCAGCGGCCATGGCTTACGGGCCCAGCCGCTCCGCGGCATGTGGGATCTTCCCGGACCGGGGCACGAACCCGTGTCCCCTGCATCGGCAGGCGGACTCTCAACCACTGCGCCACCAGGGAAGCCCTGGAGGAAGGCTTTTTAAAGGAAATGACCTTTAAGGGGAAACCCAAAGGATGAGTAAGAGCTAGGCAAACAGGAGCGAGTGAGGTGTTCTAGGCCAATGAGTGATGAAGTTGTGGGAGTCTAGGAAAGGGAGAGGTGTCCTGGATTATGGGAATAGGAGTGAAATGAAGTCAGAGAAGTAGCTGCACAGGGGCCATATTTATTAGCACATACAGATGACTGATGGATGTCAGAGGTCGGGGGAGAGGTCAAGGATTACACCCAGGTTTCCTGCTGGCTGGACCGTGGAACCTTTCACTGAGATACAGAGCCATGATGAGTTCAGTCATGGACAATGAGAGTTTGCAGGTGCCTGAGATATCCACATGGACGTACCTAGTGGGCACTTTTTACATGGGCCTGGAGGTTGGGAAGGAGGACCAGGCTGGAGGTAGGGATGCTAGGCACCAGCACGGATATTACTGAAGCTATGGGTGTGGTTATGGGGGCTGAGAAGCCGTCTAGGCTGGAGACCTGAGAAGCACCCACTCTTAAGGGGTAGGCAGAGGACGAGGGGTCTGTCTATAAATGACATCATTAGTAAACCCTGTGGCTTAGACAGTAGTCAGCACCACCTTCGCCTCCAGCTTACCAAATATTTTCACATGTTATCCAATGAAGTAAGTGGGACACATTATTCCTATTCCACAGTTGGAGAAATTGAGGTCAACAAAGGTTACATGACTTAGCCAATGCCACCCAGAGGTCTATCTTTATAATACATCAAAGGTCATCACATTCCAAAGGTTTTTTTTGCCCCTTCAGCGGGTATGGTTACAGGGCCTCCAACCTTCCTACTCATCCACACCCAAGCCTCTTCCCATCTCTGAGATCCGGGAGCTCTTTTGCAACTTCTTTTTTTTAGTTTGTGTTTTTTCCTTCATTGTTATCAGTCCTATTGCTAATGATAATAGCTAGCGCTTATGTAGCACTTGGGTAAGCAAGACGTTCTAAATGGTTCACATATGTTAACGTGTTTAATCCCCACAGTAACCCTGTTAGGTAAATACTACGATTATCCCTATTTTACAGATGAAAAAATTGAGGCCCAAGGCCACAAGCTGCTACATAGAGGTAAGGGGATTTAAACCCAGAGGAGTCTGATCGCAAGGTCCCGGGCTGCTGCTGAGCCTCCATGGCATTTTGTCCCAGGGTAAATTTCCTCACGTGACCCTTTTGGGTGGGGTCTTGCAGTCTTAGCTGCTTCACCGTGGTTTGTTTCTGTGGTACCTGCGGTAAAGGAGCAGCCCATACCTACACCTGCATGTCCGAGGGAGGGGGTGCGCTTCCTGCTCTCCGCTGGCATTTCTGAAAAGCAGGGTCACCAGTGGAATTTTCAGGCATAATGTAGCACATGCACAGAAAGTGTGGGTCTGGGCAAAGCATCATCTCCTCTCACCTCCCTTTGCCTAGAACACCACACACCCTTCTCATCTTGCTGTGTTGACCCGAGTCAGGCCCTGGGGGCGCTTTCCAACCTCCTCCCTTCCTAAATTGTGCCCCCTCTGGGTTCCCACAGCAACTGTGGCTGATTCCTGTCATCACAGCTGTGTAATTTACAGGTCTTTCCCCCCAGGCTGCAAAAGCTTTGCTGTGCAGCATCTCTGGCTTGTTCATTTCAAGTGTTTGATCTCTACAACCTTGGACTAAGTAGTTGCTCAATAAGAGTCCTATGGGTGGCCAGCTTTCAAATGCACATTTTGTAAATTCCATTCTTGGGATGCTGAGTTTGCTTAAAGCAAAGGTACAGTGGTCTGACCTAGAGCTCTAAGGTCTTGGTGAGCCAGCTGCTTGGGTGTGGGACATGTGCAGTCAAGCAGGACCCCATGCAGAGAAGGGTCCCACACCTGGTTTAATGTTCTGCTTTTGTTGTCATGAAATTCTTAACTAATTTTTGAACAAGGGCTCCCTGCATTTTCATTTTGTACTCGGACCTGCAAATTATGCAGCTGTTCTGTAGGCTGGAGTGTGTTCTTCTGACCGCAGTGGGTCCTAATCAGAGTATTACACAAATGTCTGCACACCCCCTGAAATCACCTGCAAAATTAGGTGTGTGTATACTTGCGCGCTTTTTTCTGGGGAGCAAGTCTATGGCTTTTATCAGACCCCTAGGGAAGTTCAGAGCCATTGTTATTAATAACAACAACAATAGCTAACCTTCACTTAGGCTTGTTGTGTGCCAGACTCTAAGGACTTTACCTGTGTTGCCTTATACCTCACCAGAGTGTAATTGAGTTGGGGCAGGGCAAGAGCAGTATTGTACATTTCCCTCCTTTCTAATACTCCCTACTCCTCTGTTCCCCAACCAGAGGAGAGAAGAAAACCACCGACCTGGTCCTCCCTTCTTTTATGGAGTTGGCAGGAGCCTGAACCTTTGTTTGGAGGAAAGGAGAACCACCCCTTACTTTGTCCTGATCCACCCTACTCCCAAGTTCCCCAAAGGCGACTTCTCTTTTGCCAGACTGGGAAGAGGTGATTGGGTAAGTGGGCAAGAAGCCTCTTCATGTCCAGCTGACTGGTTATCAGGGCACCAAGAAGGAGCTGTAGCCAGCTCACCAGGACTTCTGCCACCAGAATCCTGACGTAAGCCTGAGTGGTGGGTGCACCGCCCAGGTTGCAGGGAGCTGGTGCCCTTAGGATATGTATGGAAAGGCCAGCAGCCCTGCAGGAGCCTAGATGGGCACTGAGTTATGGGGGTAGATTAATGAGACTTCCTCCTAGTACTGCCCTCTTAACACAGGATAGAGTCCACAGCTGGCATTCAGGTTTGTTAATGTGCTCTATGTCTCACTGTGACTGGAGTGTGAATTCAGGTACATTGCACCCATTTATTTCATGCATCTCACTCTTGGGCTGGACCTTGTGAAAACAAGCTGGAAACTCAAAACTGGTGAGCACCATCCCTGGTTTTGCTGTAGCGTGAGGGAAATTTATGACCTTGTGAATTTATGGGGTGGGGGGACCTTGGATACACAGGACCCCCTAACTTCACCCTCAGTCCTCTGTACTTTTTATTATTATTTCTTTCCTTTAGTGACCTTTTCTGGACTCTACTTCCTGTGTTTAGAAATCCAGCTTCACAGTTTTACACCAGGTTGGGCCTTTTGGAATGTGCCTCTATTTGTAGTTCAACAAACTGTTATCTGGCTACAGGTCTTGGTTCCTACTTCTTATCAGTCTGTTCCTCCGCTTTCTGTTTTTATTGTCCTATTTCTGGCCTCCCCAACAAGAAGGTCTTATTGTACCTGTCCGTTGGGAGTCTTTCCTACAACAAACACTAGATTGTTCTCACTCCCTGGCTTCCTGGTTAGCTCTCAGTTAGAGTGGCTGATAGTAACAGTGTATCTTCAGCTCAGCACTGACAAAAAACCAAAACCAAACCAAAAAACGAAAACCCCACAGGAACTACTAGATGTCCTGGAAATTTTCAGTCTTAGTGAAACAGACAACAATTTTGACAGGAATGCTGCCTTGGAAGATAATGGCATCCCAAAACAGTCTTGAGTTGCTTGCTGCCCTCTCTTGCCATGCCACTTTCCCTTCTCTGCTGCTGCTTCTCTTCCAAGAAACTTCTGGTCACATTCCTCCCTGGAAGGTAGAGGAGGGGAAGACCAACACTGTTGAGCACCTATTAGGCATCAGGCTGTGCATTTCATCCTCAAAATCAACTTGTGAGGCAGGTGATGACAGAAATCAAGGGATAGACGGATTAGGAACTTGCCCAAATCAGTTAGCAAGAAAGTGGCCCTGAAACATGTGTCATGTTCTTAACAACCAGGTCAGGGCTTCCCCTCTTATAAACTCTTGTATTGTCACCTTCCCAAGTCAGTCTCCTTCACCAGGTTCTGAGTTCCTCCAGGGCAGAGGCTGTGTCTTCCTGTACACATTAGGCACTCAACAAATGTCAGTTTCTTTGTTGCTTTCTCTTCCCCCATCTGTCACTAAGCAGGCTTGAATCTGCTGTCTACTGATGTGCCTGGCATTCTCTGTAATTCAAGGATGTATTAGTGTTTATGCCCCTTGATTTACTCGAGGAAATAATATTAACACATGTTACGAATAATACAAAGCAGTAAGTACATTAAATGCTCAGTTGGGTGGAAGAAGGAAGGAGATTAATGAGGGCAGAAATAGATATGATAGAAATAAACTTCATAAAAGATATGGGGGGCTTCCGTGGTGGCGCAGTGGTTGAGAGTCCGCCTGCCGATGCAGGGGACGCAGGTTCGTGCCCCGGTCCGGGAGGATCCCACATGCTGCAGAGTGGCTGGGCCCGTGAGCCATGGCCACTGAGCCTGTGCGTCCGGAGCCTGTGCTCCGCAACGGGAGAGGCCACAACAGTGAGAGGCCTGCGTACCGCAAAAAAAAAAAAAAGGTATGGGGTCTTCAGCCATGGAGGATGAATAGGATTTAGAGGTTAATCTGTGCCTTCCGACCACAAGCAGTTAACAAGCTCCTGTCCTGTGGCAAACATGGTCTGGGTTTGGAGAATGAGGATTCAGGGGAAATAAGTAAATGATCGACTAGGGAAGTGCATTTGGGGCTGAACTTCGGTGCCTCCCAGGAGGAGTAAGAAACCGAAGCTCAGAGCTGTCACATAAAGAACACTGCATCCTATTGAGAGGTTGAGGCTATGGGAAGAACTGATCTTTTCTCTTCCCCCAAAGAATATTTTTTAGGAGGGATGAATGAGGGATGGGTGCCAATTGCCAAACATCAACTAGTATCCCTTTTAGATTCACCCTCAGCAACGCTCCAGTTTTCTCAGGAAGAAAATTGGTTTTCAAAAGTGTCAGAAGGACACGGCTTTTCCTGGAGATCTTGATTAATCTTGAGTTAATTAATCTCACTTCTAAAGCTGTGAAATCTTAACATATTACACAGATCCAGAGGGGTCTGGAAAGAAAACACAGATTCAAAAGGAAAACACTCATTTAGAAGATATGTGCATGACCAGCAGGCAGGGCTCAGTCTGTGCTCCAATGAAAAATTACACAGTGCAAACTTTAGGTCAAAAGGAAAGTTAGGACCTGTGGCAATTATTTTAATGCTTTCAGGAGAACTCAAAGTTAGAAGGACCATAGGGAACATCCAGTTCTAGCCCAGTTCCTCCTGGTGAAGAAATTGGAACCCACAGAGGTCGAGCCCCTCACCCTGGGTCTCATAGTTGGTGGTAGAGCTCCAACTGGGGTCTTGGCGCCAAGAACAGTGTTTCAAATACATCAAGGCTTAAAGTGGGTGAAATGTCTGCATTTCCAATGTCTCTCTAAGGATACAGAGAGTGTGGGTAACCGTGGTTGGTTCTGAGGAGAAATGAGTGGCCAGGGAACAGGGGTGGGAGAGAGGTTTAATTTTCACTGAATACTTTTCGTACCTTTTGAATTTTGTACAGTGTAATAAACATGTTACCTAATCAAACAATAAAAATTATTTTTAAGAATTCAGTGGAGTCCTAAGTATTACTTTTTTACCCCATTGACTCATATTTGGGTAAAACATAGTTTTCTGACTCAGGCTATCCCAGTATGTAAAATGGTTCTGCAATATCAAGGTTAAGCATTTTGGAAGTGGTCATGGCAGTTGGTTCCTGCTTTGTGGCTAGAACAAGAAGAGCCTTCTGAAACTCAAAGCAATGCTATTCCAGAGTCCTAACTCCCTGCCAACTTTGGCAGGATAAAGCCCAGAGAAACAGAAATCAATTAGGAGTCAGTGATTTCATTCACTTCAGAGCAGGAAGTAGTCATTAATAAAGCTGGATGGAAAGGTCTCTGTTAGCCAAAAGTCTGTCCTTTCCAAGACAACAGAACATGCAAAGGCGGGAATACAACGTAATTCATTAGTAAGTGCTTTCAATGGGCAGCGTCTGGTGCTGGGAGAAGAATCTGGGTGGTCCTTGAGCCCAAGAAACGGTTGCCCAGTAGAGGAGGTGAAAATACCTATGTTCAAAGGGCAGTAACGGTGGAGAAGCTAACCATCTGCTGGAGTTTTTCCAAATATAGTATTACGAGAGAGGATTATCTGTGACCTACAGAGATTTAATGCATGAATCTCATGAATGAGTGAGAGGAACATGGCTCAAACTTCCCAAGCTAGTTTTTCTATTGGGGTTTCATTTTTAAACTCCAGTTCATGTGGAAAATTAGAAGGTGGTATGTTAGACTTAGGAAAATAATTATAGTCCTGCTACTTCCTGTGCAATAGGGAAAATACTCATTCCTTCATTGGGTATTGAGACCCTAAGGCATTTTGAAGGATACAGAGGTGAGATTTACTGTCCTCTTTGGTATCTACATATACTTATCTATTAATATGGTGTACAAAAGTATTTCAGTAGCTGTTTAACTGCTGAAGTCTAAAGTTATCCTTGCTTGTATTTAGTCTGCTGTGGATCTTCTAAATAATGTCCTTGAAACAATCTAATCATACTATCATTCATTAAGTGCTCACTATAGTTGAAGCACTATGGTAAGTGCTTTATACGAATTATTTTCACTCAGTTCTCACATCAACCCCATGAGCTACTTACAGTGGAGCCTCACGAGGTTAAATAATTTGTGCTGATTCACACACGGTAGAGCAAGGTTTCAAATCCAGGTTGCTATTCAACGAGTATTTAATGACTATGTGGCAGGCATGAAAGGTAGAGGATAAACAATACAGGCTGGTCCTTGTCCTCTTGAAGCTTATGACCTATAAAACTCTCTGATTCAAAAGTCCATGGTTTTGACATTGACGTTACTACTTCTCTATATGTGTGCAAAGAGGAGCCACCTTTTCAAAAGCAATTATTCCTAAGAGGAAACTGGCATCCTAAAGGAATCTAGTCAAGCATTTCTGTTCCCCAATCCTCCTTTCCCAATGCTTACTAAAATTAGATTTCTGTGCTCAGAAGATGAATTCTGTGCCCTTAAGGAGAATAAAGAGCAGTCTGCAAGCGCAGGCTGTGATGACAGAACTGGGTTCTAGTCCCAGTTGGGTCATTTACAAACTGCCTGACCTTGAGCAAGTAACTTAACCTCTCTGAGCCTTAATTTCCCCGTCTGAAAAATTGGTGTATTAGCACTGCGTGTTATTATTAATAGAATTAGGAAACACACACACTCAGGTCCATGTGTTACGAAGGCTTGTTTGTCTAGGCGCTCTGGTAGCATTTTGTTTGTACCGTTGTGTACAGATCGCTGTCTCCAAGGTGCACGAAATCTGGTTTATTCCAGCATCTGCAGCAAACGTGTGCAATAAATATTAGTTGAAAGAATGATCGAACGACTGAAGGCAAGGTCAGTTTCTCAGTGAATTGAGAGGTTCGGATGGGAAGAACATTCATAAAACAGAAAGTGGATGCAATCCCCCTTCTAAGTTAATGCCCTCTGTTTTCCTAGATCCCTTCAAGTTTCAGTGAACTTAAACTGTAAAATGGGCATACGGGCACTTCCGGCCTCACAGCGTAGTTCTAAGGTTAGATAGAATGCAGGACGTGAAAGCATTTGTAAACGAACAGCGCCGAGAAACGTGAGGGTAGCTGGCTATCAGACGGCCCACGCCCACAATGCAGCTGCAGGCGCCGAGCCCCCGCTCCGCCCCCTCTTTCTGGTTTTTCCCGGCCACCCGCCCCTCCCGCGTCATGTGATAGGGGTGCTTCACCGGGCCGATCTCCTGATTGGCCGGGCTGCAGGACGCCTCGCGATTGGCCCGAGGCCGGCGGGCCCCCGCCTCCCTCCTCCTCCTCGCCGCGGCCCACGTGAGGGGGGCGAGTCACGCGATTTCCGGGAACCCGTCAGGAAGGACATAAACAAAACAAACCCGAGGAAGCATGGAGAGGGGCCGCGGCCCCTGCAGCGGAACCGGACCCAGCCCCTGAGCCGCCCCCACTCCCACAGGTGAGCTCCGCTGCCCGCCACCCGGAGCCCGCAGGGGCCAGGACTAGGGGACGAGCCGGGCGGGGGGCGGAGGAGGGCCGCTGGCCTAGGAGGTGGCAGCGCCGGGGCTTTGCGCCGGGCTGGCGCGGGGCGTGGGCCAGGAGCAGGGCAGAGTCTAGGGGCGCGCGGGCCGCAGGCTGCCGCCTGCCGGTCACGGGGGTTCTGGCTCCCCTCCCCCACCCCCGGCCCGGGATGGTTATATAAAAGCGCGGGGCGGCGGTAGAGGGAGCTACGGGCGGGAGGCAGGCTAGGCCAGGGGTGGGCAGTGCCGGGCGTCCGTCCTGCCAGGCCGCCCGGCCCTTCACCGCTGCCTTGGAGCCCGGGGCCGTGGCTGCCGGCAACCGGCCTGTCAGAGAAGCGAGCGGGTGGGAGGGGCCGGGGAAGGGAGGGGAGGCGAGGCTGGCGGGGGAGGACGAGAGAGAGGGGCGTGTGAGGAAGGGCTGGGGCCACGAAGGTTGGAACCAGGCTGACAGGAGACGAGGAGGCGCGGGCTGGGGGTTGGGGGGCTCCAGGCAGGGGTGTCTCGGGGGTGGCCGCTCCCCTTCCCGTCCCCGCCCCGGCGACTGGCGAGCGGGGGCCTCCCTCCCGGGATTTGTTTATATGTCTTCTCAAAGCAGCTTGAAGCGGCTTGGAGGCGGAGCTTTCTGCGCAGAGTGGCAGGTCTGCTATCCAATGGAGCAGGCGGATGAAGGCTGCCAAGCCAATGAGAGTAGGGGAGGCGGTGCCTCGGACCCCCAAGTAGTTAGGCTGTGCCGGGGTGGGCCGGGTGGGGCGGCCATGTTAGATGGGAGGGGACCGGTGGTGGTGGGTCACTGAGAGGGGAGGAGACAGGGCAAAGGGCAAGGGAGCCGGGCCGGGGGCGTTTCGGGTGTCCGAAGGCGAGTCATATCGAACGATGAAGTAGCTCAGGGGAGCTTGACCCCGACCCACCGCTCTCCCCACCCGAGCAGAGGAGGCAGGGAAGTACCGAGGGCAGTCTAGCCGCCCCTTGGGGGTGGGTCCTGGGACTAGATGGAGCTCAGTCTCTGGATTCGCCCTCTTTCTCGGCCTTACGCTTCCTGACAAACCCGGCCGCCAAACCCTGTAATTGCCCTCCTTTAACCCAAGAAGGCAAACCTTTTTGCTGTTTCTGAGCGAGCTTGAGCCTTAAGAAGGTACTTGGATAACTGGCGGTCTAAATTTCTGCACCAGGCCTCAGATAGAAGCAGTGAGGAGGAAGTTATGTTTTTCTGGATTTTGCACAGAGGAAGCCAGGACTAGAAAAGCCGAGAAAGTTAAGGGCTGGGCGGGGTCTCCGTTTTTTCATCTGGATACCGTCTAAAGATCAGGCCCCTCGTGTTTGCCCTAGCTTAGTAGTAATTTGCCCCTCCTGCTTACATAAATTAGTAGCTCACTTAAATTAGCTTCGTGAGAAAACTGAGCCATGAGAAAATTATTTAGATTTGAAGGTTCTTTAGGACTCTGTCTTGCGAATATCCTGCAGGTGAGAAATAGGATCAAGATCTGACTTATTTCTTTTTGAAAAAGCAGAAAATAAGATTTCTTTGTAAATCTTGTGATTTGTGGTAAACTGTTTGTCACTGTTTGTCACTTGGTTGTACTTCTAAATGTTTTTTTTTCCCATTTTCTTGTAATCCACAATAGCTAGGAGAAACACCAAAGATGAAAGAGGAAATGGTATGAGTAATTAGAAAGTAACTTATTTTACTTTATTTGCTTCACGATTATTTTGGCATCTTGTCCGCCGTATTAGATGCTTAATTTAGTTTTATGTTAACATAACCTTACAATCTGTGACTGCAATGGTATTGTCAAGGGTACCAGGCTGTTGTTGCATCTTTGGTTAAACACTTATGGTTAGGAACATGCCTTAGGTATATCGTGCAGGGGCTATTCAAGAGTTGACTGTTTTTATTTAGGAATTTGCATTATCTCCTATTTTGTTAATTGGAGAAAAGTAATAATTGGTAAATAAATGATTTATCGATTTCTGTATTAATTTGATATGATTGATTCACGGTTCTGTTAAGAATGATATATAAAAATATAATCCCTGACTATTTGATAGACTTCAGCTATTAAGTATAATTTTTATGACAAATAAAAATATTACCTTATTTTTTCTCTTATTCTAAGAATGGTAAATAGATCCAACAGGACTTATTTGGATGTAATTCTTTTATATGATTGATAAAGCATTTTTGGAATTTTTAGACTAGTAAGCATAGAAGAGGCTAAATATATCCAAAAGAAGAGATTTGGGATCCTCCACTTACTATCCCATTTTCTGTCTGTCATGACAAGGGGAAACAAGCTTTTACAAAAACTATGTCTCGTCTGGTTTACTAGTTTAACATGTGTGGGTTCTTGGATGCCAGTGTAAGGAATAAAGGAATAATTATGGCTCCTTGTGGTGGTGAACTAAACACAAGTGACAATGAAAATACAGTGAGTTTGCATATTGATTCTATTAATGTAGCACAGTTTTAAAAGATTAAGAGAACTAAATTCACTGTTCGCTTTTAAAGTTTAGTTTTTAGTCAAGATTGACAACTACGAGACTTTCAGTGATTCAGCAGAGGTTTGTTTCCATGTGGGTTTGTACTTGGATGTTTTGGGGACGAATCGTCTTTCACCGTATTCAGTAGTTTGTCTTTCAGGGTAGATAAACTCTTAGACTGGACATAAATTTGTCAGATCATTGGTGCTAATGATTCTAAGATAGTGTAACCTGTACAGACTTCCTGTACAGGGTCAAGTAGTAAATATTTAGGCTTTGTGGACCATGGAGTGTCTGTAACAGCTACTGAGGTCTGCAAATTGTAGCATGAAAACAGCCATAGACAATATGTTTGGGGCTATAATCCAGTAAAACTTTATTTATAAGAACAGGCTGTATTTGAAGGCTGTAATTTGTTTGTCAACCCATGTTCCAAGACATCAGTCTCTGGGTTTTAAGTACTTAGATGTTAACTTATTGCAGCATATATAAACGTGAACTTCGAGTAATATTTGAGCACTTGCAGAATGTACATATCTCCTGCCTTGAAGAATTTTTAGAGTAAGAGCACATGGCAACATTGTATTCTATATTTTAATTTTATTTGCAAGTAGGTGTTTTCCTGAAAAACCATTTAAAGCAAATGTTGGACTGTTAAGTCCTATTTACTTTAGAGATGCATTGTGATTGAAAAAAAATTTGGCTTTAAGATGTCTCTAAGAACCTCAGTATATTCAAGGGTATAGTCCTGTTGAGGTTTAAAAGTGCATTTAACACATCATTCGTAACAAAACTGTACAGCTGTTTGAAGAGAGGTTGGTCAAGTGAATAGATAACACACTTAGCTCTTATTTATATATATATATACATGTATATATACATATATATATATATATATACACACACATACAGTTAATTTGGAAGCCACATTGATTGTGTTGTTGCCTGAGATGTTTCTAGAATTACCTAAATAAGGTGGGGTGCTTTTTCAAAGAAGACCCCCAAAATTTTTAGGTTGCCGCCACTCCCCTTCCTTGGAAAATGTCAGGTGGTGCTAAGTGCCCAATGAAGCAGAGATGCCGTAACTAAAAATATACACAGGCAGATACTTTTTCACGTGTAGTTTTTTGTTTTGTTTTTACGTAATATTTCACCAGTCTTGTTGATTTGAACTGGATTTCAAGCGTGAGCATGAAAGTTCAGGAAAGAGAATATATTGACCTCTTAAAGCTGAAAAGCATCATGTGCCGTTCAGTCTTGTTTCTAGTTCTAGTTAACCTGTGTTTGCCTGGGTGACTATGAGTAATTCAATTTATTAATTTGTTAATAGTGGGGATGTTTTTCTATCTCACAGAGGGATATTGGGAAATGGTTAGTTATTGTGTTCTCAAACTCTTGTACTTTGAATATGCTAATGCTTCAGGCCGCTTGAAACCACATCCCAAATCTGGATTCAATTTTCTTTCTCTTAGTGATTGCCTCTCAGTTTCTCTTTATTAGGACTTTCCCCACCCTACAGCATTTCTCTACCCACTTAACAGCGAGCAACTTGAGGTCAGAGTCTGCCTCTTATTTCTATATCTCCAGTGCCTCACACCTTTTAGTGCTTCTGAACTACTTAAATAAATGAGTGAATCGCTAAAAACTGCTTATCTGGAAGGCAGTGAAGTCAGTCTGCTATTAGTAAAGATGTTGGGCTTTCTGAGTTGGAAGGGAGTAATTAATCACCATCTTCTCATACAAAAAGTCTTCATGTTAAAATTGACCCTTTCTTGTAAGAAAGTTTATAGAGAAGCTATTTCGATGATGTCTAGAAACCCCTTGAATTCTTTTATTAATTTTTTTCAGGTACATTCCGTTAGTTAGACTCATTGAATATTCCTTCCAGGTGCGCACACTCCCAAAAAACAACAACAAAAAGACCTTGTGCTTTGTCCTTGGATTTGTCATTAGCTCTTGGCACACTTGGTCTTTGGGTGTTTGGCAAATGTGAGTGAAGCCTCTTATTTCTTAGCTGTTTGGGATAATTATTCATCTGTGTAGCAGGGTCCCTTTGGTGGAGAAGCACTGTAAAAGCATTCTGGCTAATAAGTCTGATTTACCCCAATGGGGAAGGCTAGATGTGGAGGGAGTTTGATGCAGGGGACTGCAGTGGTACTTGGTGACTGCAATCCCATTCCATTGCCAGCCAAGCCTTGTGTGCCTTTTCATGACAGTATGCCTTTTTTTTTTTTTAAACAACTTAGAATTTTTATTAAAACAATCATTTAAATTACAACAATCCCCCAGAATAGAAAATAGCCTTCCCTGGTCTGGCCCTGACAGGAGGCCCCATAGTTAGAAGGGTGGTTTGACGTCTTTGAAAATGGATGGATGGAACTTCCCTGGAAGCCCAGAGGAGCCAGCCTGGCCCCAGGGCGGCTGGGAGAGGCCATCTCCCCGCAAGGCCACCCCCTCCAGGGGCCTCCAGGCCCCAGCCCTGTCAGCGGGTGAAGCTTAGTGACTGTCGCAGGTTGTCAGTCTCATCAGGACTTGCGGTTTTGATTTGAAAGAGAAAAGAGAGGGAGAGAGAAAATGGTACTTTGTGACTGCAATCCCATTCCATTGCCAGCCAAGCCTTGTGTGCCTTTTCATGACAGTATACCTTTTCAATGCCAGTTCATGACATTCCTTCCAGAAATCTATATTGGAACTCTCCTGCCCCAACAGCTTTCTAAACTACTCATCTCTCCACTAATTCCCAGCAACTCTGATCATCCTGTCATTCTGTCCTTTTAACGCCAAAACCACTTTTACATTTTTTGTTACAAAGTCATGTTTTCACTCATTTATCCTTGGGTATTATTGATGTTGACAAGTTTCTGACGAAAGCGTCATGAGCTTGGTGATTTTTTGTCCTTCTTCAGTTTTCTTCAGATTCTTTGTTGACACTTATTTTCTTCCGGATAATGTTTTGTCTTGGCGAATTTAAGCTGCCCCTTTTGTTTTGTAGAGGAAGTTCCTTTGACTGCTACACACCATTCCTGGTACAGTTTGTCTTCTTCCCTATTATATGTTTGCCATTCACCAAGAAATTAAAGCATTATGAAAACGAAACTTAAAATGTCCTTGATGTTATAGGGAGAAACAAGGGGCGGGGTGGATATACTCTTGTTTGAAAGATTCACTGTACCCTTTTTTTTTTTTTTCTGGCCTCACTGCTCAGCTTGCAGTATCTTAGTTCCCCAACCAAGGATTGAACCTGGACCCTTGGCAGTGAAAGCACCGAGTCCTAACCACTGGACCGCCAGGGAATTCCCTCACTGTACCCTTTAAACAGCAAGGCTTCAAACATCCTACTTGTGTTATAAAAGATGAGGTAGACTTTCTAGCTTTTTGAACTGTTTTTAGTAAGGGTTTACATCCTTACTACTGAATCCTCTGCTGGAGTTGCCCATAGACGAGTAGAGGAGACAGACATTGCAGTTCAACATTATAGTATTTAGAACAACATGTCCTGAGAATATGGAAGATGGACTACTATGCCTGGGCAAGTTGGAGAAGCTTCCTAGAAAAGACAGCATTTGACCTGGGTTTGAAGACTAGTGAAGGAAGTCAGGGAAGTCTAAAAAATGTACAAGATGTGTAGGGTGGGGTTGGGTATGAGAAGGCCTCAACTAAGGCAGAGGTGGAGATGGAAGAGGAAGGGACTACTTTGTGAGATTTAGGAGGAAAGAACATTTTTGCTTTCCCTTGGCCTTTAATTCTCTTGGGCCTGCTTTGCACTCAGGTCTCTGTAGCTCTGACTTTGGTCTCTTTCCCCCTAGTTTTTAGTTTTTCTTTTAGCCCCTCATCAAGGTCTGACACGCCTCCCTTCTTCTGTCTTCTCATCTGTGGTCACCAGGTACCTTTGATTCTGACCCAGTGTGTCCCTTACCTTTACTTCATCTCCTTGCCGCCATCCCTTCCTTTACTCTCTAGGTTTCCTTTCCCTTTTTTGAGTCTTACTTTTCATTTTGCTCTATTTAAAAAGAAAACAAACATTCTTTCACATTACTGTTTATTTTGCATATGAACAGCAATATATGTCTGAGTTGATTCCCTCTTGGGAAATCTTGTGAAATCAACTTGTCTTTGATACCTATCTAGGTACTAATTATCCATCTCTGTGAATTTCCTTTTTGGAAGCATTTTCCTTTGTATTCAGAGATGTCACTTCTCATAGGCTACAGTGCAGAATATTACTAATTATATCTTGTGTTTTTTACTTCTTATGTGCCTTAAACTTGTTCTGTGATGAGACCCAATTCAAATCTCACCTTGCCTGAAACTTTCCCAGGTAGAGATGGCAGTACTCTTCTCTCTAGTTTTATAGCCTTTTCTGAACACCTCTTTTTAGAACTAGCTTTATTGAGGTATAATTTACATAAATTCACACAATTTTTAGTTTTGACAAATGTATGCAATTATTTAACCTCCTCTGCAGTCATGATATAGAACGTTTCCATCACCACAGAAAGTTCCCTCATGCCCACCTTCACCCCGGCCCCAATTACTGATTTACTTTCTATCACTGTAGTTTTTTCTTTTCCGGAATTTCATATAAATGCAATCATAGAATGTGTTGTCTTTCGAGTCTGACTGCTTTTACTTAACATAATGCTTTTGAGATTCATGTTGTTTCAAGTTATCAATTGAGTACTTGTTATTATACGGATGTACCACAATTTGTCTGTCCATTTACCATATTGGTGAATATTTGGGTTGCTTCCAGATTTTAGGCTACTGTGAATTAAGCTGCAGTAGACATTCATGGACAGTTCTTTTAAATACCTGTTTTCACATTCCCTTTCATTTTGGAGGTCGAGTTGCAAAATGGTTAAGAATGAAAGTTCTGGAGTTACCTGTGTTCACAAACAAGCTTTTTGCTAATTCTGTGGTTTGGAGAATCTTTTTTTTTTGCGGTACGCGGGCCTCTCACTGTTGTGGCCTCTCCCATTGCGGAGCACAGGCTCCGGAGGCGCAGGCTCAGCGGCCATGGCCCACGGGCCTAGCCGCTCCGCAGCATGTGGGGTCTTCCTGGACCGGGCCACGAACCCATGTCCTCTGCATCGGCAGGCAGGCTCTCAACCACTGCGCCACCAGGGAAGCCCTTGAGAATCTTTAAGATTCCCTACTTGTAAAATGGGACTGGTTGGAGATTGGAGCAAGCTGGAAAGCACAGGCCCGTTTCAAGCGATAACTCTCACTTCAATTCAAGTGATCTTCCTGAGAATATGTACCCAATGTTGTCAGGTCTGATATTTCTCCCCCAAGGGAGTGGCATTTGATAACAGGATACAGAAATTTTATATGAAATTTCTAACTTAAGTGCTGGCAGTTAAAATTTAATTTTTTCAAAACACTAACGTGTGGGCTGAACAAAACTCATATGTAGGCATTGATTTGTGACTGCAATCCAGTTTGAGATCTTTGCTTTAAATCTTCGGTTTTTTGGGAATTCCCTGGCGGTCCAGTGGTTAGGACTCGGTGCTTTCACTGCTGGGGCCAAGGTTCAATCCCTGGTTGGGGAACTAAAATCTGCAAGCCGTGCAACATGGCCAAAAAAACAAAGCCTTCAGTTTTTTGTCTCTTGTTTTAAAATGTACATACTCTTGGTAGAGTGAACTTATTAGGACCTTGTTACATTTGTTTTATAGCTTAGAATAATAACTTGCTGATTTTCTATCTCCCAAGTTAAAAACTAATGAATTACTGTAAATGAATTTTATTCTGTTTTCTGATTGTAGGGGGATATAAGAATTATGAGTGTCTAATGGAAGGGTGGGATCAGATTCTTTTTACTCTTTGTATTTCTCTTCTGAGAGCTGCTGATTCTATTCAAAGCTATGTTTTCCCAGCAATTGGGATAGTCTGCCTCCTTTGATTTATTCTGAACCCTGTTGAGACAAGTATGGTAAAGATTAAACTGTGTGTTTGTATGTGTGTGTGTTCGTTAGAAACTGTGTAAGGTATTACGAGTACAAAGATAAATTTTGTATAAATCCATTCCCTCGAGTTGCTCAGCCTCTTTGGTGAAGCCAGTATAAATACTATAAAAAAGATAAATTGTATGTAATTTTTTGAACAATAAGAGCAGTAATTTCTCTGAAGAAGCCTTTCCCCTTGTAACTTATCCACCAATTCTTTACTGTGTGTAGAGATGACTAGTTTGCAACTTTATGAATTACTTTGTGACTCCAGAGATTCTTTTGCTGATTAAACCAGCATGTTGAAGATTTCACCCTCATAAAGCTGGAGTGAGGGTGTTAAATGACCTGTGTTGCCTGCATATCCTTTATTCACCCTAGTTCCAGGCAGTTGGGTTTTTGTGATAATTAAGTGTGGAATTCAGACAATCTAGGATTCTGAATTGAGTTTAGGTTTATACATTCAATAGCAGCCACATCCCAGGAACATCTTACACTGACGAAGGAATCAGGAAACAAAAAATAGCCACCATTTATTGTCTGTTTTGTGCCAGGGCTAGATTCCTTACATATTATCATGAATCACAATATCCCTGCAAAGTAAGAGGGGGAATTCTTGTATTTACAAATAAAAGAAGGCAAGTAAGAATCTGGAATGAAATTCCAAATACTCAATTTTAAAGCAGAACCTTTTATCTTGAATCTAGAGTTTGTTTCTCAAAGAGCAAGTCTTTAGGAGTATTGGAGCCAAAGAGGCAGCCAGCCTTTCTCAGTTTTGAAAGAAATGATTGCAAAACTGTATTCACAACCTCTTTGTAGCCCTGTGCCACAACCTCTGTACCTCTATAGTCCTGAGCTGGTGGTTTATATAGCCCATTTCACACTAGGAAGGAATTCGAAGGGAATTTCAAAATTGTCTCTAGTATACATTCATGCTACTTGTGAAAAGCATCAACTCTGAGAAGGGAGGGAGGAGACAATAAATTTTGAGGAAGGGTCCAGATCCCTGATAACAAGAGCACTGAAGTTGTTAGGGTATGTCCCCAGTGTCCTCTATGATGGATGTTTCCCTGCAATCTTGCTGGACGGCTCAAGTGTGATCTCACGTGCACCGCTGTTTTTATGCTGCTACCTTTAATTGTACTGTACCCTTTTTACATCTTGTAGATTTTTGCAGAACAGCTCAGAAAACGAAATGATTCTTTAAAACTCCAATGTTTAACCTGGATAAAGTACTTTGTCTTAGTTAAAAATGTGTGTGTATGAGAGAGAGAGAGAGAGAGAGAGACAGAGAGAGAGAGAGCGCACGCGAAAGAGAGAGAGTATAGTACAACATTTATTAGTCCAGGGGCTTCCCTGGCAGTCCAGTGGTTAAGACTCTGTGCTCCCAATGCAGGGGACGGGGTTTGATCCTTGGTCAGGGAACTAAGATCCTGCATGCTGCATGGCGTGGCCAAATAAAATAAAATTAAAAAAGAAAAAAGAACATGTATTAATCCAGTGCCTGGATTCAGTTGGTTTAAATAAGTTTTAATCCTCCTCTTTTCCTCTACCCTCTCCTCCGTAGACAAAAATTATTTCAGGTCTTTAAAATTGACTGAAATTCAAACACTACTGTTCCTGGAAATTTAAAAGAAAATTCAGGAGTACAGTGTTAAATATTTTTACTATACAATACTACAGTGGTTCAAGACTCAAGTGAACAAGCTTGTACAAGATACTTTGGAGCATTTAAAAGAGACAATAAATATATACTGAATGACTGACTTCTTTGTAATGTACTCTTTCTACATGAAGAATGTCGCACCTCTTGACTCCTTATCCAGAATGACCTGTGGTCTTAGGAGATTGCCTGTTTGCTGTCAGTCAGCTCTTGTCTGCATGCCTGTGCTGGGCATAGCATTGCTTTTGGCACTGTAGTGAAACAGACATGAGATGTAATGGTCATTCTCAAAAATTTTACAATCTCTGGTAGAAGAGGCAAGGGGTTGGGGAGGAGAAAGAGGAAAAGCGTTATGGGCAAAGGCATGAAAAGCTGGAGTCTCACTGCTGGACATCCTTAGTGGAGTGAAGTGGGATTGTAAGTACTTCAAGGATTTGGGGGAAAATTGTAAGACCAAACTAATACTAATGTTATATTTATCAAAGAGTAGTGGAAGATGGGGTTGGAAAGATAGTTTCCTTGTGTCTGAGTATTTTGAATATTATCCAAGAGATAACGGGAGTTGCTAAAAACTTATGAGCACAGTGCTAATATGATGTGGTAGTTTAGGGAAAATAATTTTATAATGGGGCATAAGAACTGGAGAGAGGGAGAGGCTGGAAGCAAGAAGACATGCAGGGCAAATATTGGGATGGTAAATAGAAAATGATGAGGTCCAAGCAAGGGTTGAGAAGGTGGGAAAGGCAAAGTCAGACAGGTACATGCATGCTCTGTACAAGGTAAGTCGTCAGTGTATTTTTGATAAACGAGACTGGCGTGATTTAATAACAAAGCAAGTGGGGAGGAGGAAAGAAAGAGTCAAGGCTGAGATCAGTGTTACATGCCTGGATGTCTGAGAGTGATGATACTATTGGCAGAATAGGAATGTTTGGGTGGGGAGGTGGCATGTTGTGTCTGAGGTCATGGGATGCAGGTGATCCAGGGAAATAGCTGGATCTCAGATGGTAGGGATGGTGCACTGGTGTGTTTAGGATGAAGAGGTAGATTCGAGAGTTCTCTAGAGATGACTTTTGAGGCACTGAGAGTAGAGATGGTCTTTGTGATGATAGGTTTGCACAGAGGCATCCATTTACTGGGTGACCTTGGACAACTCTTGTCCTTGCTGAACTTTTAAAATTCATGTACAAGTGGTTAGACAGAGGGTGGGGGGTGCTAATACTAACCCTAATTACTTCACTACGTTTTGTTAAATGACAAGGTATAGCAGTGTTTCTGTAATCTGTAAACAGTTACATCAAATATAAACTGAATATTTGTTGCCAGGAGTAATCAAAGGTGGCTGGGGTTAGAAATGCATTCTTTGGTTCTATCTAAAACTGTCTCATGCTCTTATTCTTGTGCTTTGAACAACTTAATTGGCAGGTATCAAGGCTGCAGAAAGAGCCTACTAGTATCTTAAGCGTCAGTAGTTTTCAGAAATAAAAACTCTTCCCATTCACCTCATGCTGATCTAGAAACCTGCTTTAATGATCTTTCTTATTGGTTCCCAAAGTGGTTTAAATAAGCTCTAGTGTGATGTCTCTGGAGCCCAAAGATTAACGTTGGGCCAAAGCCTTTGGAAAAGAATTGAATAAAATTCTCTGAGAGGGCTTGTGTCTGTCTAAGACAGCATTCCAAGGAGAGATCACTTTTGAGATTTAGTATATTTTCTTAGCTCCTCAGGATCCTCAGGAAAATGTGGTTTTAATTATTTAATTAAGATATTGTGGCCAACCTAATTTACCCCCTTATTTTTTAAACTCTGAGTGTGAGGATAAAAGGTGACTATTGGGTTGACCCAGGGATAAAGAGTTCACAAGGTGTTATGGCAGAAGGATCGGTATCCTGATTGTATTAACATCTAATTAGGATAACCATCTAGACTGAAATTTACTTACTTGTTTTTCAGATTTTGGAGTCTAGTGAACTGCTGTTGAAGGGCAGAGAGTAGCAATTTCTCTGCAGTCATGTTCACAGGATTTATATTACATGATGAAGGGAGAACGCAGCCCCCGCCTTTTCTCCAATGTGTTCCTTGCATAGTCAGCCTCTTCCTCCTCAGTGGTTTGGAGATTTGGGGATCTCTGATTTCTACTGTACCATGAAATAGGTAGTGGCTTGATTTAGTAAGCATCTGAAGGTTTGTTTTGTTCAACTCTTGCTAAGTAGTTTTCAGAAAGCAAGGAATTGTTGAGTGGGACATTTGAAGTGTAACAGTTTGGACGGAGTGTGTGGGTGTCCTTCCTCCTTCCCTCCCCCTCTTCCCTTTCTTTCATCTTGGGGATTAAATCTCAGGAGGAATGACTGATTTAAATTAGGGGTCAGGACAATTACCACCTACAGAGAGAGAACCCAAGAACTCTGCTACCTGAAAGAAATGATGAACATGAACTAGCAGAGTTAGGAAAGATCAAAATAAACCGTGGTATATAACAGTATAAATGTGTTGGCCTGTCTTACCACAAACTTTTTTTTTTTTTAATTTCCTTGTGGTGAATTCCTTGGTGGTCCTAAAAAAAAAAAAAAAAAAAAAAAAAAAAAAAAATAATAAAAATTTTTCTTGTGGTAAAATAAACATAAAATTTGCCATTTAAACCATATTGTGTACAATTCGGTGGCATTAAGTGCATTGACAGTTTTGTATAACCATCACCACTGTTCTGAAATATCCAGAATATTTTCATCACCCCAAACAGAAACCGTATTCTCCCAGCCTCTGGTAACCTCTCTTCTCTTTCTGTCTCCATGAATTTGCCTATTCTGGTACTTCATATAAGTGGAATCGTATATTATTTGTCTTTTCTATCTGATTTATTTCATTTAGCATAATGTTTTCAAGGTTCATCCATGTTGTAGCATGTATCAGAATTTCATTCCTTTTTATTACTGAATAATGTTCCAGTGTGTGTATATACCACATTTTCTTTATCTTTTCATCTGTCAATGACCACTAGGGTTGTTTCCACCTTTTGGCTATTGGAAATAATGCTGCTCTGAACATGGGTGTACACGTATCTGTTTGAGTTCTTGCTTTCGATTCCCTTGGGTATATATCCAGAAGTGGAATTGCTAGATCATATAGTAATTCTATGTTTAACTTTTTGAGGAACTACTAAACTGTTTCTCAGCTGTATTGTTTTACATTCCCACCAGCAGTGCACAAGTTTTATGATTTTTCCATATCCTCACCAACCCTTGTTATTGTCTCTTATTTGGATGATAACCATCCTGATGGGTATGTCAAAAATCTTTAACATCTACTCTGATGATTCAGAAGTGCTGCTTACTATTGTGAGGAACCAGTTCCCTCAAGATAGTAAAAGGGAGCAGTGGCCTAAGGCAGTGACATATAAAAGAGGAGCTGCAGGGATTCTAGCCATCATATGCAATATCTGCTTATTCATAGACATTTTTATTTATAAAGAGGTTTATATTTTTCTTGATGTCAACCTTTTTTTTTGTAAGATATGTGGACCCTTAGGGATCAGCTGAAACCCTCGGATTTGGAAGGGGCACAATTTAGGAGCCCTTGGGTATGTGTGAGCTGCCTGGGCCACACCAGTCAGCTCTTGGATTTGGCTTTTAAGGTTTGGATTCGTGTTGTGAGCAGTCCCGGGGATGAACCTTTGTAAGAAGTCCTTTGATCTTTCCTATCATTTTACTTGACCTTTTGCCTTGCCTAATGTACATAGTAAGCCTCAACATATTTTCAAACGGAGAACCAAAAAAACGTAGGGTAGGACCTGGTGGAAAGGGCTATGAAAAGAGATTGAAGCTGTGGCTCTCTTCGGGTGGTACCATTGCTGCTCATAAATAAATCATTTGCCCCATCTCATTGCTTTAGAGAGGTAGTTCTCTGTTACTGCAATGTCTTCCTGCCCCTAGGAGCTGTTGTTGAATAGTTTTGAATGAGCCCAGGTACAGAAAATCTATTGGTAAATATTGTTTCTGATAGACCACAGTCTTCTCTCCCTTGAAAGGCTCACAAAACTGTATTGGGACTGGTGAGCCAGAGCTGTGAATAAGAAAGTAGGGGAATTAATTTAGCCTTTCCCCTAGCTGTCATTGTTGGGTTTTTGTTTTTTTGGAATAACTACTAGTCCTTGAGGTCAGCTTGAGGGCAGGGTGGAGGATTTTTTGATCAAATAAGTTTGAGAAATGAGATCTGCTCTGTTCACCTATTGGGGGTCTGTAATGCACATTAACACCTAGCATCTTGAAGTTTCCAAGAAATTCTGCATAAAGGCAGTATAAGTTTGGTTAACATGGTGTTTTCCTAACCTCACAACCCTTTTGTTGAGTAACCATTTAACATTCCTAGGGACAAATATTCCTCAGGTCACACATTGGGAAATTAGATCATTAACTTTTTATGTACTTTAATGTCAAAAACTTTGAATAAAATACGGATATTCTTGAGACCACAGAAGTGTGAAGGCATCCCCAAAAAGCATGTTGTTACACCTTCCTCCTCAGTGTCACTTGGCCATCTAAGTATTAATGTGCCTTTTGTATATGGCTCCCTGGTATAGGAGGTAGTTTGTTTTGTTTGCCTTTTTTAATAAATTTATTTATTTTATTTATCTTTGGCTGCGTTGGGTCTTCATTGCTGCACGCGGGCTTTCTCTGGTTGTGGTGAGCAGGGGCTACTCTTCACTGCAGTGCACGGGCTTCTCACTGCGGTGGCTTCTCTTGTTGCGGAGCACGGGCTCTAGGCGTGCGGGCTTCAGTAGTTGTGCCATGCGGGCTCTAGAGCGCAGGCTCATTAGCTGTAGCGCACGGGCTTAGTTGCTCCGCGGCATGTGGGATCATCCCAGAACAGGGCTTGAACCCGTGTCCCCTGCATTGGCAGGCGGATTCTTAACCATTGCACCACCAGGGAAGCCCTAGGAGGTAGTTTTGGAGCAGTGTGTCATTATGGAAGATTCTGTGTGACGGTGGAACTGTAACGGTATAACTGCTGTAGAAGTCCTTATTCTTCTTTTTCCCTTCCACTTTTGGGTGGGGAATTTTGCTCTTCTTGGTTGTTTCACAATAAATGTTTGGAACAGTACCAAGCATTTCTGGAAAATGGGTGCAAAATGTTGGGAATGAGAATAGTTGGTGTTGTGACCTTTAGTCATTAGTTTTAGAGACTGGGAGAGTTTATCACTGAAAAGAGGTTCTACTGCTTGGGGTAGAATTGGCCCTCCCCCATCCTGTTTGCTGCCACCTAAGAGACTAGGAGAAGCAACTAAGGACCTTTATCCCAGGAGAACAAGCTCAACCCTCTATATGGTGGATACCCTCTTTTTGGGAATTGGTGTCTTTAAAATATACAGCTTTGTTGTCAACAGCTGTCACAGATGTTGAGTTTTTAAGCTGGAGTAGCTGTGGGAGAAAAGAATGTGTTGGCAAAATACACCTATTGATAATAATCACCTTTCAGATTTAGTTCATTGCTACATCCTAATCTAATATCTCATTCAATTCTCATAACACCTCTATTACATAGTTAAGGGATAATAATTGTAATTCCTCAGTCTGGGAGCTAAAGCATACATTTAACTAACTTGCTCTAATTCATAAGACCGTTTAGTTTTTTTCTTTTTTTTATTGAAGTATAGTTAATCTACAGTGTTGTGTTAGTTTCAAGTGTACAGCAAAGTGATTCAGTTATACATGTATATGTAATATTCTTTTTCAGATTCTTTTCCCTTGTAAGTTATTACAAGATATTGAGTATCGTTCCCTGTGCTATACAGTAGGTCCTTGTTGGTAATCTCCTTTATATACAATAGTGTATGTGTTAATCCCAAACTCCTAATTCATCTCCCCCACCCCCTGCTATCCCCTTACATGACCACAAGTTTGTTTTCTATGTCTGAGTTTATTTCTGTTTTGTAAATAAGTTCATTTGTGTCATTTTTTTAGATTCCACAAATAAGTGATTATCATATGGTATTTTTCTTTCTCTGTCTGACTTACTTCACTTAATATGATAATCTCTAGGTCCATCCATGATGCTGCAAGTGGCATTATTTCATTCTTTTTTATGGCTGAGTAATATTCCATTGTATGTATATATACCACATCTTTATCCATTCCTCTGTCAGTGGACATTTAGGTTGCCTTCATGTCTTGGCTACTGTAAATAGTGCTGCAGTGGACATTGGGGTGCATGTATCTTTTCAAATTAGAGTCTTCTCCAGATATGTGCCCAGGAGTGGGATTGCTGGATCATATAGTAACTCTATTTTTAGTTTTTTAAGGAACCTCCATGCTGTTCTCCATAGTGGTTGCACCTATTTACACTCCCACCAACAGTGTAGGAGGGTTCCTTTTTCTCCACACCCTCTCCAGCATTTATTATTTGTAGACTTTTTAATGATAGTCATTCTGACTGGTGTGAGGAAACACCTTATTGTAGTTTATTTATTTATTTTTTTCCTTATTGTAGTTTTGATATGCATTTCTCTAATGATCAGTGATATTGAGCATCTTTTCATGTGCCTCTTGGCCATTTGTTTGTCTTCTTTGGAGAAATGTCTGTTTAGATCTTCTGCCTATTTTTTCACTGCGTTGTTTGTTTTTTGGATATTAAGCTGTATGAGCTGTTTGTATATTTTGGAAATTAATCCTTTGTCGATGGCATCATTTGCAAATATTTTCTCCCAGTTCATAGGTTGTCTTTTCGTTTTGTTTATGGTTTTCCTTTGCTGTGCGAAAGCTTCTAAATTTAATTAGGTCCCATTTGTTTATTTTTGTTTTCATTTCCATTACTCTAGGAGACAGATCCAAAAAAATATCACTGCAATTTATGTCAAACAGTGTTCTGCCTATGTTTTCCTCTAGGCGTTTTATAGTATCCAGTCTTACATTTAGGTCCTTAATCCATATTGAGTTTATTTTTGTGCATGGTGTTAGAGAATATTCTAATTTCATTCTTTTACATGTAGCTGTCCAGTTTTCCCAGCACCACTTATGGAAGAGACTGTCTTTTCTCCATTGTATATTCTTGCCTCCTTTGTCATAGATTAATTGACCATAAGTGCATGGGTTTATTTCTGGGCTTTCTGTCCTGTTCCATTGATCTATGTATCTTTTTTTGTGAGTACCATACTGTTTGATGACTGTAGCTTTGTAGTATAGTCTGAAGTCAGGGGGCGTGATTCCTCCAGCTCCATTCTTCTTTCTGAAGACGGTTTTGGCTATTTGGGGTCTTCTGTGTGTCCATACAAATTAAAAAAAATTTCGTTCCAGTTCTGTGAAAAATGTCATTGGTAACTTGATAGGGATTGCATTGAATTCTGTAGATTGCTTTGGTACTATGGTCATTTTAATAATACTGATGCTTCTGACACAAGAACACTGTATATGTTTTCATCTCTTTGTATCATCTTCACTTTCTTTAAATCAGCATCTTATAGTTTCTGGAGTACAGGTCTTTTGCCTCCTTGGGTAGGTTTATTCCTAGGTATTTTATTCTTTTTGATGTGATGGTAAATGGGATTGTTTCCTTAATTTCTCTTTCTGATATTCTTTTGTTAGTATATAGAAATGTATATTAATTTTGTATCCAGCAACTTTACCACATTCACTGATGAGCTCTAGTAGTTTGCTGGTAGCATCTTTAGGATTTTCTATGTATCTGCATATGTATCTGTATCTTCATGTCATCTGCAGACAGTGAAAGTTTTACTTCTTTTCCAATTTGGATTCCTTTTATTTCTTTTCTTTTTTTTCTTCCTCATTGCTGTGGCTAGGACTTCCAAAACTATGTTGAATGAAAGTGGTGATAGTGAGCATCCTTGTCTTGTTCCTGATCTTAGAGGAAATTCTTTCAACTTTTCACCATTGAGTATGATGTTAGATGTGGGTTTGTCATATATGGCCTTTATTATGTTGAGGTTTGTTCCCACTATGCCCACTTTCTGAAGAGTTCTTATCATAAATGGATGTTGAATTTTATCAAAAGCTTTTTCTGCATCTACTGAGATGATCATATGGTTTTTATTCAGTTTGTTAATGTGGTGTATCACACTGAATTAATTTGTGGATATTGAAAAATCCTTGCATCCCTGGGATAAGTCCCACTTGATCATGGTGTAGGATCCTTTTAATGTATTGTTGGACTTCGTTTGCTACTATTTTGTTGAGAATTTTTGCGTCTATGTTCATCAGTGATACTGGCCTGTAATTTTCTTTTTTTGTGATATCTTTGTCTGGTTTTGGTATCAGGGTAGTAGTGGCCTCATAGAATGAGTTTGGAAGTGTTCCTTCCTCTGCAATTTTTTGGAATAGTTTCAGGAGGGTAAGTGTTAACTCTTCTCTTAATGTTTGGTAGAATTTGCCTGTGAAGCCATCTGGTCCTGGACTTTTGCTTGTTGGGAGTTTTTTAACTAGTGATTCAATTTCAGTACTGGTAATTAGTCTGTTCGTATTTTCTATTTCTGCCTGGTTCAGTTTTGGGAAATTGTTCCTTTCTAAGAATTTGTACATTTCTTCTAGGTTGTCCATTCTTTTGGTGTACAGTTGCTCATAGTCATCTCTTATGATCCTTTGTATTTCTGTGGTGTTGGTTGTAACTTTTCCTTTTTCATTTCTGATTTTATTGATTTGGGCCTTCTCCCTTTTTTTTCTTTTTCTTTTTCTTTTTTAAAATTAATTAATTTATGGCTGCTTTGGGTCTTTGTTGCTGCGTGCGGACTTGCTCTAGTTGCCTCGAGCGGGGCCTACTCTTCATTGCAGTGTGCGGGCTTCTCAGTGTGGTAGCTTCTCTTGTTGTGGAGCATGGGGTCTAGGTGCACAGGCTTCAGTAGTTGTGGTACAGGGGCTCAGTAGTTGTGGCTCACGGGCTCTGGAGCACAGGCTCAGTAGTTGTGGCGCATGGGCTTAGTTGCTCCACAGCATGTGGGATCTTCCCAGACCAGGACTTGAACCCGTGTCCCCTGCGTTGGCAGGTGGATTCTTAACCACTGTGCTTCCAGGGAAGTCCCTCTCTTTTTTCTTGATGAGTCTGGCCAAAGGTTTATCAATTTTGTTCATCTTTTCAAAGAACCAGCTTTTAGTTTGTTGCTCTTTTCTATTGTTTTTTTAGTCTCTACTTCATTTATTTCTTCTGATCTTTATGAGTTCTTTCCTTCTACTAACTTTGGGTTTTGTTTGTTCTTCTTTAGTTGCTTTAGACATAAAGTTAGGTTGTTTATTTGGGATTTTTCTTGTTTCCTGAGGTAAGCTTTATTGCTGTAAACTTCCCTCTTAGTATTACTTTTGCTGCATCTCATAGGTTTTGGATTATTATGTTTTCATTTTCATTTATCTCTAGGTATTTTTTTATTTCCTCTTTGATTTCTTCAGTGATCCATTGGTTGTTGAGTAGTGTATTGTTTAACCTCCACGTGTTTGTGTTTTTTGCAGTTTTTTTCATGTAGTTGATTTCTGGCCTCATAGTGTTGTGGTCAGAAAAGATGGTTGATACAGTTTCAGTTTTCTTAAATTTACAGAGGCTTGCTTTGTTGCCCAGCATGTGATCTGTCCTGGAGAATGTTCCATGTGCACTTGAGAAGAATGTGTATTCTGCTGCTTTCGGATGGAATGCCCTATAAATATCAACTAGGTCCGTCTGGTCTAATGTGCCATTTAAGGTCTGTGTTTCCTTATTGCTTTTCTGTCTGGATGATCTATCCATTGATGTAAGTGGGGTGTTAAAGTCCCCCACTGTTGTGTTACTGTCAATTTCTTCTTTTTTGTCTGTTAACATTTGCCTTATATATTGAGGTGCTCCTATGTAGGGTGCATATATATTTACAATTGTTGTATATTCTTGGATTGATCCTTTGATCATTATGTAGTGTCCTTCTTTGTCTCTTATAACAGTCTTTATTTTAAAGTCTATTTTGCCTGATATAAGTATTGCAACTTTGGCTTTCTTTTGATTTCCATTAGCGTGGAATACCTTTTTCCATCCCCTCACTTTCAGTCTGTATGTGTCTCTAGATCTGAAGTGAGTCTCTTGTAGGCAGCAAATATATGGGTCTTGTTTTTGTATCCATTCAGCCAGTATGTGTCTTTTGGTTGGAGCATTTAGTTCATTTACATTTAAGGTAATTATCGATATGTGTGTTCCTAGTGCCATTTTGTTAATTGTTTTGGATTTGTTTCTGTAGGTTTTTCCCCCCATTCGTTTTCTTGTCGTGATTTGGTGACTAACTTTAGTGTTATGTTTGGATTTCTTTTTCTCTTTTGTGTGTATATCTATTATGCATTTTTGTTTTGTGGTTACCATGAAGTTTTTGTATAGGAGTCTATATTTATATGTGCTTATTTTAAGTTGCTGATCTCTTAATTTCAAACGCATCTTAGATACCCTGAATTTGTATTCTCTTCCCCTGATGATTACTGTTTTTGATTTTCTGTTTTACATCTAATTGTTTTGTGTATCCCTTAACTGCTTATTGTTGGATACAAATGATTTTACTACTTTTTAAAAAATTTATGTATTTATTTGGGGCTGCATTGGGTCTTTGTTGTTGTGCACGGGCTTTCTCTAGTTGTGGCGAGCAGGGGCTACTCTTCGTTGCAGTGCACAGCCTTCTCACTGCGGTGGCTTCTCTTGTTGCAGAGCACGGGCTCTAGGCGCACAGGCTTCAGTAGTTGTGGTGCACGGGCTTAGTTGCTCCGCGGCACATGGGATCTTCTTGGACCAGGGCTCGAACCCGTGTCCCCTGCATTGGCAGGCAGATTCTTAACCACTGCACCACCAGGGAAGTCCAGATTTTACTACTTTTATCTTTTAACCTCCCTACTAGCTTTGTGTGTGGATGATTTCCTACCTTTATTGTATGTTTGCCTTTCCCAGTGAGATTTTTTATTTTGTAATTTTCTTGTTTCTGGTTTTGGCCTTTTCTTTTCCACCTAGAGCAGTCCCTTTAGCATTTGTTGTAAAGCTGGTTTGGTGGTGCTGAAATCTTTTAGCTTTTGCTTGTCTGTAAAGCTTTTGACTTCTCTATCAAAATTGAAAGAGAGCCTTGCTAGGTAGAGTATTCTTGGTTGTAGGTTTTTCTCTTTCATCACTTTAAGTATATTGTGCCACTCCCTTCTGGCCTGCAGGGTTTCTGCTGAAAAATCAGCTGCTGGCCCTATGGGAGTTCTCCTGTTTGTTATTTGTTGCTCTTCCCTTGTTGCTTTTAATATTCTCTCTTTATATTTAATTTTTGTCCTTTGGATTACAGTGTGTTGTGGTGTATTCCCCTGTGGGTTAATTCTGTATGGGACTCTGCACTTCCTGGACTTGGGCGACTATTTCCTTTCCCAGGTTAGGGAAGTTTTCAGCTATTATCTCTTGAAATATTTTCTCAGGTCCTTTCTCTCTCTCTTCTCCTTCTGGGACCCCTATAATGTGAATATTAGCATGCTTGATGTTGTGCCAGAGGTCTCAAACTGTCCTCATTTCTTTTCATTCTTTTTTTCTTTTTTTGGTTTGGCAGCAGTGATTTCCACTACTCTGTATTCCAGCTCACGGATCCATTCTTCTCCTTCATTTAGTGTACTGTTGGTTCCTTGTAGTGTGTTTTTCATTTCAGTTATTGTATTCTTTAATTTTGTTTGTTTCCCTGGTGGGTGAGGTTGGTCCAGGGGCTTGTGCAGGCTTCCTGGTGGGAGGGGCCTGTGCCTGCCTCCTGGTAGGTGGAACTGGGTCTTGGTTTTCTGGTGGGCAGGGCCATGTTTAGGGCTGTGTTTAGAGGCAGCTGTGGACAGGAAGTCTTTAGGCAACCTGTCTGCTGACGGGTGGGGCTGTGTCCACACCCAGTTTGTTGCTTGGCCTGAGGTATCCCAGCACTGGAGCCTTCAGGCTGTTGGGTGCAACCAGGTCTTGGTGCCAATGTATCAGCCTCCCCCATCTATCTTTCACCAGTGTCTATGTCCCCAGGGTGGGTCACAGCTGCCCCCCACCTTCCCAGGAGACCTTGCAAGACCAGCAAGTAGGTCTGGCCCAGGCTCCTGTGAAATTACTGCTTTTGTCTTTGGTCCTGGTGTGCATGAGATTTTGTGTGCACCCTTTAAGAATGAAGTTTTATTTCCCCCAATCTTGTGGAGCTTCTGCAATCAAGCCCTGCTGGCCCTCAAAGCTAAATGCTCTAGGGGCTCCTCTTCCTGTTGCCAGACCCCCAGACTGGGGTCCCTGATATGGGGCTCAGAACTCTTGCTCCTGTGGGGAAACCTCTATAATATGATTATTCTCCAATTTGGGGTTCACCTACCTGGGGGATATGGGATTTGATTATATTGTAAGTCCATGCCTCCTACCAGTCCCATGGTTCTGTCTTTATGTCTTTAGCTGTAGAGGATCTTTTCTGGTAGGTTTCAGTCTTTTTCAACAATGATTGTTCTGCAGATTGTTGTGATTTTGGTGTGCTTGTGAGAGTTGATGAGCTTAAAGTCCTTCTACTCCGCCATCTTGGCCACTCTCCTATTTCGTTTTTTTGTGTTTTTTTTTTGTTGTTGGTTTTTTGGGTTTTTTTTTTTTTTTTTTTTTTTGCGGTACGCGGCCTCTCACTGTTGTGGCCTCTCCCGTTGCGGAGCACAGGCTCCGGACACGCAGGCTCAGCGGCCATGGCTCACGGGCCCAGCCACTCTGCGGCACGTGGGATCTTCCCGGACCGGGGCACGAACCTGTGTCCCCTGCATCGGCAGGCGGACTCTCAACCACTGCGCCACCAGGGAAGCCCTCCTATTTAGTTTTAATTATGGTATCAAAACTCGAATCCAGGTCTCTTGTCTTCCAAACAAGTGCTCTTTTTGCTAACTGCATTGACAAATTTGTTTCGATGCCAAGTGTTTAAAATAATGTTTTACATAAATACTTGTGTTTGTATGGAAGTTTTATGGCTTAGAAAATTTGGTAGCCAGGAGTAATATTATTTTCTTTATATAGATGAGAAAAATGAGTCTTAGAAAGATTGACCTACCCAATATTGTAGAGTTTGCAAGTGAGAGCAATAACTAGAACTTAGCCCTTTTTTTGTCCAGTGTTTTCCTGATAAACCAAGCTGTTGGTACATGGTGTCTATAGTGGTTGTCAATAAATATATGCCAAAATCTATATGCTGTAGAGAACACAATCTCTTCTTGATTCTTCAACCCTGTTGCTAGAAAGGATAAGTTTCAGGTTTTAGAGAGTATCAAACTTTTCTCCCAGATCCAAGGTTATAGACCAGGATTATACTAGTCCACTTTGTTGAATGCATCACTTGAATAATTTGTTTTTTTGGCGGGGGTCTAAGTAATAGGTCTGGAAAAGGCAACTGACCTTGTTTCTCACAGGAATCATGGGAAGAGTTAGGACTGAGAGTACGTGTCAGCAGTATGTCCAAGGAGGAATTGGGCCAGAACTAGCCTTTGGCACAAGCAGGCATCAGTCCATTTAAACCTTAGCACTGGATTGAGATGCATAGTTAATTCTGTTTCTGGGCCCAGGTTGGGCACTTGAGGGTGTTTCCTAGGCTAGAACAGTGCACTGAGAATGACAGCCCACTAGTGGGAAAAGCCCAGCAAAGATCTAGGAAATGAAGATGATACTCAATTTATTAATCTAATTGAGTAGAACAATTATTTCGTCCTTGTTGACTATCTCTTATTTGTTCAGCAAGAGGTCTCTGAAATTGATGTAACGTATCACTCTAAAGCTCTAGGCCAGAGAATGTGTTAACTACAGAGGGCAGCGTAGCTTAAATTGGCTCTTTACATCAGTCTAAGAAATGATACTGCATCTAGAATGAATAAGAGCAAGGAGTTCAGTTTAAAGCAGAGGTTCTCAGATTTTAGAGAGGAGCAGAATCACCCTGAGGGCTTGTTAAAACACATTACTGGGCCCTACGCTCAGAATTTCTGCTTTAGTAGGTCTGGGCTGGAGCCCAAGAATTGCATTAGTAACAGATTTCCAGGTTGATGCTGATGCTGCTGGTCCTGGGATCACACTTTGAGGACCACTTATCTAGGAAGAGATGATGAAGTAGGTATAGCTGTTTAGTTCTTCTTGATTAAAGCCTTCACAGAGGAGGGAAAGGGGAACTAACCTGTCAGTTTCTACCACAGTCAAGACCCTGTGCCAGGTGACTTGCAGTCATTTAATTTAACCCTTGAAACCACTCTGCAAAGTAGTCCTTATCCCTGTTTCCCCTCTCAACATACATGTTCAGAGCTTACTGGAATAATTCTTACTTCAAGGACAGATTTCACTTATAACTCAAAGAATAATGCGTATACCATTATGAACATGATTTTATGTAATGTAGAGAATATATTAAATTCTGTTATTGGTGATACATATTCATTGCTCTTCTTGTACATTTATGAGAGATACAAAATGTAGGTTCACTTAGCAGTAATGATTATACAGTAGATGGAATTGCTGAGACATTATGTTTTCTCATACAAAACATGAAGAGAATGGGAGGTTTATTTTAACATTAAGTAAAATACATTTTTAGATCACAGGAAAGATGGGCCTATGTTAATAATATTTTTTTTCCTTTTGGCCGTGCCACCGGGCATGTGGGATCTTAGTTCCCCAACCAGAGAATCGAACCTGCGCCCCCTGCATTGGAAGCATGGAGTCTTAACCACTGGACTGTCAGGGAAGTCCCAGGCCTATGTTAATTTTGTCAGCTTTTTTTTTTTTAATGGTGCCAGTTGGTTATTGACCAGTCCTATTGTAGAAACAAATAAAGGGAGGGATAGTGAATTTCAGAATAGTTGGTACTAAAAAATGGCCTAAATTCTTGATAGTACAATCACAGTACTTATTCCTTTAAAGTGTTCTTTGTTAATGTTATTTTTGAAAGGTCAACTTGTTTCTAGTGGCTTTCAGTGAAGTAACTTTGTGTTGTTGACAGATTCGCACAGAATTATTAAAAAAACAACAGTGATACAAGCAGTTGAATTGAAGGCGTTCTGGGAAACCTGCTGTTTATTGTGAAAATCATCTTTGATCTTGAAATTAAAAGTAAAGCTGGAAAGGAATTTACAAACGAGAAAAAACAGAAGTTTGGGATCGGACTCACAGGATCTGGGCTTGGAAATGCCTCAGGTAAATCATACAGAGTAGGTGCAAAGTTTTATATTTTTCCACTGCAGTTGGTTCAGTAAGTTCTCTGAATCTTAACACAACTTGCTGTACTACCTTTTAAAGACATTTTGCTGCTTATCTCAACTGGTTTTGAATACGTGTCCTTCCTTTGCTATAGCTTTGAAATTTAATGAGGTTGACACAGGAAAAGTTGGTTAGAAGGTAGCAGAGGTCCTGGCTTTTATGGGGTCTAAACCAACTCCCCTGAAAATTAATCTGCCACAGAAAGCCCATTTCCATCCCCTCTATCTTCTTCTAGTTTCCCAATTGTTCCTTTCCCTTCATGCCCATTGAATTCAGTTAGGAGGAAATGGTGAGGGACTTCAACCTTTCTGTCTTTCACACACACACACACACACACACACACACACACACACATATACATATATACCTATACCTCCCACAAAACATGTCTAAGGATGACTATTTATATCATGGTAACTACTTTGAATTGCTCAGTTCTGGTTTGAGGCAATCACTGAAACAATAAATGAAGTCCTGTTAGTCCCTATTTGGCATACCCAAACTTCTTCCCTTCCCCCCCGGGGTTAGGTCTTATCCCTCCCCCACTTTTTTTTTTTTTTTTTTTTTTGTTTTCTTTGTTTTCCCCCCCCCCTTTTTTTTTTTTTTTTTTTTTTGGCTGCGTTGGGTCTCTGCTGCTGCACGCGGGCCCCCTCTCCAGCCGCAGCGAGGGGGGTCACTCTTAGCCGCGGTGCACAGGCCTCCCACTGCGGCGGCCCCTCCTGCCGCGGAGCACGGGCTCCAGAGCACAGGCTCAGCAGCTGCGACGCATGGGCCCAGCCGCTCCGCGGCACGTGGGATCCTCCCGGACCAGAGATCGAACCCGCGTCCTCTGAATTGGCAGGCAGACTCCCATCCACTGCGCCACCAGGGAAGCCCTATCCCTCCTCTTTTTATGCTGGGGAGAAACCTAGAAATAATGAGAGGGCAGGGACCCTGAGGTGGCTTTATATGGGGCCAGGCAGAACTGTGCCTCGAGCACAGGAAATCAGCAACTTGCCGAGATGGTCCAGTGATTTGGAGGCAGGCAGCGGAGGCAAAAGGGGGTTTGCTAGCTGACAGTAAAAAGACCAGTGGCCTCCCTCCACCCCAACCACTATACCAAGTGGACTGCAGATACCCATTTTGAGTTCTTTCCCATTCAAGGTTTCATTCACTATTTATTGAATACTTGAATTTAGGTCTGTAAAACACTTATTTTGAGCTTGCAACCTGGCAAGCTTGCAGAAAATTAGAGAAAGAAAAGAATGGGATGGGAAGTACCCATGAAGGAAAACATGGTGAAAGAGTGTGTGAAAAGGGGTCAGTCTGTGGTAGATAGAAGGTATATGAATAGAGAAATATAAGCAAGTAGACTAATATAATTTTAAAAGTTTTGACAGAAACTTGCAAGAGAAGAACAAAAAGGCAAACAGGGAATTTGTATTCTTTCCCATCTTCTTCCTTTATCCAAGGTAGATTTCAAAGTGAGGACTTTGACTTGTTTGGGCCACTTTAGTAGTCTTAGCCTGAACTTCACTCTGAACTGATTTGTTTAGACCTTGAAATGATAAAGGGGGGGATAAAGAGAAAAGAAGGAGCATCAACTCTGGGTGCCAAGCCTTTTTTTCTCCCTTTCTTATTTATCATAGAAATTGTATCCTTCTCAGGGATCACGATTAAGGCTACCGAGTTCATGCCCCAGTTACTGGCCTCACTCAGCACATTTTTTGATAGTTGGCTGATCCTGACTCCATCACGTTCCTGGAGGCATTATTTGGACTAGAGATGCCCAAATGGTCTTACACTTGTTTTGGGAAATAAGACATTGAACTCATTTAGGAGTATAGAGACCGTTTTGCTATCTCTTCAGACCTGAAGAAATGGCAGGGGATTCTCCACTTTCTGGAGTTAGAACAGCGAGTGTTGTTAGAGATGGATTTGAAGAAATGTTATATAGCTAATAAATAAAAGTACTCATTAGGTACTACATGCTGACTCTGGTGGCTAAATAAGCTTTAGTTTTTAGAAGTTAGGTATAATTAACAATTTCCAGTCTATTCCTTTTCCAATGTTTGATGCATCTTAGTTATTTTCCTAATATAATTCCATAGTTTAATGTTAGTTAGATATTTTAAATGTACTAAAATTAAAAAGCAGGAAAAAATACAAAATTGTTTTAAAGATAATTATTTAGTAGGTGTGAGGGTGGGGCTTGTGTGTAATAAACTGGTCTCGAAGCAGTCGTTAACTTTCCAAAATTAAAATCACTCTGTTGTAGCCTAGTGTAAGCGGAATGGATCCGCCTTTTGGGGATGCCTTTCGAAGCCACACCTTTTCAGAACAGACTCTGACGAGCACAGATCTCTTAGCAAACAGTTCAGATCCAGATTTCATGTATGAACTGGTAAGTAACATTTTCTTGGATTCTGCTTTAATCGATTTGAGGTAAAGGTGTTGTATCATTTTTTTATTTATAAATGTCTAAAAAGAAAAAATGATGTGATCAGGCCAAATTTTTTTCTTGTCACTATCAGTCTGGTATTTTAGAAGGGTGTATGAGCCCATTGAAAATAGTAAGAGGAAAGGTTATCTAAATATCCTTAACTCTAGTTTTTGACGATGAAGGTAGAAGCCCTCTTTTTAATATGCCTAACTGCTAAAGGACTTTTCAGCTGGGCTATTTAGGACTGATAACATTGAGCAAGGCAGGTGACACAGAGAATGTGAGACAAAGGTAGCAGTTCCAAGCAACATCTGAATATACTAATTATTTATTCTCGAGGTAAAAAGACACTTAAGATTCTTAAGAAAAAGACTTTAAGAATAGCTTAAATTACATGCAACTTCAGAAACACGGAGGTATATCAAAACTGGAAAACTAACACAAATCTGTTAATTTGCTAAAAATTATTGAGTTGTATGCTTAATAGAGGTGAATTTTGTGGTATATAAACTATGTTTCAATAAAGCTGTTAAAACACACAGAGACATACGTGCAACCAAAAAAAAAAAAAACCAAAACCCCACAAACAAATGGAGAAATCAAAAACAGAACAAAAACAAACTGGAAAACTGAAAATTTCCTCATTTTCTTCCTGAGCCTCCACCCACCAAACCTTCTCCCCAGAGATAATTACCACTAACAGAGATTTTCTATGCATATATAAATATATGAATATTTTAAATTGGATGACATATCATTGATACAGTATTCTGTAACTTAACTCTTTCTAACATAAAAACGTGGTAAGTGGCCTTTCATCCTAGTACATTAGAGCTTAACTGCATTCCTTTTAATGGCTGCATAGTCTTACTGACATTTAAAAAAATCATCTCTCGGGCTTCCCTGGTGGCGCAGTGGTTGAGAGTCCGCCTGCCAATGTAGGGGACACGGGTTCGTGCCCCGGTCTGGGAAGATCCCACATGCCATGGAGCGGCTGGGCGTGTGAGCCATGGCCACTGAGCCTGCGTGTCTGGAGCCTGTGCTCCGCAACGGGAGAGGCCACAACAGTGAGAGGCCCGCGTACCAAAAAAAAAAAAAAAAAATCATCTCTCTACTCATGAGGAGTTAAAGTACTTTCCCATGCCCAAGAGTTGTTATGAGGTCTTACCAAAGATCTTATCTTTCTGTGGCTGAGTTGCACCTCTCTTTGGATTGCTCTTCACCTCTATGTTTAAATTCTCACTTAGGAAGACATATTCTGTGATGAAGGTAAGGCCTTTGTTATTTGCTTTATAACTGAAGCTTGTTTCTGAGAAGGTCCCAAAATCCTTCTAAGTTAAAGATCAGGAAATGTAAACTTTTTTTCGGGAAGAGTGTTTACAGTGAAGTTCAAGAGCCCTGAACCATACCTAAGTTTCTCAGGGGACATATTTTCCCTATTTTTTTTTTTCCTTGCCCGAGGAAATGATATTAAATGGAATGGTAGAGTGTCATGTAAGTAGTGTTTATCGTAATAGCAGACCAGAGGTTGAGTACTGATTTATCAATTTGATGCATGAAAGTGACGATGGAGGTAAATAATTCTTTCCTCAATTACAGTATGTGATTTATATATTTTTTTAAACCTTTCTCAGGATAGAGAGATGAACTACCAGCAAAATCCTAGAGACAACTTCCTTTCTTTGGAGGACTGCAAAGACATTGAAAATCTGGAGTCTTTCACAGATGTCCTGGATAACGAGGGTACTTTAACCTCAAACTGGGAACAGTGGGATACATACTGTGAAGACTTAACGAAGTACACCAAACTAACCAGCTGTGACATCTGGGGAACAAAAGAAGTGGATTACTTGGGTCTCGATGACTTTTCTAGCCCTTACCAAGATGAAGAGGTCATAAGTAAAACTCCAACTTTGGCCCAGCTTAATAGCGAGGACTCTCAGTCTGTTTCTGATTCCCTTTATTACCCTGATTCACTTTTCAGTGTCAAACAAAATCCCTTGCCCTCATCATTCCCTGGTAAAAAGATCGCAAGTAGAGCAGCTGCTCCTGTGTGTTCTTCTAAGACTCTTCAGGCTGAGGTCCCTTTGTCAGACTGTGTCCAAAAAGCAAGTAAACCCACTTCAAGCACACAAATCATGGTGAAGACCAACATGTATCATAATGAAAAAGTGAACTTTCATGTTGAATGTAAAGACTATGTGAAAAAGGCAAAGGTAAAGATCAACCCAGTGCAGCAGAGCCGGCCTCTACTGAGCCAGGTTCATGCAGATGCAGCAAAGGAGAACACCTGCTACTGTGGTGCCGTAGCCAAAAGACCAGAGAAAAAAGGGACGGAGCCTCTGCAGGGCCATGCCACTCCAGCTTTGCCTTTTAAAGAAACCCAGGAACTATTACTCAGTCCCCTGCCCCAGGAGGGGCCTGTGTCTATTGCAGCAGGAGAGAGTAGCAGCCTTTCTGCCAGCACATCGGTCTCAGATTCATCCCAGAAAAAAGAAGAGCACAATTATTCCCTTTTTGTCTCTGACAACTTGGGTGAACAGCCAACCAAATGCAGTCCTGAAGAAGAGGAGGAGGACGAGGAAGATGTTGACGATGAGGACCATGATGAAGGATTTGGCAGCGAGCACGAACTTTCTGAAAACGAGGAAGAGGAAGAAGAGGAAGAGGATTATGAAGATGACAAGGATGATGACATCAGTGACACTTTCTCTGAACCAGGTATCGTAGTGCTTGGAGGCTTACTGAATTGACTTTTTGCTACTCTCTTGAAATAGAATGTTTTGCTGTGGATGCTTGCTTTGTTTGTTTGGGGATTAAATGACTTAGTATCTTGACTTGGATATGTAATTGCTTTTATCTATTCAAACAGCTCTAAAATAATCACTCTTGCTCATGTGTAGTTCATATGCTGATTCCTCGAGGGCTTCTTCTTAGTTTATCTTATGTTAAGTGATCTGATTTGTTACTGTCTTGAGCAGCTGTGCAAAGATGCCAAAATTCATTGGTTTAAAAAATATTCCTATTTCTGCATGTGTCCCTCTGTTATAATTGAGGTATGTTTGGAGTCCCTAGAATGGTGAACCAAGCAATGATGGTTTATATTACTCATCCCTAATAACCAACAAAGCCTACTTAATGAATAAGGTAAAAGAGAGCTTTTTCTTTGTGTCTGCTGCATCTTTCATTTGCACAGTATTTTTCCACTGAAGAAAAATACATGCTATAATTTAATGAGCATGAAGGAGTCTCTGCTCTATTTATATACAGTGCATATAAAAAAAAGGGAGAAAGAAAATGAAACCTGTGGGGAACTGGTTCACTTCAGCATGTACATGGTTGGGCTCTTGCCACTGTTGGCTTGTGCAGTTTATTTATGAAAATGGTGTTGCCAAGTGGCACACAGTTAAATGCACAAAGAAGTGAAGATCTTCACATTTAAGCGAAAGTTATTTTCTTCAAAAATAATGTTGATACTATAACTTCTACATAAAAGACCAAGTTATTAAGAAAAATGTAAATTGTCAAAGAGAGCCCTTTCATTGTTGGAATTTCAGGCAGTATAAACATTGGTATTTAATTTTCAGAAAGGTTTTTCAGCCATAGTAGCTATATTGTAGCCAGTGAAGCATATTATTGCCCAGAGACTTTCCTCTTAGTGAAATCTTTCTATTGCACAAATGCTTAGATTTATGCATTTGATATAATTAAGTTGTTCGACTTGAGTGGATTTTCAAGTAAGGAAAAGGTGGAGGAAAAGGGTTTATGCCTTTTCTTTGGTTTACTTTAGCACTCAGTATAGTCTAGACAGAACAATTGTCTTTTCTACTTAGCAGGAAAACTTTTCTCTCAACAAGTTAATGAAATCTGCTTTGAGATGTTTCAAACTGTCTTTGCAGTTAGCAGTAAGTTATATAGCTCCCTCCCATAGGGAGACCAAAGTGTTCTCCATGAGTGGTCCTTAAAACCTGACAGGTCAGTCCTATTGTTTTGAGTCCCATATTTAGAATTAGGGTAGGAGGGAGGGAAAGGGTTGAGACAGGGAGTGATAACTAGGGTGATAACTAGGAAGTGGGAAGTGTGGGGAAGAAAATGCCTTTACTGGCTGGTGCTAAAAGGAATATGTAAATCTGAGGGAGTCGGTAAATGCCACTATCACCAAGCAAGGCAGGCAAGGACTATACTGTTTATTCCACTTCTGGTTGTAGTTTTGCTTTTCTTTGACTTTTTTTTTTTTGGTGGGATCTTAGTTCCTGACCATGGATTGAACCTGGGCCTCGACAATGAGAGCGTGGAGTCTTAACCACTGGATTGCCAGGGAATTCCTGCTTTTCTTTGACTTTTAACTCCAGTCATCCTTGATCTTTTGACTTGATTTCACAAGGATAAATGTGTTGAGAGATGAGTAGGTCCATGAAAAGAAACCACTTGATAAGTTGACCCTCATTTCCATTTTCTCAGCCTTTTGACTTGTCGGGGGTGGGGCGGGAGAGCCCTGATTTGTGAGTTTGTTGGTGATAAGCAACCAACAGTGCTTTAAACAGAGATGTGTTAGCTGGCATTTGTCAGGATGAAGCCCTCTTATTGGCACTATTTAAAAATACTAAATGTTTGGATGGCATTTAATTCACTCACTTCCAGTTGACTTGAAGTAAAACCTCTTTGGTTAGTATTACTTGGACACTTCTCACAAATGTCAACGAATGACATGCCTTATCCACAAATCAATGATTTTTTATGGTATTTTGAGGGCTTATTCTCATTTGCTAATGAAAATTTCCCTTCTTCTTGGAAGAAAGAGCTAATAAACAAGTGACTTTAAGAATACAAATGTGAGTTATTGGTGAGAGGCAAGAAGAAATTCTTTGAAGCAGAAAAGTGGGATAGTTATAGTTTCTTCAGAGTGGGTTGATTGGTTTAATTTGCAGCAGTTTACAAAGACCTTTTTGTGATGACTAGCTCCCTTGATGCTGTTTCTTGGCAGTTGGCTACAACAGTGCCTGAGCCTACAAAGCTCCAGGAAAGGTGTAAAATGGAGTTTCAGTCCCTACTCTGGACTTGCTCCCAAGTTTTAATAGAGCCTATTCTGTGGACAGGCTACAACTGTTTGGGGTCATGGAATTACATGGTTGTAAGGCTAAGAATTAGGCCCCCAGAATGAGAGTTTATTTTGTAATCCCTACTAAGGATTTTCATGATTGACTTTACCAGCTTAATGGCAGTAATCTGCACTAACCAAAGACGTGTGATCAGAATTTTAGGGCTTTTTGACTACATTTTGGTAACTGTCAGGAAGGAATGAGTTAGATCAATATGGTGATCCATCAAATGACAAGAAAATGGAAAAGGCTCCATGGGAAATGTTACATTAAACAAATCATTGATTTGTTAAAAAAAAATTGTGTGGGGGGGCCTATTTTTGTGTTAGGCACTGTGTGTACTAGATTTTTGGCTATGCAGAGATGAACAAAATAGACATGATCCTTATCTTCATGCAACTTAGAGCTGAGTGGGTTTATTTACTGTCATGATTTCTCAGTCTTCTGATCTTATGTGTACTTGTGACTTGGCAAGAGAAAGATTCAGGACAAGAGTTTCTTAAAATTTATTTGATCACAGAACTCACTTGGGATTGAAGACATTTTATAGTAATAGTGTTCCTCAGAACACACTTCAAGAAATATTTAATCACCTTAAATGCAAGACCAGTGATCTGGGAATATAATTTTCATGCATTCTACTTGATCACAGTAGTCTCTGTATTGAAAGGCAGATGACTTTAACAAATCCATTGTGTGTATGTGTGTCATTGTGAGTTCATGGTGTATGCTATTAGAAAATATTAAAATATTAGATCAAAGAAAACTGATAACCCTTAAATACTTTTTTTGGGAAAATGCTGAACATATGTAAGTAAATAAAACTGGTTATTAATTTGGGTGGGAGAGAAGAAATCCAAATCCTAATGACTCTTTGGATTTAACGTGGAATATATGTGGGGAAAAAAATCTGTTTAGACCATTTAACTAGATAGGCACAGGCAAAGCGGGAAGCCCATTTGGAGCTGGAGTCATGGAGCCTGAGCCAGTCCCAGCTCTGCCAAATCACTTAAACCCTCCATTGAGCATGTTTCTTTGTGTAAATAGGGTTAATAACCTCTTCCTACCCAGTTCTTAGAAGCCTCAAATGAAACATCTGTGAGTGAAATACGTGAGTACATTAAATGAGAGAGACAGTGTTTTGCCAGAAATCTAGGCCACCTGAGGGAGCATATCAAATAAAGTGTCAGGGGATGGGTTGCCTGAGGAAGCTGTATGTAAAAATGTTTACCTTACACTTTGGGCCGCGGTAGACTTGGGACACCAGTTCTTGACATTGATAGGAAGATGGGAGTGTTTTGGTTGGTGCTGCCTGTGTTGAGGTGTTCCCAGCCATACTAGTCTCTGTGAGCCAGTAATTTTAGCTTGGCCTCACGGAGCAAAGGCCTTTTTAAAAAGGCCATATCTGGCGGAAGCATGTAGCCCTTGCACCTTTTCCAAAGCTAGGCTGATAACTGGAATAAGATAAAGTCCTTTAATTTAAAATGATACATTAACACAAGTAAATAAAAAATTATTACTTTATGTATCTAACAGAATTTTCAAAAATCAGGTTTCCAAAAATGATTGTGTCACTTGTGCCTCATTTCTTATTTATTTAATTAAATTGTATTTTTGGCTGCGTTGGGTCTTCGTTGCTGCATGCAGGCTTTTCTTTAGTTGCGGTAAGCGGGGGCTACTCTTTGTTGTGGTGCACGGGCTTCTCATGCAGTGGTTTCTCTTGTTGTGGAGCACAGGCTCTAGGTGCGTGGGCTCAGTAGTTGCAGCATGTGGGCTCTAGGGTGCACGGGCTTCAGTAGTTGTGGCACGCAGGCTCAGTAGTTGTGGTTTGCAGGCTTAGTTGCTCCACGGCATGTGGGATCTTCCCGGACCAGGGCTCAAACCCGTGTCGCCTGCATTGGCAGGCGGATTCTCAACCACTGTGCCACCAGGGAAGTCTGTGCCTCCTTTCTTAAGAAGAACTAAGGTTCTCTGTCACACTGCTTGCCATGTTGTTGTTTTGTTTGTTTGTGTTTTTTTAATTTGTTTTAAAGTACTACATGAGCATTATAATGCTGTTAAGCCAGCAGTGCTACAAAAGCTTGTCTTTACTGTTGCCTCGAAATCATTCTGCTCTCTGAATTGATTCTTTTTTCAAAGGTCATGTTTATCGAGGCATAACAGTAAAATTCACCCCTCTTTAAGTGTACACTTCTTTGAGTTTTGACGAGTGCATGTAATCATGAAACCACCACCACCACAATCAAGGTACGGAATAGTTTGATCACCCCCCAGATTTCCCTCCCGTTCCTTTATAGTCAGCCTCTCCCTCCACCCCCAACCTCTGGCAACCATTTTTTCCCTGTACTTTTGCCTTTCCCACAATGTCGAATAAATGGAATCATGTTCCTAATTAACTCTTAATGTGAAGAAAACCTGGCAAAATTCTAAAATTCGATTTTATTTCCAAAATGTCCAGATGTCATCACTTTCTTAGTGTCAGTTCCAGAGGAGTCATGTTTTTAGGAAGGAAAATGGTCATTTTGCTTGGCCATTGCCATCCAGTTTTTTCTTGCTACCTTAGGTTTAGGGCTGTATACACCCCGTGCACAGCCCATCTCCATTGCCCCAGGTACCTAGTACTAATTAGGTGGAGTAATCTCTAAGATGGGCATGCTCTGAGGGTATTTTAGATTTAGAGGTTATTCTGTATTGGGTCTGACCAGTAGTTCTAGCAGCTCAGAATTAAGTATTTTCTGAAACTTCCTATTAGTAGGGAAAATAACTTCTTAAAAAGTGCAGTAAATGCAAATTGCTTCCAATAAAATATTAGTTAGAATAGGCATATAAGTTTTTATTTGAATAGCCTGTGTGAGAACTGTCATTTTTGTACTTTTACAAAAAGCGTATTGTGGGAAATAGGAAGAAAACCACTGCTGCCTCACAGAATTCTGCTTCATAGGATACCTTCCCAGAAATGCACACAGCTGTCTGTCTGGGGATGTTTCTGATGCATAAATATTAGACGGAAGACATTAAAAATAATTGTATAGTGTCTAAGTACCGTTAATTAATGGTACTTTTTAACATTCCTGTGGCTGTATTTCTTTTTTTTTAATTGAAATATAGTTGATTTATACAATGTTGTGTTAGTTTCTGGTGTACAGCAAAGTGATTCAGTTACACATATATATATTCTTTTTCATTATAGGTTATTACAAGATATTGTATATAGTTCCTTGTGCTATACAGTAGGAACTTGTTGCTTTATCTATTTTATATATAGTAGTTTGTATCTGCTAATCCCAAACTCCTAATTTATCCCTCCCACCACGTTCCCCTTTGGTAAGCATAGGTTTGTTTTCTATGTCTGTGAGTCTGTTTCTATTTTATAAATAACTTCATTTGTATCATATTTTAGACTCCACATATAAGTGATATCATATGATACTTATTTTTCTTTCTCTGTCTGTGGACATTTAGGTTGCTTCCAAGTCTTGTCTGTTGTAAATAGTGCTGCTGTGAACATTGGGGTGCATGTGTCTTTTTGAGTTAGAGTTTTCTCCGGGTATATGCCCAGGAGTGGGATTGCTGGATCCTATGACAACTCTATATTTAGTTTTTTAAGGAACCTCCATACTGTTCTCCATAGTGGCTGCACCAATTTACATTCCTACCAACAGTGTAGGAGGGTTCCCTTTAATCCACACCCTCTCCAGTATTTATTGTTTGTGTGTCCCCTGCATCGGCAGGCCGACCCTCAACCACTGCGCCACCAGGGAAGCCCCTCTGCCCATTTTTTGATTGGGTTGTTTGTTTTCCTGTGGCTGTATTTCATTATTCTCTCAATCTCATGTGAAGATACAAAAAAAAAGTGTCATATACTAACCAAAGAGAAACCTAAGGAAGGTAAACAGTGTAGTTATCTCTGTTTATTAGTCTCTAAATATTTTGAATTAGAGATTTCTATATTAAAAGTTATTTTATAGATTTGGTTTATTATCTTTGACATGTTAATACTGTTTTTTGATGAAAGGAAATGTGTCAAATGGTAAATAGAGGGGATCTTTTTGTTTGTCCTGATTGGTTTATTGAAATGTACAGAACTTAAAAAATTCGGGGCGGGGGGGCTTTCTTTTTTTAAGGCTATGAAAATGATTCTGTGGAAGATTTGAAGGAGATGACTTCAATTACCTCTCGGAAGAGAGGTAAAAGAAGGTACTTCTGGGAGTATAGTGAACAACTCACACCATCACAGCAAGAGAGGATGCTAAGGCCATCTGAATGGAACAGAGATACCTTGCCAAGTAACATGTATCAGAAAAATGGCTTACATCATGGTAAGAGGGGATTGTGATCATGTATGTTCCCTCCCTCCCTCCCTTCCTTTCTCTTGTTATTGAAATATAGGTGATGTGCAATATTATGTCAGTTTCAGGTGTATTACATTGTGATCTGACATTTGCAGGCACCATGATCACCATGATAAGTCTTGGTGTAACCATCAGTCCTGGATATTTCATGTCACTTTTAAATAGAGATAGTAAACCATAATGCTTAATCATTATACATTATATGTAGGTATTCAACCCTTCCTAGCAAATTGGAGAGTAGAACAATAGAGGTGCTGTATTTGCTGTGACTGCTCTTCATTCACAAATAGCTTTTATCAGTATTGAGAGCCATCACCTAAACAGGGAGGAAAGCTTGTGTAAAAATGATTTCTAGTCACTTCTTCTTCTATATATCCTACCCAGGAAATGACCCAAGAGCCTGCTGATTCCTGACCTGTCACAGTTGCCATAAGCAAGAAGGGTTGGGGAAGAAGAGAATGGGCTCTAGCATCTCTGTCTTTCATTTTTGTCCACTCTCCAGGCCTAAATATAAACAGGGAGATTGGAATCAAAACGGTGGTGGAGTGAAAAGAGGAGGGAAAGGAAAGAAAGGAAGAACAATTGCAGAGAAAAGGAATGGAGCAGGAAGAATTGAATAGTAAGAGTCAGGAGAGGCTTATAATCTTAGGTAGGCCAGATTTTGAACTGTGAGCCCAGGAGGATGTAATTGAGTAGAATTTCTTCTGCACAGATGTTTTTACCTTAATCCAAAGTCTGTACTGAGAAGGTGAGGGGCACTAGTAGGCTTGGAGCTCAGTAAACAGTTTAGTAGTTGCTCATGCTACAGATATAAGTTGCTAAGCATTTTTGACACCGAAGTTGTATCAGAAGTATATTTGTGCCTCATTTTCCCTTTCCACTGGCACCCAGGTCTGTACTCTATTATCTTTCAGTGAATAAAGGCCTAGTTTTTGACTTCAGATTAATTTTCTACCAGAAGTGAAAAGATGGGTCCAACAAATAGGTCCAGGTAGCATGTAGTGAGTACTAGGAAAGTTGTTCAGGGTATTGTAGTTCAGAGGACAGAGCCATTCCTCTTGCCTGCAGTGGTAGGGAAAGTCTTCTTGAGTCTTCTGTAATGTTATTTATCAAACTAACTGAAGACGTGGTTTCTGAAAAGGCAATCCTTATTTGTTGGACTTTTGGGTCCAACACAGGAATATATGTGTCTGACAGATTTTCAGTCATAGCAGCATAAATGTCTTGGTTTGGGTAAAATTTCCAAATTCGTTGCTGACCATATACTGTACCCTAGCCCTGATTTTTGTGTGCAGGTGAACTTGGACTCCAGTCCTGAGGTTTGAGATGCTTATTATTTCCATACAGATAATTAAGAATCCATCATACCAGGGCTAGAAACCTTAAGGTGGAGAAGGTTTGGGAAAAGCCTGGAGTTGTGCTCTATTACCCTCATTTCTTGCCATCACAAAGTGGGAAGGAGAGGAGGCCAGCCCTTCTAGCGTAGGTTGTTCACATGGTGAGACCTCTGAAAAAAGAAAAGGGGGGAGGGGAGAGATGGGTTTTTACATATGGCTATATAAAGTGTATCTCTTGTTAGATAAAATGATCTCACTTAAACTTCTTTTAAACCATCTATAGGAAAATATGCAGTAAAGAAGTCACGGAGAACGGATGTGGAAGACCTGACTCCAAATCCTAAAAAACTGCTCCAGATAGGCAATGAACTCCGGAAACTGAATAAGGTGATTAGTGATCTGACTCCAGTCAGTGAGCTTCCCTTAACAGCCCGGCCAAGGTCAAGGAAGGAAAAAAATAAGCTGGCTTCCAGGTAAATGGTAATGTTTACTCATGTGATTGAAGTCTAGGAGGTGAGGTTAGACTTCAGTGAGCTTTCATAGAGGAGATGGCTCTCGGCCCTTTTTTCAGAAATATACTTTTATAAATACTACAATGAGAGTATTATAATTTTTCCTTTGAAAGTAAATGATGGTATTTATGCTTCATGGAAGAAGTTTTTAAAGGGGAGAGGTGAATGAACTCAAGTGCCTTATAGTATAAAAAGGAAAAATTTTATCATAGCTCTTTATTTTTTGTTTGTTTTGCAGTAAGTCACGTTTTTTTTATTGAGGTATAATTTACTTGATAAATGCTTCACTTTCAGTGTATCCTTCTGTGAGTTTTGACAAACATATCCAATTATGTAACCACAACCACAGTCAAGATATTGAACATTTTTATCACCTTAAAATATTTCCTTATGCCTCTTTGTAAAAGTGAACTCCCTCTCTCACCCCTAACTCCTCACAACCACCGATCTGTTTTCTGTTCCTACAGTTGCGCCTTTTCCAGAATATAGATAGAATCGTATTATATGCAGCCTTTTGAGTCTGGCTTTGATATCACACAGGACGAATTTGAGATTCATAATGTTGTTGTGTGGAGGAGTATTGATAGTAGTAGTCCTTTGAAGTGATACGCTGCAGTGTATCTGTTCACCGGTTGAGGGATAGTTGAGTGGTTTCTAATTTTGTGCAGTTACGAATAAAGTCACCATAAACATTCATCTGCAGTTGTTTTTGTGAACATAAGTTTGCATTTCTCTTGGGTAAATTCCCAGGAGTGTGTGTTTAACTGTATAAGAAACTGCCAGAGTAGCTATTTCCAAGGTAATGAAGTAAATTAAAACAATATTTACTGGTTTCCGAAGTAGTTGTATGTACTGTTTTACATCCCCTCCAGCAACATACGAGGGTTACACTTATTCACACCGTCTACACCACTTGGTATTGTCAGTGTTTGTTTGTTTATTTTGGCATACTAACCATAGCTTTATTTTTGAATCTATGCTGAAACTTTAAAAAATCAGTTTGGATAAATGATGATATTGTATGTTTTGGGGTGATGATTGAGGCCCTCGATACAAACATCAGTAGGCAGCGATTTTTGGTTGCTATTAGAAAATGTCTGACAGCAGCCAAAAGAAGTATATTCTGAATGTTCCTTTTAAAAAAAAAGTGAACTAATTGCTCCTTCCTTTCACAGGGCTTGTCGGTTAAAGAAAAAAGCACAGTATGAAGCTAATAAAGTGAAATTATGGGGCCTCAACACAGAATATGGTAAACCTACACTTTTAACAATTTGATTAACTTCCTTTTACCTTGCTGACCCCTCTCTTTTTCTTTGGTTTTGTTATTTGCTTTCCCTGTATTCTGCCCAGCTTTAGGCCAGCCTCTTTTTTGTTCATCCATTCAGTAAGCTATATACTCACTCTTACTCATTCACGTCCTTCTCTTAGTATGTCCGTCTGTGGCATGCCAAGCCAAATCTCACCTCTGTCCTAAAGAGCTCACCTCTTGTGACCGTGGGTAATCTCTGACTTCCATTTTACAGTTGTGTGCTGGGTTAGCCAGTTTTATTAAGTAATGTATATTTTAACCTTTGAGTGGATAGTTTAGAAACATGTTTTACAAATGTGATTGTTCATTAGAATCATTTGTGTGTACATGTTAAACTGTAGATTTCTAGGCTTCTCCCCAGATACTCTGAACTGTAATCTATGCAAGTAGAACCCAGGAATCCATATTTTTAACATTACCCCAGATTACCCTTTTTTTAAAAAAATTTAATTCATTTATTTTTGGCTACGTTTTGGGTCTTCATTGCTGCGCATGGGCTTTCTCTAGTTGCAGCGAGTGGGGGCCACTCTTTGCTGCAGTGTGTGGGCTTCTCATTGCGGTGGCTTCTCTTGTTGCGGAGCACAGGCTCTAGGTACGTGGGCTTCAGTAGTTGTAGCATGCAGGCACAGTAGTTGTGGCTCGCGGGCTCTAGCACTCAGGCTCAGTAGTTGTGACGCACGGGGTTAGATGCTCCGCGGCATGTGGGATCTTCCCAGACCAGGGCTCGAACCTGTGTCCCCTGCATTGGCAGGCAGCTTCTTAACCACTGTGCCACCAGGGAAGCCCCTACCCCAGATTACTCTTATGCAACCATCCTAGTACATATTTGGGAACTGTTGGTTTAGATAGATCAGTGCTTCCCAATCTTTCACATCATGGCACATGCAGAAAACTATCATCCCTAAGGCATCCTGGAGTATAACAGAGTAGGCTGCTGATGGGAGGAGGCCCTTTTGGGCTGAGATGATCATTATCTCATACACCTGGAACCCTTCTACAACGAACTAGTGGGTTGGAAAGCTCTGCTTTTGATCTTCTGTAATAAGAACCACCCCTTCTTTCCCCCTTGCTCTGTTACTCTTCCTTAAGCCTGGTAGCATAAGAGCTCATATGTTCCTTTGCCTCTAAAATTGTCCTCTTCACTGTGTTGCTCTTGGGCTAAATTGTATCTGAAAGTGGAACAGTGGCTAAATGACCGATTATTATTTGTTTCCAGAGGTTTTCTTAAGTCCAGCATGATGTCTGGCACATAAGTGCTCAATAAATGTTGTGGAGTTTTTTCTTAATCCTTTATCTTGGTTATCTTGTTTGCATTTGTGAGGACAGAAAGAGGATTTCCAACTGTGATGTTTACAACTTGTGAAAGGAACTGATGGTTTTATTTATTAATGACCAAACAGGAATTCTAATCAAAGTAAATGAATTAGGTAAAACAATAGTTGGTTTGTTGGAATGGAGATCTTCCCATTTTCCTGTTATTCGTTCTTGCTTATTGAGGCATTTTGACCTTGGGCTCTGTGAGTATATATATGATTGCAATGTCATGGACATTCATACTTCATTTTAGAACCCAGCTGAATCACACTGCAGGGAAATGTGGTGAGCTCCTGGGAGCCTTCTGGTCTCTTTTTCTCTGGACACATGTAGGCATATATCTGTGTGTTACTCAGTTAATAAATTTATCCATAATGATGTACATCTGTGTGGCCATATGTTTTTGCATTTGTATATATGTACATGCATGCCCACGCACACATGCTTTCTGTCTGTGATGTAAATATATTCTGGGGTGTGGCACAATTGGGGAATTGGTAAGGGCCAGGAATATGTGTATTTCTGAATGTGTTGTTCTATCTCAAATTGAGTTTTTGATGGCCTTAAATGTTTCTTGTTTCCAAAGCTAGCTTAAAGCCTCTAGATATTTTCATGTAGGAAAGGCCTGTCTTTATTTTTTATTTATTTATTTAACATCTTTATTGGAGTATAATTGCTTCACAATGGTGTGTCAGTTTCTGCTTTACAACAAAGTGAATCAGCTATACACATACACACATCCCCATATCTCCTTCTCCCTCTTGCATCTCCCTCCCACCCTCCCCATCCCACTCCTCTAGGTGGTCACAAAGTACCTAGCTGATCTCCCTGTGCTATGTGGCTGCTACCCACTAGCTAGCTATTTTACATTTGAAGGCCTGTCTTTAAAAGGTAGCATTTTCTTCTCAATTAGTCAGCATGGAGGAAAAGGATCTTCTCATTCATTTATTTCTCTTCCACTTCTGTCTTACTAGCTTCTCTCCTCCAGTCTGGGGAAGAGCAGCTTCGACTGTTGGTTCAGAAGACATCTCAGAAGCAATGAGATACTCCTGTGTAGTTTGCCACATGTAGTCTGAAAGTTCTTCCCGGAGTTTCTGATACATCTCTCAAGGGAATGGTGCCCTTGATTCCTCTAAATATCTGGGAGTCACTCTGTTACTGCTTTGTGGAGCACTTTCCTCCCCCGTTGCGGAGCACAGGCTCCAGATGCGCAGGCTCAGCGGCCATGGCTCACGGGCCCAGCTGCTCTGCTGCATGTGGGATCTTCCCGGACCGGGGCATGAACTCGTGTCCCCTGCATCGGCAGGCGGACTCTCAACCACTGTGCCACCAGGGAAGCCCTGTTACCTATCTGTTGACCCAACGGTTTCTAGAATTTGTGATTTACAAATCGGTGACATCGGGAAAAGGTTTTGGGACTTGGGAACCATAGTGTTGCCAGCTTTATATTTTGCCACGTGAAGCCATTAAAAGGAACATCATCTACAATTACTGTCATTTCATACAAGGAAGAATATTTTAGCATTAGAAAATTGAGACAGGCATAATTTCAGAGTAAAGTTAGCTTTATGAAAAAATGTACTCTGTTGTCCTTATCCTTTTAAATTTGTCATCAACTAGCACCGTTTCAAGGACTAGCTTCAGGGCCCAGGACTGTCCTACTCATCCCGTCCTATCCTGCCGAACCTCCTCCTCCTATTGATTCCTTCTACCAAAGCTCGCAAGAAGCTGCTCCGTGAGTCAAATGTAGATTTGTTGACTCAGAATGAAAAGTAAAGCTACTAAGAGGATTGGACGTTCATCCTGATTGACATATTTTATCCCTAAGCAAGCTACATGAGAAAATTAAAACTGGAAGATTCTTGGATGAACATGGAATCAAAACAGGAGGGATCTGTTAGAGATTTACGGTTTGGCCTCACTTTCTGAGCCAGATGCCTCCGCTTCCTCACCCAGAAGTTTTTGATGGTGTTAGAACCCTTCACCTCTGCCCTCCCTCCCCCCAGGGCCTGGCATGGACACTGCCCAGGTTGAGAAGAGCTGTTCTGCTCTGTTTCAATTTTGATTTTACAGTGGGGTTTTTTTTTCTTTCTTTCTTTCTTTTTAAAAGTGACCTGGGGCTTCCCTGGTGGCACAGTGGTTGAGAGTCCGCCTGCCGATGCAGGGGACACGGGTTCGTGCCCTGTTCCCCGTTCCGGGAGGATCCCACATGCCGCGGAGCGGCTGGGCCCGTGAGCCATGGCCGCTGGGCCTGCGCGTGCGGAGCCTGTGCTCCGCAACGGGAGAGGCCACAGCAGGGAGAGACCCGCGTACTGCCAAAAAAAAAAAAAAAAAAAAAAGACCCCTTTTTTTTTTACCTGT